>NC_139332.1:2040000-2582500 GCF_056507025.1 Lutjanus erythropterus | reverse complement strand
GAGTTTAAAGTCCGGATTCTAAGAGCAAAGTCAGGATTCTGAGTTCAAAGGCAGAAATCTGAGAGTTAAGTCTGAATTATGATAGTAAGGTCAGAACTCTGAGAATAAAGTCAGTGATCTGAGTTAAAGTCAGAAATCTGAGTTTAAAGTCTGAATCCTGAGTTTAAAGTTTGAATTTTAAGAGTAGCATGTTCACCTGAACTGAATGCACCGACTAAAAGAAAGACCGGACTTCACTAGCAATTAATTGATTGAAAGTGTTGCAACTGAATGTTGTCTCTGTTTTCCCCATAACTAGAACCAAATTACATAGTTCTTTACCAGGAAATACTTTGAAATTCTCTAGATATTGTTGACTCATTATATAAAGCATCCCAGTTTTTTCCCAACACAAGGCCAGTTTCTTCAAGAGCTCAGAACATTTGATGAAACTGTCAAAGTTGAATACTGTCTCAAACATCAGCGTTGTCAGGCCCACGCAAAAGGTGAAAGTCAACTTCTTCACACATTGGTTGATGAATAGGATTGGTTGTCACAGATGTGGTTTGACAGTATAAATACAGTATCAGCATAAACACAGATTGTAATAAAAACACTTCAAAATGATAGAAATAGTTTGATAAAAAATGATCAATGTGATCATTTCAGCTTGGTTGTGCTGATGTTTGTCATGAAAACACACAGCTGTGAGCTGCTGCATTATGACATGTCTTTGTGCATGGACCAAAGTGTAAACACAGAACACACTAATTATACAACAACAACTAACCTCCATATAAGATGGAGATGGTGGACAGTAGATGTGTCTGATTCCATATGTGTAAAAACGAACCGGCAGGATCATGACACAAAACAAAACCTGCTCCTCCTCAGATTTTTTCTGGAAGCCCTGAGAAACAAATTTTGTTGATCCTTTTTCTAAGTTTGTTCTAAACTCTAAACTCTCTTATGACTAATAACAGGTGTGAAAAAGTTTCCTCTGGATCATCTTTGGCTGAGATAAACAACACACAGCTCGACACAAAGCAAAGTAAATTTTAACTTTAACACTATTGCTCCATTTCCCCACTAATTTAGTTATCATCCCGGGTTCTATGTTGTTATATTTACTTATGATGTTATTGAACAGATTTTCTCCTTCTCTTGGAAGCTCTCTTGACAGCAGGAAATGTTTGAAATCTTCCTCTATGACTCTTTGTCGTTTAACTGGTTGTTTCCATCCTTCCATGGTGCTGAACTGACCGAGAGCTAAATTGACCTAACTGAAAACAAAACTTGTAAGATCTCACAAAATTTATGTGGCACTTCACAAAAGTACATCTTTTTCTTATCAACCTTTGATTTTCCACCATGTCAGCCTGATTTAAAGGGAAAAAATATATTATTGACAACATGGGGTAGTGGTACAGTTCAGCCTCTTGTGGCTGAAATGAGTATTACAACAACAAACAGCTCAGGCACAAATAATAAAGACATGCTAATATTCAAAAAATGACTGAATTTTGACTTGAAGCTGAACAGCTCTGCACCCTCCTGTAGGTTCATCACAGACTCTGAAGTTCCTTTCTTTAAGAGTGTTGCATTCTGGGTAAGATGTAGACAGTAGCTGTGAGAGATGTGACTTCAGTATTGATGTAGGATGATGTGCAGAGAGTTCACAGTGGACTTCTCTGGACCACAGTCTTTGTCATGTTTTATTTTCCTGGGAGAAAAAAATATTCTGAAAGTGAATCAGAAAAAAAAATTGATTATTACCGATTAAAGTAATAAACACTGCCCTCTGTAGGCTTTAACGGTGACTCTGAACAGTGTTTGTCCCTGGATGTCAGCTGTTAAGAGCAGTATCTGATGAGACGTCCCAAACTGACACATCTTTTATTCCACAGAAACACACAGACGACTGGATCAAATCCTTTTCTGGAACATATTGAAAAAAGCACTGAGCACAGAGTCACAGGGAGTTAAACTGACACTCAGTCAGGGTGTGTTAGAAAAAGACAAATCCTATTTTACACACTGAAAAAACTGAAATAGAAACCAGGTTAAATATTCAAATATTTAATTTATTTTTATATCTTATGATATAAATTAGCATAAAAATACTTCATCCCATACCAACACCACTGATGTTCCATTGATCATGTCAGTCTGTTGTGCGTTTTGTTACATGTCTAATCAGTGACACACAGAGAAAAATATATACATCATCCCATTCATAAAACATTCAACATGTTTATTCTATATTGGTAATATGTACTAAAGAACTGAATTTGGCTACGTTAGAATATTGTTATTTTTTATTTTGTAGTTATTTTATTGTAAAGATGTGCTGCTCTTGTAATGTTGACTGTGTATGAAAATAAAATAAACAAATGGAATTGTCATATTTATACAAACTGTTGATGAAATGTTGCTGCCATGTTGATGATTGAATCTGTTTTCAGACCAGCTTTGACTGACAGCAGGTCCACTGGGGAGGACACACTTCACAATGTCTGTCCCCTGAGTGTGACCAAGTTTGATTTGATTGATCTAAATCTATATAAATTATATATTTACAATATAATTAGTATTATAGGTCATATATAATATAATTTGTTTAGATTTTATAGTTGTAGAAATTTAAGACTACAACAGAGCATGGCCTCTGAAACCTCTGAAAACACCTTCAAACACAACTTTAAACAATTTAAAAATGTGTTAAAAGCCTTCAAAATCTAGCTACTGATAACACAGGTGTAAAAATGTACAATTATAATTATCTGTTTTAAAATATATTCTTTATGAAAATGTTGGCCCTTCAAATTTGTGTTCCAGATTCCTGGCAGCTCTGTCAGATTTTTTACAAAAACATGATTTAATCAGGCATAAAAGGGGTTAGCTATACACTAAGGACCCCTGTCTCACTTCCTGGTTTAAAAAAGACTTCAGACAAATTCATTCAATAATATTGTTATCAGACGTGTCTCAGCCATAACATGTCAACTCTGTAGTCCTAAATCAAAGCTAATTAAGAACTATGCTTTAAAAATGTGTATTTTGATTAACATGAAGACAACTCTGAGACACTTTAAAAAATAAAATGGCTGCTCACTATGACTATGCTGTGAAATGAAAAAATGTAACATTTTGTTAACTCTGAAAAATATATTTAATAAAAATTGTGATCCCTCTAAGCTTGGCCAGTTACAAAGTTTAATAGCCAAGAGTTTGATCTTTTAAAATATATTTTCTAAAATAATTAGAGTAAAAATCAAACTCCCTCAAAATATGGCTTTGTCCCAATTTTTTCAAGGAGTGATATATGTTTAATGTCTAATTTACTTTAATTATGTATTAAAATTACATATTTGTTTATTTATTTATTTATGTTTATCATGAAAAAGACAGAATGAGATAAATGTGAAACTTGTGGATGTAGAGAAACTGTTGAACATGTTCTCTTTGAATTTAAGAAGTTCAGTCCAGTGAGGAAAATACTGAAGGACAGTGTGGTTGAAATGGGAACAGAGTGGAGCACCAAAGAGCTCTAAGAGGAAGGAGAGAAACAAAAACAGGTTCAAAGGACTTGACCTAAACATTTATATGAAACAGGCTTAATATCCAGAATGTGATTTTATTTTATTTTATTTGTTTGTTTGTTTATTTATTTAGAAGTACATAGAAGAAGAAGAAGAAGAAGAAGAAGAAGAAGAAGAAAGAAAGAAACCAAAAACGAAAACCAATTTGGTGGCAATAAAGGAGAGATTAAAAAAAAGTCGACATTATGAGATAAAAGTCAAAATTATGTCATTAAAAAGTCACGTTTGAGACTTTTTATCTCAGAATTTTGACTTTTTTAATCTCATAATTATGATTTACCACGAGGATTTTTTTTTCCCTTCAGTGGTGGAAATCACTTCTTTGCTGCCGGTCCACTGCTCCACTCCTCCAGTCCAGCAGGTGGCGGTAGTGCACCTCACGACTGCCTCAAGTTTGGAACTACTAATAAATAAGACGAAGAAGAAGAAGTTGCGCGGATTCGGAAGCGAGGCATCTGTGCGGAGATTGTAAATAGACGGTTAATCTCTTCAGTGATTAAAACTCTTCACAGTGCTGAGTTAGAACCATCACTGTTAGCACATTAGAGCTAGCTGCTAACCAGCAGCTCCACAGTCACTGACAGGAGCAGACAGCAGGTGTAAAGCTAACCAGTTAACCAGCAGCAGGCCAACAAGCAGCAGGATGGACTCCTGGGTTCGCTTCAACGCTCAGAGTCAAGCCAAGGAGAGAGTCTTTAGGTAAGGTTACACTTTGTATTCACTAACTATAACCAGAACGTCTCAAACATTACCGTTAATGTGGACGTACATTAGTCAAACTTCAGTCACTAATTAGCCAGTTAGCTAACTCACACCTTTGCTAGATAAATAAAAGTAGACAACTGAAGTTAGCTCAGTGGTCAGTTGGTTGTAGCTGTGACCTCACAGAGAAAACACTCTGAGCTGAGTCTGTCTGACTTGATTTATAGATTTGATTTGAAGGATCAGTTCTTTCTTCTGCAGCTAACCGGCTGTTATTAGTATCTACCTGTTCTAACAGAGTTCTGGGACTGTGGATATAGTTCAGACTGGGCTAACCATGGCGTTTTCACGAGATGTAGACTAGTTACTTTAACTTTAGGTCAACTAAAACATTAAGGAGGGAGGGGTGTTGTAGAGAGTGTGTTACCATGGAAACCTACCCCTCAAGACAAGCGTGGTCCTGAGAGATGCTACATGAAGCAAGATTACCAATTAGATCTGGGCTGATATTCTGTCTCATAAAAGAGGTTTAAGTCAGTCTGACCTCAGTTACTATGGAAACCGACCCCTCCAGACTAACCTGATTCTAGTCAGGCTGATTACAGTCAATCTGTCACTTGCAATGTTCCATACAACTTAGTTTTCACTGTCACACTGTGAACATAACACTTCACACATGTAAAACTGATCTTAACTGCATATTTGAAGGGACAGTTCCACCCCAAAATCAAAAATACACATTTTTCCTCTGGCTTGTTGTGCTGTTTATCCAGCTAATTGGAGACACTGGTTATAGAGATATCTGCTTTCTCCCCCATATGATGGAACTAAACAGCACAAGTCCTGTGTTGCTCTAAGCACCAAAAAATACCTTTGAAAAATTCAAAACCAGCAACCATCTCCAAAAATCATGACCCTGTTACTCAAGTTAATACACAGACCTTGATATGAGCAGTTTCATGTAGTAACAATCTACTGGAACTTTTCTAATAGAAAGAAAGTAGTTCATACATGAAACTGCTCACAACAAGAAAAGTTTTCAAATGTATTTTGATGCTTGGAGGAACACAGGACATGTGCCATTTAGTTCCACTATATTGGAGAGGAAGCAGACATCTGAACAGCTGATATCTCCAAAACTCTGCAGGTCACACCAAAACTATCTAGATGGATAAACAGCACTACTCTCAAAAACAGAATTTTTCAGGCAAATATTGATATTTGTGAGTTCAAATAATGTGCATAATACAATACATAAGCATCAGACTTGATACAGATGTCTTTTTTATACTCTGTAGTAGGGGTGTGCAATATGACGATATTAGATCGTGAAGGATTAGAACGTGTAGACAATCTGCCAAAGTGAGGAGATCGTATGGATCGTTCAGGGGTCCCTAACAGGCGGACCCACACACCGTCCTATACGGACCCGGACCTATAACCAATAAACTATTAAGAGATTTTAAATTTTGACAGGACGCTTCTATTTTAACTGGCGCAACTTTTCTAGTCTTTCCGGCGCTGGTTTATCTGATCAGGAAACACACAGACCAACTGCAGAGAAGCTGCGTGTGGAGGAGACTGTTGTTAATGACGGAGTTTATTACAACAGAAACTAACGTGATGGTTAATGACATCGACACCAACCAGATGCTCTTATAAAATTAAACAATTGTCTATACGTAAAACAGGAGAGTCTGTGTTTCTCTGTGAGAAACTTTCAGACCTTCTCACAGCAGAGTGAACAGGTGAGGGAGGAGAGGAGGGCAGACTGATCACTAATCAATCACTGATACCGTCGTCCTCTCGGACTAATTAAAAAATAGAAATGCCAAAGTTGGTGACAAACCAAACCTGGGTGTCCACACAAATGAAGTCTTCATGTGAAACACTGCAGAGTGTAACATCGTGCTGTTTAAAGACAGTCTGCTGTCTGTAGTTTGACAGAGAGGGTCGTGTCTAGAAGGGAACCTTAGACCCGCGAAAGATCGCGCGAGTTTGATTATTTTAGTAGAAATAACGGACACAAATCTCGCGAGAGTTGCGCAAATAAAGAGTTACCTTCTAGACACGAGCGAAAAAGGTGCGCAGCTCCGAAAATAGAAAATCATGTGGTGGTGCCGATGTTTTTAATGTGGCGGGCCGCCATAAATAAAACTATTCACTGATCCACAGAGAGTCACTGAAACACTGATCACTGACCTGCTGTGATGAAAAAATACTCAGATTCTTTACTTAGGTATTTTTACATTGTGGTATTAGTGTTTTTACTTAATTACAGTTTTAAAATCTTACATGTTATTGTTTCCTTTTTTTGAAAAATCAACATTTTTATTGCTGTTGTTGTACTTTAATGGTATTCCCCTGGGGGACAGGGGACTGGTTTACCAGAAGAAAAATGTTGTGATTTTAATATGTTAACAAAACATTCTGGTGACTGTTTCAGTTAAAAGAGTTAGTAACATCTTCTGTTTGTGGTTTCTGCAGACTTTACTTCCTTTGCTTTTACCTTTGTGCTTGAAAAAAAAAAGTAGGAAGTAAAATAAAAACAATAAATGTAAATCTAAATACATAGCATAATACATAATATAAATACATGTAAGATCGTGATAAAATCGAAATCGTGATTTTATAATAAAAAAATCGTGATATGATATTTTTGCCATATCGCCCACCCCTACTCTGTAGGACCTTTAACAGTGTCAAAATCCACTTTTCAGTGTTCTCTGAAGGCTTTCTGCTGGGTCTTAAAATGTTTTGGAAAAATCCAAATTTGAGGCTTAAGAATGTCTTAAATACATTTTTGACAGGTCTTAATAATTGATTGGATCATGAAGTTCACACAACTTATAGGAAGTTCAGTTTTAACTCAACTCAAGTCTCGCTTTTAAATAGGTTTTGGGGGGGGGGGAGTGGTTGACCACACTGTAACAGTAATAAAACTAAACCAACATAAACTCTGATTTTCCTTCATATCCTCCTGTACTTTTTTTGCCAGTATGGATGTGAACTAGGTCTTTAATTGCGTGCATTATGGTCTTAAAATGTAACTTACAAAGCTTACAAACTATTGTATGTAACTGAGACACTGTTTGCAAATTAGCCCTAATCTAGTTTGGTGTTTCTGTACAAACGCACAGACTGATTGGCCATCATGCAGAGAGAGAGACAGATCTGCAGTAAGTGATATATTGACCTGACTGAATTATTGTCTTGTGAAGCAGCTTCATGATCAGGTGTGTTCTGTTCTCACAGGGCTGCTCAGTACGCCTGCACCCTGCTGGGCTACACTCTGAAGAAGGGCGGAGCAGCGGCCGAACTCCACAGAACCATCAGTCAGCTGGAGGCTCACATGAGCCTGACGAGAAAGTGTGAGTGCAGCAGCAGCCGGTCTGATTTCTTCCCTGAGAATCGCAGCTGAAGGACTGAATCTGATGAGTGTTTGTGTCTCTCACACACAGTGCTGCGTCTGGGGAACTCTGTAGAGGCGCTGGAGGCTGCCAAGAGAGCCATCCACCTGTCTGACAGCGTGCTGAGGCTCTGCCTGACCATCAGCCACCTCAACAGAGCCATGTACTTCGCCTGTGACAACATCCTGTGGGCTGGAAAAACAGGACTCATCTCCAAACTGGACCAGCACAAATGGAGCCAGAGATCCTTCAGGTGAGTCGCTTTCTTTTTTTTATTTTCTATGTGTATGTTTTAATGACAGAAATAATCAGTAACCTTCTTTGTGGAATCAAAATAAAGAGGCTGATATGTGACAGTACACAGTAACCTAGGTTTAATAGTGTTGTCTTCATAAGAATAGGACTGCTGAAATGTGTGACCTTTTAGAAATAAATAAAATAATCTGACCATATACTGACCTCTGCAAGTTTAAATGTGTCCCAGTGGTGTCCCCCTTTGAAACTTCCACTCCGGACCAGAATAACTGTTTTGTATGTCTGTTTGACATTAATCAGAATTCAAATTAATGCTGAACTTTTGCAGAATGAGTAAGTGTCTGTTTATGAGTTGTAAAGACATTAGTAATCTTGTGGAAGGCGCTGATGTTTCTAAATGTCTAAATGTTAAATTGAGCAAAATGTTAATGGTGTTTTGCCGACAGTGAGACAAGCAGTGGGCTTTTGTTTTCAGGATAGCAGACTTAACTTTACATTGACGGACAACTGACAGTTATAAACAGCTGATCAACTGACATTGGAGGACTCAACCTATAATTATGACCTATTTAATATACAGTCTGTGGCTCCGATTTGCTATTTGGAGCGCTGAGCTCATTTTTTGTATTGCAGTGACTCCTCCTTTAAATTTAAGTTGTAGCAGGTTTAGGTTGAACCTAGATGAGTGAGCTCTCACTAAGTAGATTTCTGCAGCTGAGTTTAAGAAAACAACACTGATACTATTTCTAATGACTACAGTGGATTACAGATGATCATGTTTCTTTATGTGGAGGAAAAAAATCAGGAGAATTGATACTCCAAGAAAACAGCAGGGAGATAAAGAGTTGGAAATTATGGGAGGCATATTTCATCATTTATCAGAATCAGATCATTTATATCAATTATAATATATCATTTATATTGTTTATAGTAGTAAATTATCAATGTGTTTTTATGTTAAGAGTCGCTTTTGGGACACAGAAAAAATATGCTGGAACTATTGGTGCAGATCACAAACCGGCCACAGAGCTCCCTGCTGTGCTGTGTCCTGTGTGTTCTGCACAGTTGATTAACATGGTGCTTTGGTGTGCTGTGGAAGAGACACGAGACAGGAACTGAGGCAGTCAACAAAATAAGACTTCCTTGCTCCAGAGACATCGTTTAAATTGAAGTCAGTTAAATATGCCTTGTGTTCATCATTTTATCTACTGCTGTGTTTTATCATCTTTGTCAGATGAGCCTAACGCTGTTCATGACAACTTTTATATTTACTTTTCATTCTATTCACAACATGGCTTAAAGGGATAGTTCACATAAATATGAAAATTCAATCAATCATGCTGATTGATGGTTAGATTTATTTTGTTAGTCCACAAAACTCTGCTGGAGTTTCACAGGAAAACAGTGTTGCAGAATCTCCCAAACAATGGAAGTGAATGGTGACCAGTTATCAAACATAAAAAACAACTGGAAAGAAAACATAATATGTCTCCATACTACTCATCTGGTATAATCCAAGTCTCCTAAAGTTCCAGCAAGTTGTTTGCACACCGTCACACCACACACACACACTTCATACAGTGTGCATGTGCACATGAACGTGGCTCCAAGCTGAGGATCTATAGTGAAGATTCAGGTTAAAAACTGGTGTAAATGGTGTAAACAATGTCTTTCAAGTCAACTTGGCATGTTGTCTTTAGAAGACTTGGATTACACCAGATGAGCAGTATGGAGGCATTTTATGTTTTTATTCTATTGTTTTTTTAGATTTGAAAACTGGTCACCATTCAGTTCCATTGTTTGTTAGATTCTGCAACACTGTTTTCATGTGAAACTCCAACAATGTCCAACAGTGAGGGTGAGTAGATAACGACTGAATTTTCTTGGGTGAACTATCCCTTTAAGTATTGACTCAGAGTGAATGTTGTGATTCATTTTCCTGCTCCAAAACAACCAACCATCATTGATCATTTGATCAGTGTGATTCTGTGTGGTTGTTGTGCAGGTACTACCTCTTCGCTCTTATCCTGAATCTGACTCGAGATGTGTATGAGCTCCGCCTCCTCATCGAGAGTGAAGAGCGTTACAGAGCCTCCAAGTCCCCGCCCTCACCCTACCCCAGCACCGCCCAGCCTGCCGACCACCTCTCCTCCCCCTCCTCGGCCGCCTCTCCGGCCGCTGTCGCCCTGCCTGTCATGTCGGCGTGGCTGCGCAGACGGCTCCACCTGGTGGCGACAGTGCTGTACAGCAACCCGCCACTGCTGCTGGACCTGCTGAAGAACAGTTGTGACATCTTCATCCCCCTGGACCGCCTGGGGATTTACTCCACAGGGCCGGGCTTCGTCGGGGCCTGTGGCCTGGCCTCCTCCGTCCTCTCCATCCTCACCATCATCAACCCCTGGCTCAAACTCAAGCCATGAACCCACATGCATGTTGGAGGGCTGAGATCTGACTGACAGAATTAACACACTGATGGTTCTGTGACGACAGCGGCTGCTGATGTTCTGCTGCGTCCAAATCCTTCAAATCTCCTCACGAGAAGTGACAGGTTGAGTCCACGAGGACTCCTGAAACCTTGATGAGCTGTGAGCCACGTCCACACAGAGTCCACTGCTGTCTCCCACTCACACAAATCTGGTCCTCATCCACAGTCTCATTCTACATATCACAGTCCTGCAGCCAGAGATGGGTCAGATTACTCTGAAATGTAGTCAGATACTGGATACAAATTACTGGCAATTTTTGTAATTACTAAAATAATCCATGGGATTACAAAAAATGCCATCTAAACTGGATACTTTTGGATTACATCAAATTCAAATGTTAAAAAGTTTGCACCTTAAACTAAAAAAAATGTGAGTTCCACAAATATTCTCTTTCTAAACAGGGATAGTTTACCTAAAAATGAAAATTCAGTCATTATCTCCTCAGCAGTCCCAACATGATTCACTTGTGTGCACACACAAATGTGACTTCAAGCTAAGGGTCTACAGTGAAAATTCAGGCTAAAAACTTGGTGTAAATGATGTTTTTTCAAGTCAAATTAGCATGTTGGGGTTTAGGAGCCTTGGATTACACCAGATGAAAACTAAAACAGACCTTTGGCATGAAGGAGAGTGGATAATGACTGAAGTTTCATTTTTGGGTGAACTTTGCACATCTCAAAACATTTGCAGTGCAAATAAATGCATTGTGCATATTCAGTATATGCAGTTGGTCAACTCAAATTAGCCTTACAAAAACAGTACAGGCACAAACTACAGGTGTACTGTGTGTGTTCTACATTTTGTTGGTTCTTTTGTGTAATTTTTTGTTGCTGTTTTAAATTTAAAATTGCCATATTTTAAAGGCATAATCAACAATGTAATTCTTAACTGTGTAACTATAATATAATTACATATCTTTACATATGTAAACTGGGTTGATTGTAGTTACATATTTTTGTAATCTGATTATGTAATACCATTTACATGTAATCTGTTACTACCCACCCCTGCCTGCAGCCAAAGATACAATTATTGGATGAGGATTGGATAAGGATGATGAAAATACAAACTCACCAGATGGAAGGAGGTCTTTTGTTGTGCATCAAAATAATATAATTTCCCCTCTCAGACAGGCTCTTATGAGTAAGACCCGCCCTCTTGGTGTTAGACAACCAATCAAATGACGACATGATGTTCAGCTTTAAGTCCAAATAAATCAAATTCATTTTCACTTGCCTGAAAGTTACAGCCAGTGAGTTTGTGTTTCCAACATTCTTGCTATATTACACGTTAGAGACAAATACTTTGGTAAAAAAATTTTGAAAAAAAAATGAGATATTTATGTAATTAGAGCAAATGCATATTTTCTGACGTAGAATCAGAAACATGACTATTACTGCCTGTGTTTCTGTTACAATTCTGACTGGACTGCAACAAATCTAAAGCCAAGACATTTTCTGAACAGTCAGTAAAACTATTCCTGTCACTGTCACACTTCATCTACAGTATGTTGTTACTTGATCCAAATACATCAAACACTTATCAGCCAAAATTTACACCCAGCTACAATCTGTGTGCTCTAATCTTACCTGTTAATATTTCAGTTTGATTCTGAGGTGTGTTGCTGCCTGTAATAAAGAGCATGTGTGTGGCTGTTTGATCTGCTGTCAATTTGGCACAAATAACAAGACTCGAGCTAAATTAAAAACAAAAGAAAATTTAATTCAAGATGTGAATGTTTTCTGTTACAAACAAGTAAAGTAAAAGGAAAGTAAAAACCAAAGGAAAAGTAAAAACATAACAATAAAAATGCACAATGAGGCCAATTGTGTTTGTGAACACGTTGGGGACCAGTGGCTGCCAGGTGGAACCTTGTTCCTGCTGGTGTTTCTGTTCAGGTAACATCCAAAGAACAGCGTGGTCCAGCTGAAAGGACGTCTTCACTAAGCTCACCAACATTTACTGTGGAAAGAGAAAAAAAAAAAAAAAAAAAACGGGTTAGGAGTGACTTTAAATCAGTGGTTCCTCGTTTCTTGGAGTCCTACTTGTATCTAAGGAAAGCTGAGTCCTCCAGCCTGAACACAGACGTCTGTATAAATTGCAGGTTCGTACTGGAGCTGAAAAACATTGAAAACACTTGAATTTAAATGTTTTCCAGGTTTGAAAAGTGTCTGGATTTTGGATAAAGTGCTGGAAACTGCTTGAAATTATAATCACATTACTTTCATAACAAATTGCTGCCTGACTGAATTACTTATTAAACTTTTTAGATAAAGAAATAAAATAAGTCAGATATTTGCTGAGCCAGATTGTGCAGGAAGTTAATGATTAATCATTAATTGATTATTAGACAAAAAACAATTCAACATGTACTAATTCATAATTAATCAATAGTCTAGAAATGGCTTTAATGCACCTCATTTGACATTTTGTCTGGTGGAGCCATTCAATAACTTTCAAGAAAAAAAAAAAAAAAGGAAAAAAAAAATCAAAGCAAAAATATTAATGATTCATTGATTTATTAAGTGTCAGCATTTAACTGTCAGTTAAGGAAGATCTGCATAATTTGTAACCCTGACAGGAAATGAAGTCTACTTACAGACAGGTGACACATTTAGAAACATTAAACTTTCTGTCACAAAACATCATTTTGGTTGATAACAGCACAGTAACATTTGATTTAATGTGATGAGGTGAAATAATTATTTTGTATATAAATATGTCATTTAGCAGCAGGAAGCTGCTGAAAATTAAACTTGAAAGTGCTTGAAAAGTGCTTCAATTCAACTTTGGCAAAGGTGCATGAACCCTGAAATTGTGCAAAAGTCAAAACTTATTGTAAAAAATATTTAGCTTTTCAAAAACCATTTTCAAACTGTTTGCTCTCCAGCTTTCTACACACAACAGTGTGTATGTAATGTATGTACCTGGATTAACAGGGCAGTTTAGAATATTGGCTCCTAATCTGGGGTCCAGGCCCACCATAGGGGGGCAAAAATCACAGCCTGATAAGATCATTAAATTCAACAGCAGACATTCAAAGCTTCATTCAAAAACTCAATAGATGCTTTGAATGTAAAAAGATACAGTACAGCCCTGCATGTGCATGATTCAGTACTATTAAGGGTAAAAGATGTTCTGTTTGTAACTGATGAAGACAACAGCAAACTGAGCACTAATGTGGCTTGTCAAAAAAAGGATTCAAACTGTTGATTGGACAGAGCATCCATTACTTTGAGACATCATAAAAGTTGTTTATGTGAATTGCTGAATTCATGTGCTGTTGGTGGCAAAATGTGAAGCAGCTCCAACCTGAACTCCTCCTCCTCATCATCATCATCATCATCACTCCTGGGTCTCCATGCTCTCGTCCTCTCCATCTCCTCCCTCCTCCAGAGCTTCATCCTCCTCCTCCTTCCTCTCTGGAGGTTTCTCGTAGGCCTTTTCTGATGGAGTGACGATCACACCGTCCCATGTGGACATCTCAGTGGCCAGGTCTGCAACAACACTCACATCAGTATCATTTAGACATTTTATTGTGTACACAGGTACAGTTTGTGATTTTTTTTTGGTCATGTTAGCTAGTCAGCATTAACAGAGGTTTATCAGGATGTATGTTGTGGTTTTGTATTATATGTAAAACACATTCTAATTGGTTTCCAGGCTTGAGGAGTGACAGATTACATGTAATCTTCACTCCTCTCTGACAGTAAACTAATATCTTTGAGTTGTGGACAAAACAAGACATTTGAGGACATCATCATCTGACATTTTATAGACCAAATACCTAACTGATTAATTGCGAAAATGATTAGGATATATATAAATTATATTGAAGAATGAGATGATCTTACAGCTGGCATCTCCCTCGAGGCCGAGGATCTTCCTGTAACCTCCATGAGAGAGGACCCTGACCAGAGTCTGAGCTGTGAAACACACCATGTCCTGCAGACACATACAAACTCAACATTAACACTGTCAGCAGCTTCATGCAACAAAGATATAATGAATCAAACAGCTGCTGTGATCCATGATGGGTTTTGGGGACAGAGGTGTCTGCTCTGTAATTGCATGGGCGCCTCATGGTGGCCCCAATTCCTTTAAAATAGCAGTAAGAAGTAACATTTTTAAAGAAACTTATCAAAGAACAGGAGCAGATTTAGACCTACCTGCTGTTCCAGAGTCATGACTGTGTGCACTCTGAAGTTTCCACTCTCACAGGGGTCAGTGATGCCCACAGAGCCGGGCAGGAAGAGACCAGCAGCCAACATCTGCAGACAGCGTCTGCAGAACACAAACAAAGCTTAGAGACACTGTCCTCTCTATACAGACTGTACCAACGTGAACACTGAGGGGAGTGGAGACCAACCTGTAGGCCACGTTCAGGGACAGGGGCTGTCTGGACGGGTTGTTCATCACTGCAGAGTGTCCCTGAAACAGAATGAGAGCAGCCATCACTGCTGGTCTGCATGTATGTGACAAAAGACCACACCTAACCACTGCAGAACTCTATTTTTAATCTGGTCAAATATTAGGAGTCAGGGTGTGTGATGCAGCAGACTGGTCGTCTTACCAGCAGGTCCAGGATCCAGGGAGTGAGGGGTTCAAAGCCAGGGAAGCGCAGCCTCAAGTCCTTCAGCAGGCGGATCAGAACTTTGACCCTGAAGATGATCAACAACAAATAATCCAGTTAATTCAGGTGAAAGCAGTGTGGTTGTGCATATGCACCAGGAACCAACAGGCATGATGGGAGTTAAAGGACAGTTCCTCACGTTGACTGAGAGGCGTTCTCCTCAAACCAGCGGGCGTGACGGATGGCAGCGAGGGCGCTCTGCAGCACCTTGATGTCCACTGAAGATGCAACAAAAACGAAATGAACAACAGCGTCCTGTCTGGATTCAAATTAGAGAACAGGAGTGTAAGTATCTGTGTGTGTGTTGTGTGTGTGAGGTCATACAGTGCAGCTCAGGGTCCAGCTTGCGTAGGTTAGGCGGGACTGTGGTGATGAGGATCTTGACAGTGGCGTCAGCTGAACTGATCTCAAAACCCGTCTCATTCGTCAGCATGGACAGCACTGAGAGCAGCACAGACACACAGTCAGCTCATAATCACATACACTGGACATTATATTAGCAATGTTACATCAACTGATTAATGCTGAGAAATACAGTGTGCATGTTTTCAGACTACTAGCTTGGACTATTTTCACTGAAACCCTACAACTCAACTACTGACTGAATGGAACAATACCCCCAACCCCCAATATAACTTATAGCATACACATCATTATTCTTTTGGACACTTTAGGAAGTGGACAACAGTCTCTCACTGTGTTACCTTCAGTAGGGTCCTGTGTGCGAAGGGTCTCCACTACTTTGTTGCCGAGAGCAGCAACTGCCTCCACTGGAAAATAAAAACATCAACAGACAAAACTACAAATTAAAGAGAGTAGGTAATGTATTTCAGAAGTATTTTGTTATAGTAATGGAAAATCTCAAATTTATGACAAAAAAGATAGAAGTCTGTTGCCAGCGGCTGACGCAGGTCTGTAATAAAGCTATCCAATCTTTTTATTCAGCCTGAATAAAATAATTGGACGTTCAGGCTTTGAATATTCACAGGTACTTCTCACTCGAACTTCAAAGCCCCAAAATCAGTACTGGGGACAGCCAGAGACATGACTTTGTCCTGATGACTCACGTGTGGGGAGGATCTTAAGGATTACGACCAGGTCAGCGACGTTGTGTCCTGTCGTCATGGTGCCCTTCTTATAAGAGCCCACCTGACGCACCTCTTCAATTTGCTATGAAGACACAGAGATACAACATTAACATGTGAGGTGAGAAAATGATGCCCTACCTCATATTATTGGCAGGTTCCACATTTATTTACGGATAGCAGTCTGGTCAGAAAATATTTACACTGATTTACAATCGAAGCCAAAGTTATTTTTAGTTATTTAACATGTCACAGTCAAAGAGTGTTGTACTGTCTTGACCAGCTGACGGTGTTAAACTGGGGGTCTGAGACGTTCTAACAGAACAGTTCAGTTCATTTAGTGACCTGTCCAGTCATTTAGAAAACAACTCAAATCAGTCGTATTTGTCACACACAGCATCAAGTTAGGGGTGGGAATCTTTGAAAAAGTTATGATTCGATTCTGAAGGATAAAATGATTCTCGATGCA
Source organism: Lutjanus erythropterus (assembly GCF_056507025.1). Lineage (NCBI taxonomy): Eukaryota > Metazoa > Chordata > Actinopteri > Lutjaniformes > Lutjanidae > Lutjanus > Lutjanus erythropterus. The sequence goes on along the minus strand of NC_139332.1, from coordinate 2,565,879 downwards.
TCAAAATTTTAGGCTTTTAAGACAGACAGTGCCTGTTGGATTGTATTTATCTACAGCTGCTCATGTTCAGGCAAACCCGCAAAACTCAAGATGTAGCTGAGTTTAGTAGTAAAGTAGGAGGGGAATCTTTATGTCTGGTTTGAGTCATAATCTATTTTTGACTGAATTAATAGAAAGGGGGCATAATTTTGACTCTCTTGCTCCATAGAGTCAAAAATACAACATGAAACATAACTGGTGACTGAATCGGCCACAGCCTTATTTTAAAAAAAAAGTTTGCTGCATTAATTAATGAATCAATTTGAAAGAATCCCACAGTCCCCTGCCTGTATGAGAATAATAAAATGAGGGGGAGGCAGCTCCCTGTTAGCTGCTGATAAATCTAATGTGTACACTGTAAGCTGTGCAGGTACTGTGCTGTCCCACCAAAGTCATGTTAATTCACATTTGAAAAATAGATTTTTGACTTCTGAATTGATTCAGAATCTTCCACGTCCACATGATGATGCATCTAAGAATCAGTCCAGTGTACAGTGACATGGCACACTCCACACACTCCAATAATGTACACATCATGTCATTCAGTGACAGAAACAACTCACCACTTCAAAGTTTCCAGGTGCAACAATCAGGTTGTCAATCACATTGTTGATCTTGGTGACCAGTGACAAGATGGAGGACTAAAGGCAGGAAGAGACCAGTAAACAGTGAGTGTAAACATGAGGAAAACAAACAGCTGAGACTGGTTGTTGTCCAGTCAGTGGATGTTTGTGGACTGACCTGCTCTGCAGGTGTGGGGCTCAGGTCCTGGTTCCTCTTCAGCAGACACTCACTGAAAGCCGTCTCGTCAGGTGCAGGCTTCACCCGGGGGAACGCCATCTCACACTGGTGGATCAACAACAGACTGTTTAAGTACACACAGTACTGCTCCATAAACAATCACCTTTACTATGGCAGATTCATTTGGGAAACATGAACATAATAAATGATGTCCTTCAACTGTGGGTGTTGCACAAGACACAGCAACCAGTTAAATATGACACACCCACTTTGGTCCCAAGAAAAACATACTATTTTTTTGGTTGTAGTGGGGAACCAACTCTTCTTTTGGTGGAAATCCTCAGAATGGTTCAAAAACTTCTGACTGTCCTGGGGTACTCCACAGGTGTAACCCAGGACCCTGTGACATCACTGCTGGGTGTGGTTTAAGGTGCAACAGATCACACTTTTCAATACAACCAACCAAATCCAAAAGAGATGTCGTCTGCAGTCAGAAGTGAAAGAGCCTGAACCTTTGAACCAGAGCATCGAACACTGCTTTCCTGAATTACTCTCTAAAGCATACACCAGCATTAGAGGTGTAATGTTACATCATGTGTATTACTGCAATGATTAATCAATTACCTGTCAACTATTAAATTGATCACCAAGTATTTTGACAACCATGAAATCTTTTTGATTGTTTTTTGGGAGACAGTGTCCAAATAATCTGATTTCAGCTTCTTAAATGCGAATGTTTTCTGATTTCTTTACTCCTCTCTGACAGTAAACTGAATATCTTTGTGCTGTGGATGAATCAAGATATTTTAGGATGTCCTCTTGGGTGTTGGGAAACACTGATCAACATTTTTCACCATTTTCTGACACTCGATGGACCAAACAACTCATTGAGAACTCAAGATAATGGCTAACAGATTAATCCACAAGGAAAATAATCAGTTGCAGAGGGGGTTCAGAACACCCTGTGACACTAACTATTACTGTCAAAATAGTTTGTCTATATCTACACAGTGGCTGCCCAGGATGAATGAGCACAAGCTGCAGTAGTTCAGGAGCTCAACAGGTTACAATGGAACAAACCCTTTTGTTCCCCCTTTTTCTAACATGATGTTTGAGTTATTTTTAGGGCTGCAACAAACATTTGTTTTCATAGTTGATTAATTTCTTGATTAATAGTTGTGTGTGTTTCCAAAAGCCCAAGACAACATCTTCAAATTATTGTTTGTCTTCTTTTGTCCACAACTCAAAGATATTCAGTTTACTGTCAGAGAGGAGGAAAGAAAGCAGAAAATATTCACATTTAAGAAGCTGAAATCTGAGACTTTTGATTAACCAATAATTGCTGTAGCTCTAGTTATTTTTTCTTAGTGACAGTACAGATAGAAAAACCACAGCTCACCTGCTATCAGACTTAGTTGATGTACTTGAGCTACAGACAATAAACTGAATGAAAAAAAGTATCTGCACACTTAAATCTGTGGGAAATGTTTTCAATTATTGAGCTTTTGTTCAGAGACCTTCTTCAAGGCATGAACAGGCTTGATTAACCTTAATGTACAACACTTGTGTCAATCAGTCGAACTTGTGTGGCTGAAGATCAAGGGATTTGTAGTCCTGAAGTTAAAGACCATCTACAGAGACAGCATTATGGCTACTGAGCCACTGCTAAATGTTTACATGTTTCAAAATAAGTGTTAGTTTCCTCTGTTTTTGCTTGTCCTGCTGTACTGAAACTGTATGGAACCATGACCCTAAAACCAAGGTACATAATTAACCATGAATTCTGTGTACCATTACACCACTGACAGCAAGGATATCACCATCTTTCCTGTGACCCCCTCTCCACACCCACAGTAGTTTTTATACTCACCACATAAAAATCAAACGGGATGTGTGGGACAAATGGACGATACCTAAACAGGAAAGAAAAAAATGATCAGGTTGTTGTCAGGCTTCTGCAGAGGCTTGATGATGAACTGATCATTTGAATCAGGTGTGTTGGAGCAGGGAAACATCTAAAACATGCGGGACAGGGGTCCTTGAGGACCAGGGTTGGGCACCACTGGTATAGAACATGATCAATTTCCCATTCTAAAGGGATCTATTAAAAAGAACACACTGTTATGCTTTATTAAAACGCGTTAACACATCATCGCAAGCAAGTGAACTGTGAGTGAACAAAGTTGCACACAAAATTAACAGCAGTAAGCATTTGAATGAATGATACATGAGTGGCTGGTGCACATAAAGATATATTGGGGTCTAAAAACAGTCGCTTTACAGTGGTTTCAACAATGTTCTGTAGATATGAGGGATGCATGACAAATACTGGTGCAGAAAAATTTGAAGCTACATCGATTAATTGATCACAATAAAATTGACAACTGTGCTGATAATCAGTTAATCGCTTCGGTCATTTTTCAAGCAAAATGTCAAACATTTGCTGAAAATCATTATATTGTTAAGATGTTATCTTTCACATTATTTAAGTATGAAAAAAGAGAAACAGCTGAACTCACCCCTGGACCAGCCCTCCACGGGACCCAAAGCGGCCTCCCCGGCCCCTGCCGCGGTCCCCTCTGCACACAAACACACAGGATCATGTCAGTACTGCTCACACACATTTACTCATCAAAGCTAATGTTAGCATGACTCTGATCAGGCACTATTTAATAACACTTACGAACATCTACATAAATGCTAATTCGCTAACCTACTTAGCTGCTCCGCTCCCACACACATCAATACATATTCATTCATTCACTCACTCAGCTGTTCGGCTAGCTGATGTTAGCTAACGTTAGCCCATTGGATAGCTGATAGACTACTTCTGATGTAAACGTACTACTTCCTCCGCACTTCAGAGATTATACAGTTCACGTTTCACAGAGACAACACATTTGGAATAATTAAGTACAAATTTCGCTCACTCGCTAACAGGTTAGCTGACACTAGCTAGCAGCCAGCGTTCAAACAATGCACGCCGCTAGCTTCATGCTACGCCAGCATTACTCGCTGTACTACCACAAGAGCTAAGGACAACAATCGCTATTTTCTTCTATAAAACTGTAAAACACAAAGGTAGTTGATGTTAAACGTATGGAAATAATAATTACCTCATTGCGTACGACGTTTTGATTATTTAAAGTGAAAATCCAAAGAGAACTGTTCACCAACGCCGGCTCCCACTGCGGCTAAACCTGCTGCTGCTGCTGCTGCTACGTCCGTTTTCTTCTTCTTGGGCGGTTGGTAAAAGCAGTGCAGAGGCGCATCACCGCCACCAACTGGACGAGTAGACTACTGCTCCTGTATCTGTGTACAAATAATTCACCTAATAACAATAAAATATCAAAAACAGAATCCGAATTCAACAGAAATATCAAATTTGACTGTGTTCTCTGTCAGTGGTGATAGCTCAGTCCCCTTAGACTGGAGACAGCCCTGTATGTCACTCCAGAAAATTCTTTCTTCTTTCTTTGGTTTGACACAGCAGGCATCCTTACTGTTACATTACTGCCATCTTCTGGAGTGAGTCAACTCCTATCATGTCAGTTTTGTCACAGACCAAGCAGTCTTTCATTGCCAGACCTTTTTCCACTGCGCTCTGGACCAAGCTGACCAAAGATCTTTTGATCTTTCTATCTGTCAGTAAAAACCTACACACACAGTACATTTACATTTCTTATAACTAAAAACTCACCCATTTATCTGCACTTTTATTTCTTGTCTTAATTTGAAGCAGATGTGTGGACTCAAGTCACTCATTTCATTACTTTAGACTTGACAAAATCAAAAAGACTTGCAACATGACTTTTACACCTATGACTTGTGACTTTACTTGGACTTGAGCCTTTTAACTTGAACACATATCTTCCCCCAAAGATTAAAGTCTGTTATATAAAACTGTGAATGAATCAATCAATTAATTTCTTTACCTGGATAAATTAACATTAATGCTCTTCATTCTCAGTAAGTCAGTCCTTAATTCCCCAGATCGACTGAGTTTGAATCAATCCAACAACATCCAGTCAAGTTGCGGGAGAGAACCATGAAGAACTAATGACAGTACATTTCACTGCTGAGTTCCAGTTAGAAAAATTGATACCAAAGATCATTTTCTTCATGTACTGAAACAATGAAGTGGTCAACATAAAAAGTGAACTGCAGGATGCAAAACATGCATACTGCTAAATTACAGATGGATTCAACAACTTCCAAATTCTTTCAACATTTGAAGTTACACAAAGAATATAATTTCATTTGGTTAAGAGAATTATGACTTGTTTAAGACTTGAAACTCAAACTTTAGGAATCAGGACTTGACTTGAAACTTTTCAGTCATGTGAGTCTTCGAGATTTGTCTTGACTTGGGAACTGACTTGGGACTTGAGTGCAAAGACTTCAGACTTACTTGCAACTTGCAAAACAATTTCATTGGTCCTACCTCTGATTCCTGAATTCCAAAACTCTTTTTAATATTCTTTTAAGTCTCTTGCTGCCAGCCAAATGTATTTTTTTCTTGTTCTCTGTCTTTCCCAGCAGGCCTGTGGCACTTTTTTCACAGGAAAACAGCTTTACAGAATCTCCCAAATGGAAATGAAACAATTAATTGATTTACAGTGCCACCTTTAGGAGTTTCTATTCAGTACTTTACTCATGCACCACCATAATGTCATATTTTTGAGTTAAAATATCTTGGTTTGGGGGGCTTTGCTCAGCAAATATTGAAATAAGTGATTGTTTGTATTTCTCTAGATCCACCCCTGTTAAGCTAAGACTTTTTTTTAAATGCAATGTTTATTTTGTTATCAGCTAAATCAGCTATCTGAGTATTCTATATTTAATATCATAGTGTCTTTATTCATCTATTCTATGCTAAGTAATAGCAGACACTCCTGCATAAACAGAGCTAGATATGGGTACAATTACTGACAAATAATAAGTGTAACTCAAATCAACCTGAGAGAGTGGGAAAGTTTTAGTGGATTTAATTACCAAACAAAAACTAAGTATTCTGCCAAGGCTTTTAGTTTGACAATTAACCCCAACAATGGTGTATAGAACAGGCTCCTACCAGCAATTTCTTTGCAAGAACCTGTAATTGAGATTAGATAATAATTGCAATAAAAACTTTACGCAACAAGCAGATAGCTACACAAACTAAATTAAACCTGATTGGCTATTGTCCAGCCAAAGTAAACTGGGTGTACAGTAATGCAGAAGAGATATGATTCATTTGGGGACCGGCCTCTAATCCCTGCCCATTCTTCTCCTGAATGAATAAAACTCTCAGCATAAAGGACTACAACACCATTTATGTAATCAGCCAGACCATCCCAGAGATCAGCAGAGCTTTACTGGACTAAAGTCATCTGGCTTGTTTTCACCATGGTTCAACAGAGATGGCTGTGGACCAATACTTTGTGTTCAGTGACCATGGCTATTTCAGGTAAGAAATGCTTAGGTGTATTTTTTTTTTTTGTCTTCTTGTCATTTTTTGTCATATTTTAGCCACATGTGACATTAAAATATGAATATTTGGTGATTCATTGAAAATGTACAAGAGACAACACATTTTTAGCATGATTTAAATTGTATTGTTTTTGGCAAAACAGTCTCACCACAGGGTCCACAGAGCGCTTGTTCTGCAGCTTTTAATCATATCACACAATCTCCCTCAGCTGATGGAGTCGTCCAGATGTAATGGAATTCCAGATGTTAGAATTAACATGTGGAAACCCATTTACGCCAATGTGATGAAAAAAAGAGGACTGTGTAAATCATTATAATGACAAACTTTCTCAAGATAACGAGTCAGTATCTCAATGAATTAATAAGTTAGAACAGAAGTATAATGCATACATTTGAGAAAAATGTATGCTCTGTTTTTCCTGAATTAACAAGATTATTTACCTTTAGAATTATGAAAAACAGAGCAACATATGTTTTTGTTTACTTTATATGAAAAGGTTTCTCAGAATTCTAAGATAATAACCTTGTTCATTTAGAAAAAACAGGGCAAATTTTGAATATTCAAATGAATTATGCCAGTATCTCAAAAAGTTTTTCGAAATAATGATTTAGTATCTCAAAACTGAGACATTACTGACCTTGCAAGTTGCATTTATTATAGTCATAAAGTCCTGTTTTAGTGAATCCTCATAATGCACAGCCATCAATAACTACACTCAAATCAGTGACTCAGATCAGAGCAAAAAATTAAACAGACCACATTCTCTTATCCTCTAAACAAGGTAACATATTTGCACAACTGATATTTTGATATTATCATTTTAAAATAGCTAAAAAAAAAACTAAATCTGCAACTGCAAACAATACCAGACTCAAAACAATCTGACTGAGGAAATGTAGGAACCTGCTAGTTGGGTCACAGGTGGAAGAGAAATGCTGCAGTGGTCCCTCTGTTTTTTAAAATCAATGAATGAAAACATCACTTATATTTTGACTTGGCTGTACCAAATACTTTGAAACTCTGAAGATTTACTACATTGACATTCTAATTCTAAAATCAACATTTGAATGCTACACAGCTTCTTTTTTGGATGTCTATTAATTCAGTTTGAAGCCAGAATTTCTCCACAGCTGCAGATAAATATCAGGCTGCACTGAAATGATAAGTATTGTATTATTTGATTAGATTCCAATGGTGGCTGTGTGGGATTGTGTCGGACTTGTGTGACCCAGACATCTCTAAAGTGCAGTCCAAATGTATTGAAAAAAAATATAGATCATTTCCAAATAATTTCTGGAATTCATGTTATTCTTCTTCAATCCATGTTTGCTGGCATTTAGCCTCTCAGAAACAACATTATCACTGTGGTCACTTGCTGCACAGAATGAGAGACACGCACCTGGATTAACAAGGAGGTGTAGCAGCAATCTAATACTGTAAATTACATTTATGTTGACAAAACTGACAAGTTGTGTTCATTAAAGAAAGCTGGTTTAACTGAACAAACTCATTTATATTAATGAATTACTTAATGGAGGATTTTGTTAGTTTTTAACAATGTGATGAAAGTCTCCTAGATTTCATTTCCACATTGAGCTAAACTAACATCCAGTTTTGAGGATGCAAGGCCATGGCTTTGAAGTGATAAATTCATAGTGGAAACATCAACATGTGAGTGATATTCTGGTTTATGTTTAATGATAATATGTCTCACTGAAACCTGCAGGACTTCTGATGGTTCAGTCTCTCCCCCTGCCGGACATTCTGACTCCAGAGCAGCTCAGCTCTACTACTCCACAGAGTGCCTTCTATCTGCCGATAGAGATCACCAACAGAGTGTTCAGCACAGCACTGCTCGACCCAGCATCTGAAGACTACAAGGCCATGTACAAAGAAGTCAATACCTTGGTAAGATCAGTAACAGCAGATGATGTAGCAGCAGGACTGTGTCTCCCTGTGAGAGTGGTGAAATCATGTCCTGTAACCTGCTTTTCATTCCAAAATTAAAGCCATATTTTACTACAGTTATTTTGTATTTATGACACAGACAAGGAAACATTTTCTTGAAAGCTCTGAATTTCCTTTTGCTGCATCTGCAATGGCGAGGTTAGGAATACAGAGTAATTAATGCAGCAATATAATATATATTCTTAATGCTTTCTTTAAGGTAAGACCTTTTTAAATTAAAGGTTTATTTTGTTCTTAGCTAAATCAGCTATCTCACAGTTCTATGTTTAAAGAGATAGCTCACCCAAAAATGAAAATTCAATCATTATCTACTCCCCCATGCTGACTGAAGGTCAGGTTTAGTTTTTTAGTCCACAAAACACTGCTGGATTTTCACAGGAAAACAGTGTTGCAGAATCTCCCAAACAATGGAAGTGAATGATGACCAGTTTTCAAATGTAAAAAAAAACACATAAAACACCTCCATACTGCTCGCCTGCTGTAATCCAAGTCTCCTAAAGTCCCAACATGCCAAGTTGACCAAAAACATGTTATTTACACCATGATTTTAGCTTCAATCTTCACTGTAGATCCTTAGCTTGGAGCCACATACAAGTGCACATGCACACTGTCTGAACTGTGTGTGTGTGGTGTGATGGTGTGCAAACGGCATGTTGGAACTTTTTTTACATTTGAAAACTGGTCATCATTCACTTCCATTGTCTGGGAGATTCTGCAACACTGTTTTCCTGTGAAACTCCAGCAGAGTTTTGTGGACTAACAAAATAAACCCAACCTTTACTCAGCATGAGCGTGCGTGAGATACTGACTGAATTTTCAGTTTTGGGTGAACTATCCCTTTAATATCATGGCGTCTTTGCTCAACCCAGCATCAGAGGAATATCAGACCGTATATAAGGAAGTCATTTCTTTGGTATGATCAATAACAGCAGATGATGTTGAGCACTTCAGTACCAGCAGGGCTGCTCCACCATTGAGGACAGTGAATTCATGTCCTGCAACCTGGAAGACTTTTACAATCAACTAGGATGAAACCTCAGTATGACTGGACCCTGTATGTTGTCCTGGTGCAAATGTTAGTGATCTCATAGTACCTATGAGTAGTTGTGCACCTTTCATTTTTTGAGACCAGGGCCGACTGTGTGAAGGGTTCTTCATTTCAAGATGGATATTCATAGTTAGTTTACTTCAAAGACAGGAGGAGATGATTAAAATAATAATAAGTGAGCAGGAACAAACTTTTTACACATGCCACCTCAAAAAATATTGAGCTCTCCAAGTACCACCTTACTGTGTTGCCCCATTTGATGCTAGCAGGTTCTATGGACATGTCACTAGTGCTTCTGAAAGCGTAACTTGCAGGTTGGAACACCCAGTGAATCAATGTTTAGTGAAACGACAAAGAAACTTCACTTTCAATAACAAACAAACAAACAAACAAACATATACACACTACAGTGACTACTAGAGCCGTTTTTGTGAGAGAATTTTACTTTGACGTCAAAAAACAACAAACTAGAAGTGACGTAGATTGAGGCAGATGGGTCAAATTAGATCATAATTAGCATTAATAAATATGGATCCCAATGTTAGTTTTGACTCTGAAAAGGTTGAAAATGTGTATTCATATTAATGGACCACAAGCTTTATGAGCGTATGAGTGTCAAAGAGACCAGTAGCAGCACTGTAAAACTAGCTAAAAAAAAAAAAAAACTCACTGAAAGATGACCACTCAGACTCAATATATGACGCAACATTTTTTTCAGAGCCTTGCTCAAACAGACCACCTGTTCCTCTGAATTTTTGTCCTTATGTCCAAAAAAAATCTTAAATCAAGTTTTAAAATTGTCATTTTACTTTCCTGACACTTGTCCATCTGTTCCCTTGCTCTTTTCCCTGTTTTTCTCTTTGTCATTTTACACGAGGTTACATGCGAAATTAATTAAGAAATTTAATTAGCAAGTTAGTAGCTATTAGCACTGTCCTTGGTTCACTGTGTACATCACTGTCAGTGTGGCCACTGAATATTCTCCTCCTGATCAGCACTTCTGTGTTTCTGAAGAATTTGTTTTCAGTCTTTTCATTTTACCTCCACCTACTATCAAGCCATCACAGTTCAGCTTGTAACTGACGGCAGTCATGGATTATGTATGCACACATTTGCATGATATCATGATGACGTATCAGGCTGATATTGAAACAAAAATACAAGAAACACAAAACTTATTTTAAATGATATTTCAGTTATTTTATGTGCAGTATTTCTTTTTTAATTGTGTCACATTTTGATAACTTATATGTTTTTAAATTTATTAACTTCCTCCGCACACCACTACAGTAAGTGTACCACAGTTTGAGAATCTATTTAGTCCACATGATCCGTGCGGTTCTCAGCAAAAGTAAACAGTGAAAATGATCTGTTGATGGTTATATCACACATCAAACATCAATGTAACACAAACTTTAGGAACTTAAGACCTAAAAACCTGAGAATACCACATCAGTGAGGTTTCTAACTGGCAAGGAAATCAGACCACCTATATCACTTCAAGTGCTGCACTTAATAACAAAAAACAAAGAAACAAGACAACACAATAGCACATGCTCAAAATTACACAACAGTACATGCTGTCAATTGTCACTGTGCTGTTACCACTGTATTTCAAAATGAAAGTAGAAGGTGCTGATCGATTTGTTTTTTGTTTTGCAGATTGAAGGCATCTATGACTCTCCTGACTCCGCTCAATGTCCAACAAATGCCTTCTATGGAGGTGTTGCTGGAATGACCTTCAGGTATCATTAATATCAGTCATCCCTCAATCATGGAGCAACTGTATTTCCATAAGTGGAACACCAGTGAAATGTCATGAGGATCCATGTTGTCTGAGAACAACAGAGGGATTTTTTTCCACACATAGAGCTATAAATACACAGAGGAAACATGGTGCATAGCAAAAAAATCTATTATTTAAGTATGTTTATGCAGCATGCATGGTTCTTGAATCAGAATATCCCAAATGATGAATATAATTGTGTATAACCATTACAGGGTTTATAATATTACTTTGTTTCACAGGTCTGGATCAGTGATCGCAAATGCAACTGTAGTCTTCAATACCTTCTCTATTAATGAAGTCATCGTCTGGGTACTCTTCAATCAAAATGCCAGGAATGTTCAACCCCAAACTCTCCAACTTAATATGGAGTACACAAACCGTAAGATCTCATTTTGTACATACTAATAATAATAACTGTTCCCCCTTAGTGATGTAATTTTGAGTCCTCATGTGACATATTCTAATCACTGTTTTTTTTTCTTTAGCAAGCAACATAAAAATCGCTTCTATCCAGGCTACAACCACAACAACTACAACAACCACAGCTACAACAATACCTACTACAACTACAACGCCTACAACTACTACAACCACCACACCTACAACTACTACAACCACAACGCCTACAACTACTACAACCACCACACCTCCAACTACTACAACCACAACGCCTACAACTACTACAACCACAACGCCTACAACTACTACAACCACAACACCTACAACTACTACAACCACCACACCTACAACTACTACAACCACAACGCCCACAACTACTACAACCACCACACCTACAACTACTACAACCACAACACCTACAACTACTACAACCACAACACCTACAACTACTACAACTACAACAACCATGGCACCTACAACTACCACATCAACACCCACAACTACAGTAACCACAACACCTACAACCACCACACAAACACCGACAACTACCACACCAACAACAACACCTACAACTACCACACCAACACCGACAACTACCACACCAACAACAACACCTACAACTACCACACCAACAACAATACAAACAACTACCACACCAACGCCGACAACTACCACACCAACACCTACAACTACCACACCAACGCCAACAACTACCACACCAACACCAACAACTACCACACCAACACCGACAACTACCACACCAACACCTACAACTACCACACCAGCGCCAACAACTACCACACCAACACCTACAACTACCACACCAACAACAACACCTACAACTACCACACCAACACCTACAACTACCACACCAACACCGACAACTACCACACCAACAACAACACCTACAACTACCACACCAACACCGACAACTACCACACCAACAACAACACCTACAACTACCACACCAACAACACCAGCAACTACCACACCAACACCCACAACTACCACACCAACACCGACAACTACCACACCAACAACAACATCTACAACTAACACACCAACACCAACAACTACCACACCAACACCGACAACTATCACACCAACACCGACAACTACCACACCAACAACAACACCTACAACTACCACACCAACACCAACAACTACCACACCAACACCTTCAACTACCACACCTACACCTTCAACTACCACACCTACACCTACAACCACTACACCAACAACACCAACAACTACCACACCAACAACACCAACAACTACCACACCAACAACACCTACAACTACCATACCAGTGACAACACCTACAACAACCACAATGACACCTGCAACTAGCACCGCACCCACGACTCCAGGACTCACATCTACCACTAATACAACCCAAGATCCTCCAGCAACAAGCAACAGCTCTACTGATGACAGCATAGTGGTTTCAGAGACCACGACAAGTCATGGGAACCAAAGTGACATTCATACAACAGGTGGAAGACACAACCCTGTTACTGTGAATCCACATGGCAAACACACTGGAAATCCCAATGATCCCACGACACCAGCTGGTAGTGGTGGTGGTGGTAGCAGTGGCAGCAGTGGCAGCAGTGGAAACAGTGACAGGGTACCTGGATGGGGTATTGCCCTCTTAGTATTAGCCTCTGCCATCCTGTTGCTGCTCATAATCATCTTTATCATGTTGGTGAGTTATCAAGCAAGTTTAATATATTTTTTGCATACATACCCTTTTTTTGTAAAAATGTATGCCACAGTATACCCACTACAATAAACTAGAACATGGCATTGATGTGAGATCAATATTTTGACTCCTTAAAAGGCCAAGCCCTTTGTAGAAGGATTTGGATCAGGACATGGCCTCCAGATATGGCAGTCTCTGAACTCTGTTTTGATGTTCTGTTGTTTCAGGTGGTTCGATGGTGTTGTAAGAAAACAGAGAGCGGCTCCATGGACACTGCTCAGGATCCATATTACACTGAAAAGAAACAACCCCCCCCACAGGCCCCTTTACCAGTGTACTCACCTCCACCTCCAGTGTCACCACAGGGACCAGGGTCAACCCCTGTCATTACTGTAAGTACTGCAAAGCTACAGAAAGACCTGTGCAGTGTTTATGCTTTGCTTTTATATTTGTATACACAGTTGACATGTTACATGCATGTGAATATTGATTAATAAATGTCTGACTTATTCATTAATAGCCTGATTGGACATTTAAATTTGGTCCTCTCATGTTTTTCAACAGGGGGACACGCCCAAGAAGAATAGGACAGGCTTCTATGCAGTGAATCCCTGAGATTCCCGGGATGAGTAGGAGCCATCAAGTAACAGGTATCCATCTAAATGCATGCATAAAGTAAACTGATGATCACCATGATATATGGGACCAGAATATTTTGATTCTAATATATGCACATTGAGTCATGATCAGAACATGTACAAAAAAATCATTAAGGCAGATAATATTATCAGCAAACATCAGAAGACAACAATGCTATTTACACCCAGTGTGGAACAGCCAGTGTGGCTATTTACACCTGGGTGTATATAGCCTTTCATGGTGAAGCCGAGCACCCATTTGTCTGTAGCTAACAATGCCAATGTGACTATTTCCACACGCGTGTCAGAGAAGAATCATGATCCTTTCCTAAACCTAACCAAACAGGTTTGTCTCCTAAACATCACTAAACAATTTTGTTTTTTTTGTTGCTAAACCTAAGCAAACAGTTTTGTTACTTAAACCTAAACAAATATTTTTTCCCTTAAACCTAACTAAATAGTTTTGTTTCATAAACCTAACTTAGCAGTTTTGTTGCCTAAACCTTCCCAATAAGCTTTGTTACCTACATGTAACCAGGAACATTTGTTGCTTAAACCTAGCCCAGCAGTTTTGTTGCATGAGCCTAACCAAGTAGTTTTGTTTCCCAAACCTAACTAAACAGTTTTGTTGCCTAAACCTAACCAAGAAGATTTGTAGCCTAAATTGAAAACAGTAGTTTTGTTGCCTTAACTAAACAAACAGCAACTGAAAACTGAATTCACAAAAGATTCACAAAAGACTCACTAAACAGTAAATAAGTAACTGAATAGCTGCTGTGTGACTATTCTCACTTGGGTGCAAATAGACACAAAAGGAATAAAAAAATCAAAATACAAGCTTTTTATTTGAAGTTGAGAGATCAAAGACTTTCTCGTTCATTTGTCCAAACACACTGAATTGAAGAGGAAATGGTCAAACTTGACTGTTATGTAATACAAGAGCTGCAGAAGTGCTGCATGTTCCTCTTACAGTAATATCAGAGTGACACAGCTCTTATGTGATGTTTACACTTGATTAACCTTTTAATAATCAAACAGATTTTTGATTAATGTTACCATTTGAAGTGTAATCTGACAGTAAACACACTTGAATGAGTCACATCCTGTGCTCACATGCTCTATAATCAGTCAGCTGGGAGGCCCAGGCTAACCTCAGTTGACTATTTGACCTTTCCAATGTGTTTTATTTATTTATTTTTATCTGATTTTAAATGATATTAGCCTTCTTTTTTCCTGTATCTGCAAAGTTCTTTCATACTTTGATTGTCACATTTAATGTTTTACATTTTTAAACTTGAGATGATGGATTTCATGCTGGTGAAAATCACATATCTTGAAATTGGTGGGTTTCACATAGCTAGATTTGAGTTAAATGCATATTTATGAAAATGAAAAAGTAGTTAACTTTTCAATTAAGTTGAAGTAGTGCATTCTATTCAATGGGCTTAAGAAATTCCCTGACTTATTTGACTCATAGAGACCTAGTTGACTATCTCAAATATTGTCACCAAGCCCAACACAAGGCCCTGAGGAGCTGGCATGTTAGTGATACAGGTGTTTTTATCTACAGCAACAAAGTAATAAATGGCTAAATAAATAAATACAGCTGAATTTGGACTTCATGTTTTGTAGCTGATGGTTATATAATGCAGTGCTGCCGAAGTGTCTCTGACCTCTCCCTCTCTCTCAACAGTAGATCTTAATCAGGGCTTACCCATTAGAACATTTGTTTGACTCTTGTACCTGAGGCTGGGCTTTGTGTGTTTCTGTTTGAGGTTATTAAACAATGCCTCCTCATTCACACAACAAAAGGGATGCCATAAATGTATGTATGACTGTAGGAACTCCATATGTAAATCACACGCATATCGCAAGCTCAATGAGATTTGTAAATTTCCACGCCTAGGCGGGACAAAACGTGACACTGTCATGGCGGAACCACAGATCTGTTGTCATGATACACCTTTGCTTCTTGAGGGCTGTAGGTTTACACTGGCTGATTTTGCGACAGCTCTGACAGTACCATGACCCCAGAAACTAGTCATCTGTGATGAGCTTGAAGGTTTCTGTTAAAGTCATGACTTGGGCACCAGAAACATGGCTTAAGTCAGTAGTTGAACTATCATTTTAAATCAGTGTGTAGTTTAGTTTAGTTTAGTTGGACAGTGTGCAGTGACATTGATCATTTACAAGAAATGAAAACAGAAATTTCCATCTGTAGTCCTACACATAGTAGGAGTAGACACAATTAATGCAATTTAGAGTGCAAAACAGACTACAGTAAATGCATTTGCCTAACATAATAAAAACAATATAGTCAAAATAAAATATGAAATAAAGAATTACTATATTTTTTAAGTGATCAAGTTGCCAATGCCTCTGCCTTACACAATAAAAATGGTAGGTACAGGCTGCACAATACAAATTACTGTAAGGAATACACAATAACTACATTATAAGTGGCAAAGTTAGCAGCAAATGTACCCACAAGGGTAACATATAAGATAACCTGTTGCATTCTTTGATAGCTTTACACAGTGTAATACTGTTTACTGTGACATCAATATAAGCAAATACAGTCAAACATGATTAATTAAATACAGCTTTTTTTTTCTTTGGTATGATCGTGCCATTTAAAGTATCTGTAAAAGAAAAAGCAAGTTTTTGTTCTAGAAAATAGTTGCTGAAAATGTGTGAAACGATTGAGGACTATGTAGCACTAAATTGTGGAGTTAAACTGTTAAACTGCTGTTCACAATTTCTGTGTTCGGGATTTTTTTTCGGTGGACCTGAAATATGGTTTGGTGACATGTCGGAGCCACGGTCCCACAAACAGACACATGAATGACACCACCTCCCTCTCCCACCCAGATCACAACAGTCAGTTACAAACAGACCTTCAGCGACTCTCTCATTCCAAATCAGCCCAGCAGTTTACTTCAGCTCACTTCAGTTCCAACAACCTGACACAGAAGATAAAAAAATACCACCCTGTTACCATGACTTGATGACAAGATTTATTGCATTCTTCTCCACTAAGTTCAAAGTGGGTTGTATTGAAATAACATCATCAAGAACATGAACACTCGTTTTTATTGCACATATGGAAAATGCAAATTTTTGTATATACAAAAGACATGAAGCTCTTCCACTATTTTGACAGTGAACTCAAGAGATAGGTGATATTGTGGTTTTATGTATTCTTTCCATTAGAGGGAGACTGTACTGACCACATATGGTTTGGGTTTATCAGTTTCATTCATCTTTTCTTTACAGATTAATGTCCCAAACAGACAGAATCATGTCAAATGTCAGTGTCCATCACTCCCACTGAACCAGATTTGTGTTTGTCCCTCCAGGCAGACTGCAGTGAGCAGAGGCAGAGTGAAGAAACATGGACTCCATCAACAGTGACAAACAGTGTGGAGAGTATACATCTAGACATATAACGTTATTTATTACACAGTTGTTTCATTTTTGCCATATTTTAGTTTCAGAATGTATGAATGAATGAAAGTATATATTGTATATACAAATATAGACTGTGGTAACATTATTTATCTGCATAGAATTATTTTATACAAACCAATGATGAATGTATGTTTTCTTTAATGTTTTTCTGAACAATTTTAAGAACATTAATCACATTATAAAGTTCAATGAATGAAACATGTATGCCTGAATTTTTACTAGATTTGTTGTGAAATATTGAAAAAAATGTAATTAAATCTGTTTCAAATATGATTTAATGAATGCTGGTGTGTGTTTTTTTTAGAATGTTTGGCCTTATTACTGAGTATTTTTACATTCTGGACAGCTGGACTTCCATTCATTTTCATCCACATCCACATATAAATGTAATATACAGACATAAAAGCTCATATAGCATCAGTGAAAATGCCAGACATCTTTAACTGATTGGAAGTTAAAAATGCAAAATCTGAAGTTTGATGAGTTTCAAAATCCCCTGTAATTGATGACATTTACTAGGTGCAGAGCAGAGGAGGGCAGTCTGTCTGGTTTAGAACTGGAATTAAACAGGTCTGGGATCTGAGAAAACTGAGGCAGCTTCCCTTCTTGTTGTTAGTGAGGACCAGCCTACTTTTGTTTTAAGGTTGAGTGAGCAGCTTGAGAATAAAGGAGAGCTCTGTAGTTAAGGGCTTTTTCCTATTCAAGAGAGAAACTTGCTTTACTCTGATGATAATTAAGCATCAATGAGACTGTACGATCAAAATTTCAGTACCAGAGATGCAGAGACAACTGAAGAATGTCAATGCAGACTGTAATCTTGAAATAGCCTGACTTGAAAAGTAATCAAATTTATAAAGGACAGTATCATCTACATAGAAACTGATATCACTGTATTAGTATGTGTTGGAGGGATTTCACTCCAGTGTGATGAAAACACACTTGAACAGACTTGTTCAAACTAGTAATCATCACAATAAACGTTTTTTTGAAGGCTCTCAGTCATCCAGAAAGCAATTTATTTGAAAAGGGGACATTGAGGTGTTTTTGGGGGGCATTTGGCAAGTTCACATCAAAGATTCTCAACAAGATGAGTTGAAATGTGCAACTAGTCCTATTTGTAAAGGAAGATGGTCTGCAACCTTCTAAAACCTGCCAATTTAAACCAGTAATTTAAGCGATCCTGTCATCTTTCTGTAATTAGATCGTTTGTACCACAGCTCCATGCTGCCTTCTTGGGAACATGGCGTTTAATGTGTCCAGTCCTCCTTGGTATTGCCTATGGAAAGTATTAAGTTCTTCCAAGGATGCACCATGAAGTCAAGTCAAGTCAAAGTTTTCTTTTTATTATCAATACCCCATATGTACAAGACATACAGAGGATCGAAATTATGTTACTGTCAGATCCTACAATGGCAGGGAGGGAGTTGAGTGTCCTGACAGCCTGATGTATGAAGCTATCCCTCAGTCTGCTAGTCTTGGCCCAGAGACTCTGCAGTCTCCTCCTGGGCAGCAGGCTGAAAAGTGTGTGCAACGGGTGGGTGGGGTCCCTGGTGATGCAGAGGGCTTTTCGGGTGAGGTGGGTGTCATAGATGGAGTGAATGCTGTGTTCTCATTGTGGTTACAAATGTACAAGATTCATTCCACTGTTAGCAACTTGGGGTCTACCATCCAGTCACATGGTGAAAGCTACAGCAGAGTACACCATGTCCTGCTTGGCGTGAAGTCAGTACATCAGTGAACAATGCTGACAGAGAGCAGTAGGTGTGTCTGTTTCATAAATGCCAATACATTTATGCACAGTAGGCTATATCATGCTTTAAAACTTCTACTACTCCTGGATTTTGTATATCACTCATTGTTGAGAATTGGGGCAAAAGAGTATTTTGAGGGGGTTTTGAATTTTGCTCTTCAATTATGCTGCAAAACATATTTTAAAATACCACCTGTTGCTTATTACACCATGTAACAGGTCGATCTTCTATAGTGGCTCTGACAGTCTACATCTACAATTAATAAAAATAAATAAATAAAATAATAATAATAATAATAATAATAACAAAAAATAAAAACTGTTATGAGTCAACAAAATGTTTTTGTTTTGTTTTTTCATTTTACAAGATAGTGGTAGTGAGCAGCCATTTTATCTTTTAAAGTGTCTCAGAGTTCTCTTAATGTTAATCAAAATACACATTTTTAAACCATAATTCTTATTTATCTTTGATTTAGAAGGACTACAGAGTTGACATGTTATGGCTGAGACACATCTGATAGAAATATTATTGAATTAATTTCTCTAAAAAATAGAAAGTTTACCAGAGCTGGAGCAGCATTCCTGCCTTTATTAAACCAGGAAGTGAGACAGGGGTCCTTATTAACCCCTTTTATGCCTGAATAATCATATTTTTGGGAAGACATGACGTGACAACTGGGGGGACAAAAGAAATGAGGAGAGAAAGTCAGGGGTGACATGCAGCAAAGGGCTGTAGGTGGGAGCTGAACTCACAGTCACTGCAGAGGACTTACAGCCTCCATACAGAGGACACATGCTGTACTGACTGAGTCACCAGTCCATCCCACATTTCTGTACAAATTTGAAGTTGAAGTTGAGATGAAGGAAATCTGGGACACACCTTTAGAGGGACAACATTTTCATGAAAAAAAAAAAAAAATTAAAACAAAGATGATTATAATAGCATATTTCTATACCTGTTATCAGTAGGTGTTGTTAGTTTTAGCTTTTGAAGGCTTTTAACACATTTTTAAATAGTTTGAAGTTGTGAATTCTTGTCTGGGACAAGTTTAGAAATTAAAAAAATTAAAGCAAAGCAACACATTTAATTAATTAAATATATTTCATGCATATTAATCCTTAAAAAATACAGTTTCACCCAAAATTGAGTGAGAGTGCTCATATTATCATTATTATTATTTTTAATATTCTTAGGGTAGGACATGAGTGCAAACGGTGTGTGTTTAATTCACTTATGTGGAGAAGGATGAAGCAGGAGAACAGAGACCAAATTGTGAACTTGAAATAACAGACAAACTACTTGTATCTGCTGAGGACATGACTGATATAAAGTTTCAAATATCTTCTTCAGGTCAAACTGAAGAAGTGAACACACCTTTATTTGTCTGGCAATTAATGTTGAAACATCACAGCATTATCTCCTAATTAATTTAAATGAGTCACTGATAAGAGTCATTTTCAGAAAGATAAGAGACGGCCACATCTATTTTGGTGTATATACACTGGCACACGTCATTCATCATCTGGTGATGAATTTGCCAAATCCTAATAAAATATAAAGGACGACAAGCAAAGAATGTAATTTAAAAAAATATTGGTGTACTGTATTTAGAGTAGCCTGTAATATAAATGCATGGGTGGAAGTAACTAATTACAGATACTCAAATTACTGTAATTATGTAGTTTTTTTTTGTTTGTTTTGTTTTTTTTTTTGGGGGGGGGGGGGTACTAGTACTTTTATGAGTAGATTTTCAAGTCTGTAATTTTACTTGTACTTAAGTATGAATTACATCATGTAATATACTTAGTTACTTCAAAATCATAATTGAGTACTGAGTACTATTAGAATTAATATTCAAACAATTCATCTTTATTTTTGTAGCCAATGAGGTTGTATGAGGTTGCAAACAAGCCAATGAAGAGCAGGACATATAGATGAAAACTCTAAAACACTGCAGCAGACACAGGTTTGGAATAGAGATGCTAACAGTTATTCAAAACTCAAAAATCTATTGCAGTGTGTTGCCTTGAAATTTGAAGTTGTCAACTGTTTTTTTTTTTTGTTTTTTTTTTTACAGTGTATCAGTTGGCCTGATTTTGGCCTCACACAGCTCAGTATCTGTGTGTTGTCTGATATTTTATAATTCAGTTTCTTCTCATTTAAAAACTTTAATATACGTTTTATAGGCAGCTTTTTAAAAATGTTTATTAAAGTTGTTCTGTCTGTTTTTCTTTAATATAGCCTAGTTATTTATAATTATTAAAAGCAACAGTGAAAGTTTGCTGTTTCAGTGCCCTGATGTTATTCTGGATTTTCTATTTATGAATAAAGTATATCTGCTAATATATCAATATCAGACCCCATCAGGCCCTAAAAATGTAGTTAATAAATAAATCAGTTAATTTGAAAATGAAGAATTTCAAAAATAGACAAGTTATTCACCTTTTTAAAATTTTGTCCATAATATTAGTTGTTTCTGCTTATTTATTACCCAGGTCTCCTGTCATTTTGCAAAAGAGGCCCCCTGCCAAAACAAGTTGAGCACCATTGGTCCATCTGCAATAGCTAAATAAGATATTTATTCAGTTATGTTTTTGTCCCAGACACCCCAAAATAGCACAAAATCCTAAATGTCATTCTAAATTGAGAGTTTTTGTAATGAGGCCACTGGTTATCTTCATCCAATCCACTGACAAAAAACTTTGTAGGTGAAGTGAAAAGGTGCATTCTGCTTTGGAGCATGTAAATATTTGCTGGTGATGCATTTCACAAGGTTATACGGGGATCTGTGACGATAGCAATGCAAACACATGCCTGGTACTGATTGTCTAATTGTAGTTATTGTTTAAAAGGTATTATGGCAACACAGTACTGGGCAGGTAACACTGGTGACAACTTCACTCTCAACTCTTTTAACAGTTCTCTTGCTTATCAGTGCATCGACCGCAGTGATAAAATGTGTGTACAATTAACTCCTACTCATTCTTCCGAGCTCGAGAAGCAACATTTGCTCAGAGCTGTTAATAGGGAGATTAATGGCTGCTGTATTGTCACCAGAATAGTAGGCAGAATGGAACAAACACAAAAGGCAACCACACAATGCAGGGTGTAACCAAATACAATGATAATGTGGCCACATGAATGTACCATAACCACACACACACACGGACCACACATACTACCTTCAAGTTTCATCTTTCGTTCTTCCTGCTGTTATCTTTCTGTTTCCAGCATCTGTTGTTGTTGAGCTGGTTGGCCTCCTTTAACAGTACTGGATCCAATGGGAAGAACCCTGTCTACTGATCTACAGCAGTCATTCCCAAACAGGGAAAAAAATGCCAGGTGCAGATGGCTACCCATCGGAATGGTATAAAATCTTTAGAGAGATTATAATACCAATTCTTAAGGAATGTTTTAATTATATTCTTCGGGGGGGGGGGGGACTCCATCGTCCTGGACACAAGCAGTAATTTCAGTAATTCCTAACATGGGTAAAGATAGGACAGAGTCTAGTTCTTACAGACCCATATCTGTTTTAAATATGGACTACAGATTATTTGCATTAATACTCACAAAACGAATGGAAAATATAATCCCGGATTTGATAGATACAGACCAAACTGGTTTTGTAAAAAACAGGCAGACCCAGGACAATGTGAGGTGGGCTTCCACCTCCCCTGGGGGGGTCACAAATTTTATTTGGGTCCCCAAATAAATAAAAAAACTGTGGAGGAAATTCTGCTAATTTAAGATTTATATCTGCAGTTCACCTTTTATAAAGCCTTGAAAATGTGTTTGCTTAACTGATGACAGGAAAACAACAAGAAATTCTGTTAATTCTGACTAAATGAGCTTATTTTGTTTCATTTATGAAGTAGGCTAAAATGTGTCATGTTGTTTTCCTGATAAGAGGAAATAAAAACAATGAAATGCCGTGTTCACTCAACCTAAATGAATTTATTTCTCAGTGCTTCTGAGACGGTCCAGTGCATAATAGTAGGGTGTAAGACACAGGAAGTAACAGTGTACATGGGACACCATAACCAAGTAGGTGGCATAGTGTACAGGAATATCTGCACTGAGTATGGACTGAAAGTCCCTCAGTCAGAATGGCGGACACCTCCTAAGGTTGTTGAGAATGACTGAGTCAAGATCCTGTGGGCCTTTCAGATCCAGACTGACAAACTGGTGATGGCTAACCAACCAGACATTGTGTTGATCAACAAACAACAGAAGAAGGCAGCGATGATAGATGTAGCGATCCTGAGCGACAGCAACATCAAGAAGAAGGAGTACGAGAAGCTCGAAAGAGGAGCTAGAAAAGATGTGGGGAGTGAAGGCAACAGTGGTTCCAGTAGTGAGTGGAGCACTGGGGTCTGTGACCCACAAACTGGGAGAATGGCTCCAGCAGATTCAAGGTACACTATCAGAGGGCGCTGTCCAGAGGATATAATAGTAAAGACAGATATAATAGTAAAGACAGATATAATAGCAAAGACAGATATAATAGTAAAGCACTGACAGGGACCACTTTACATTTTCCAACTACTCTTCTTTCTGCTTCAACTACTTTAGTATCTGCTCTGCCTGGTCCAACTACTACTACCTGGTCTAACTACTTTTCCAACTACTCTTCTGCCTTGTCCACCTACTCTTTTATCTTTTCCAGCTCCTCTTCATGATCCAGCTACTCTTCTTCCTGGTTCAACTACTCTAGCTCTTACTCTTCCCAGTTCAACTAGTACTACCTGGTCTTACTAGTTTTCCAACAACTTTTCAACCACTCATCTCTCTGGCACAACTACTCTTCTGCCTGGTCCAATTTCTCTTCCTCTTTCTACTCTTCTACTTGGTCCAGTTACTGTTTTCTGCCTGGGTTAGCTGCTCATCTCTCTGGTCCAACTACCTTTCTACCTGGTCCAACCTCTTTTCTCATTTTTGAACAAAACAATCCAAAAAGTCCCCTTTGCCCTGCACATATCTATGTAGTTGAGAGATCTTCAACACTTGGCTCTGTCACTGATTGAGAGTAGAATCATCTGTGGTTGGTCTGTTTTATACCACTTAAATTTCTCAGTATTGCTTTGATCTGTGCATTCAAAAATGATTACCAGCTGTTTCAATACAGCATTCAGGCTCCTGTTGTTGCAGACGTTGTGGCCTAAACTGCACAGTTTACTATATAGACATTTTTACAGCCGACGTGATCAAAAACACATTTTGACAACAGAAGTAGCGGTCTCCCCCTGTCATTCATATGAGTTATCAAGCAGCAAATGTTCAGTAAAACATTTTACAAGCACCAAAATCACTAAAATGTCTGATTGGTGCTTATACATTACATCAGAATCAATGTTCCACTAGACAACATAAGTTGTTCAGAATTCCGATAGGATCACAACCGTTTCAGAGCCATTGATGGTGTCTATGCCTGCAAGCTATTGAAGAAGAATATATATTTGTAGTCATTTGTGGTTGTGAAGACCAGACTCTTATTAAGTGATGTCTGGCAGTGGCTCCCAGCTACCCCAAGCCCCCTGCTGATTTGTCACCTTCACTATCATGTACCAAACTGTATTTCCCCCTCTGTCTAAATGTAAATGCCCTTCCTCTTCCTGCTTTTTGTGTCATTTGCAGTTTCATTCAGTCTGATAACTGCTTTCTCATCCTTTGATCAACTCTAGTCACCCACTGTCCGATCACAGTCCTGGTTTAAGGTATAAAAGCATTTTACTCTTTTCTCTGGGTCAACTCACTGACTCAGATTTGCTCTGTCTGTCAAATTTGCCAGTACTTTACTTTAATAAACCATACTTTAATAAACACACTACTACTGCAAACTCTGAACAAGAGGGATTATTTTTTCTTCAACACTGTTAAACATGTTGACTGGACTAAGGATGCAATCAAAACTGCTCATGTTTGCAGCGGCCTGTTGACAAGCTGTTATGGTCCGTTGTACTTCCACTGCCAAAATGCATGCGCAGCTTTCTCATTGCTTACAAACTGTAAAAGGGTCTATAGTTTTGAACAGTAGGTTTTCTCATCTGGCATGCTGTGTGCAAGTATATAAGATAAGAAAGATCCTCAATTTTTGGTGCTGGGTAAGTGTGAGTGTAAAGAAAATGTAAGAATTTTAGAAACATGTTCATTGACTGCATATAGTGTATGTGCCCATTGGTTGTGCTAATTGTGTTTGAGGATTGAAAATGTGAGTACCGATTACAGTGTTTCCTCTAGGATTTTTTTCAGCAGCGGGGGCAGATGTTCCGTTTCTCTTCTTAGAGAAATATTTCAATAAACTCATCTGAAAAATGCAGTCAGTTGTTACATAATGGTGTGTAGATATTAACGTTAGCCTAATACTATCAATTAGTTTACTCACGTTAGCGACACTGAGTTGGCACCGGGCCAAATTAACTTAAACTACCGATAAGTTACGTAACGTTAGCTGGTCATCAACATATTGTGAACGTCTGTTTAACTTGTAAAATCTATGTCGAGTTATCTCAAGCTAATAACTTACGTCTACCTCTTCTCCAGCCGATAATTCGCTGCTTTATTGTTTATTTGTAATTCGGGAATCCGCTCCTCTGACGCTGCCCTGTCGCCTAGGTGCTTGACGTGCTTGACGACCGCACCCTCCAAACAACGCTAGTATCATGCAAATGAGCACGTGCAAGTATATTTCCATACTGAGCAAGACAGTTATCTGCAGTTTACCTTAGTGCTCGCAAGTACCCGACAGGAGTCTGTTTTGAAGGTGGAGAGATGCGGCGGTGGTGTATTTGCGACATTCATTTAGGAGTGGCGGGCCGCCACTCCTAAATGAATGTAGAGGAAACACTGGATTAGACAAAAGCCTTAGTGATTGTAAAAAGCAAAACTGTAATGGATTGTAAAACTGTATTGCTTAGCTTAATTGACATTGGCAGGGCAAGTGGATGACCTACCCTAAGCAAACCAGCGTCATACAAAAAAGCGTCACACAAATGCTTTATCTGTGTCCGATTGATCAAGTATTCATTCAGTCTTACATTACGCAGATAAAGGCTTAATGAAAAGGGAGTGTCTATAGTTGACCACGGGTTGCATGCTTTCAAATCCAAATGACTGTAAACACAACTCATACTGTTAAAACACTCATAGGGAATATTTGCAGATCCATATGCATACAACATCTGTGAATCACAAAGCTGACGTGAATGGCTATAATTAGTCTGTATGTATATCATTAATATTGTACATGACACTCACATGAATGAAATGACTGGTCAGGAGAGTCACTGCCATTTGAATCTGATTGATATTATCTTTTGTAAGATCCTTTTATTGGTTTGTTAAGTTCCTAATGGTCTTAGTCCTGCCTGTTTATCAGATTTGTTTTTATCATATGAACCCTCAAATCTTCTGGTTGAGGCATTTTAATTGTCCCCAAAATCAGAACAAAAACCCACAGTGAGGCGTCCTTTTATTACTCTGGTCCTCATCTGTGGAACAGCCTGAAGACCTGAGGGCCACAGAGAGTACTGATATTTTTAAAAGCAAACTCAAGACAGCCTGGCTTTTAATTTAACCTAATCTAGTTATTTATTGTGTATTTATTATTATTATTATTATTATTATTATTATTATTATTATTATTATTATTGTATTTATCTATCTATTTATTTTAATCATCTGTTTTCCTAGCTGGCACATCCTTCTATTTTATCCACTGATCATTATTAACTTATTTATTTACATATTTATTGATGGATTTTATACTTTATATTTATATATTATATTTATATATTTTCTATTTTGAGTTTTTATCCTGCCTCTGGTGTTTCCTCACTTACGATACTGTTTTTTTCAGTTCCCATTTTTAATGAATGCTGTTCTTGTTTTAGTCTTTACCATTACAAAGTCTTTGTGGTCTGGGGTGGGGTATTGTTTTATTGATTTTATTTGCAATTAGCAATTTGCTTTGCATTCTGTTTGTATGAAAAGTGCTATATAAAGAAAGTCTGATTGATTGATTAATTAACTGATAATAACCAGATTGCCAGAAGTATTAAAATCTTTTATTCAAGTAATAGAAGTAACATTATTATGGAACAGTATACACTTGATCCTCTGTTGCTGAAAGGTCTTAATACACATTCTGATTTGAAACATTTGTTGTGATTGACTGATAACTACCATGTGTATTTCACAAGGTGTATTTGCAAAGATTTTACATTTGGTGTTGGCTTGGATGTGTATACCTTTTTTTCTGTTTGAAAAGTGTACTGTGTTTTGCCTGTTGAGCTTGTACTCATCATTAGAGGATGATTGATTTTTGTCCCTGTTCTACTGTCCAGCACCCAGTACTCATCAGTTCTGGATGTGCATGCTGTTTTTTTTGACTCTACAGGATGTGCTCTTGTCCTTTTGTTTAGGTTGAAATTAGTCTTAATGCTGGGAAGGCAGAACACAATGACAAATAATAAAACATAATCTATAATTACCTTCAAATACAAAAAAACAAGTCTGTTTTGAAAAATTTTAGGAGGGAGTAGAAAGAAATACTCAAGAAAATCTACTTAAATACAGAAATACAGTTTTGTACTGACCTCAGTTTTTCTTTCTCTCCCACATAGAGCCTTGTCTTATGTGACTGAAGATGTGAGTTTGTGAATATCTCTCAGGCTATTGTACTGCTTGTTCACATTTGTCTTTCATTCTCTGCTGCATCTGTCTGAATTTTTTATTTTTTTTTAAAGTTTCTATTTCTGAAACTATGATTATCATCTTGTGGCGTCATTTTGTTTTCCCTTGCTGCCTGCTCAGCAGGTAAGAGTGATTGCGCTTGATTAGAGCTTCTACAAGAAATGCTTGTGTTACTCTTTGGCAATTGCCTGAAACATTGCCTTGAAAGAGAATATCCTACCAGTCAATTAAATGATTTATTTGGAGTGCTACACTGTGGAGATTTTTGTCCTTTGTACCCTACTTTAAAATACACTCATTTTGTCACAGTGTGCATAAGTGCCTGAAAATACAGAAAGTTTCTCAGTGGTCCTCCAGCAGCAGCAGCAGCTGCTGCAGCAGCAGTGTGCACTGTGCATTTGTCAGACCGTTGCTCTCTGCTGACACCTTCTGCTCTGTGCAGAGAGCTGCAAATTAAATAGGATGTCTTGAAAAAAATGAAACTGCACAGGTGATGACGTTTGTGTTTCAAAATGAGGAAACATATACGCCAATACTGATATAGCTGTGATAGGCCAATAATGGAAACAAATCAATGCAATGCAAAACAGACATACAGTATATACTGTATGTTGTAGTGTTGTAAGTTAACCTCTGATACATGGAAACACAGGGGGACAAGGGCACTTTAAGAAGTTAAGAAGTTAGTTAGGAAGTCTGGTCTGGGTTAGCTGTATTGTTGTCCAGGTGAAAACACTAGACTTTTGGAGTTGTGTTGTTCTTATACAAGCTGTACGGAAACAGGTTGTAAGGAAAATGAAAAAATTGTGACAATTTGTGAGAAACTGGGAGAAATGTGGGAGGATTGTCCTCCCTAGAGGAAATAGGGAAAGAGCAATGAAAAACAAGAGTCTCCTGGGAAAATCGAGAGGGTGGGGCAGGTATGACTATATACACTGCATGGCCAAAAAAAAGTAACACACCCTAATATTTTGTTGGATTGCCTTTATCTTTGATTACAGCACGGATTCACCATGGCACCATTTCGATAAGCTTATGCAATGTCACAACATTTATTTCAGTCCAGAGTTGCATTCAATTTTGGCCAAGATCTTGTACTGATGATGGGAGAGTCAGACCACTGCATAAAGTCTTCTCCAGCACATCCCAAATATTCTCAGTGGGGTTAAGATCTGGACTTTGTGGTGGACAATCCATGTGTGAAAATGCTCCCTGAACCACTCTTTCTCAATATGAGCCAGAATCCTAACATTGTCATCTTGGAATATGCCTGTTCCATCAGGGAAGAAAAAGTCGATTGATGTAAAAACCTGCTCATTCATTCAGGTAGTGAGCTGACCTCATTTTTGGACACATAACGTTGCTGAACCTCGACCTGAGCAACTGAAGCAACCCCAGATCATAACACTGCCTCCACAGGCTTGTACAGTAGGTACAGGTAGGTACTAGGCATGATGGGAGCATCACTTCATCTGCCTCTCTTCTTACCCTGATGCCCCCATCACTCTGGAACAGGGTAAATCTGGACGCATCAGACCACATGACCTTTTTCCATTGATCTACAGTTCAATCTTTATGCTCCCTAGCAAACTGAATCCGTTTTTTCCCGATTAGCCTCATTGATAAATGGTTTTCTTAAGGCTACACAGCTGTTTAGTCCCAATCCCTTGAGTTCTCTTCACATTGTGTGTGTGGAAATGCTCTTACTTTTACAATTAAACAGTTCTACTGTTGATTATGATTTGATTTCACCAAATGTTTAAGTGATCTCTGATCACGATCATTCAAAATTTTTTCCAACCACATTTCTTCCTTTAAGATGATGGTTCACCACTATCCTTCCAGGTATTAATGTGTTGAACAGTTCTTAACCCAGTTCAACCCAGCCACCACCCAATCCAGGTGGTGACTTTTTTTGGCCAGGCAGTGTATATGTTGACTTGTGTGTTTAACATAATATGAGAAATGTTAGGCTACTTCTTCACATTCTGTTGAGCCTGGTAGTTCATTTCTTGAATGTTATAATTCTGGCCTTGCCTTCCATATTGCATCTTTAAGGTGATGATCAGTGATTAGTGACAGCGATGATGGATATTTTGTTTGTTTTTTTCTGTAACTTTATTTTGGTTCTGTGGTTGAAATGTTCATACATTCATTTACAGTTAATCATGCCATCCTGTGGTTTCCACAAAGAACCCTAAAAAGACTAACAAGCCAGTACAGAAAAACTTACTGACACACATCTGAATAGGAAAAAGGAGCTGGCAGACAGCCTGAGCCTTGACTAAAGAGATATTCACATTGTGATCTTCCCATTTAATGAACAACTTTTGCCTAGTTTGTTTAGAACAATGAGCAAATACAGGGATTATAGTTACAACAGACTTTTCAGACACATATCTCTCTTAAAGTTGTTACAAACCTCCATGGTGGTATAGTAGTTTCAGGCCAGCTCGTGTGCATTTAAGGTTCAGCACATTTCTGTACAATAGTTTCCCCATGATTATAGCTTAGAGGAAGATCATTCTGATTAACGAATGAAGGATACCTCAGACATTTCTAATGAAGGACAGCAGGCTCATAATAAATTCACTGAGCTCAGGGTTGACTCTGTTATAGACGCTTCTTGTTTAAATGGCTTCACAAATGTGAGAGAAATGTCAGAGTTATGCTGCTGGTATGCTTCAGCATTTCTGAGTATAATGTGAGTGTATAAGACTGCTTCATGAGTTTGTAGGTCTGTCATTTAAAGATTGGTGTTTATTTACAGTATCTTGTTATCTTGCAACAGTGAACTTTGTGATCACAACATACAATAGCTGTCTAATTATTTCCAGATAACAAGTGGTGGACACGTTCCATCCATTCATTTTCCAATGCTTATCCAGGTGGTGGACCACATGTCCTTCTCACACAATCTCAAAGCATTGAAAGTACAAATGGGATAAGCAATCTCTTACAGTGCTTTGGGGTGGCATTCAGGGGACATCCTAAACAGTTGCCTAAATCTCCCTAACTGGCTCTTTTTCTCATGATGGAGCAGCTTTCCACTCCAGTTACCGCTAACCCACCCTACCAGTTCCACACCTTGTCACGAGGTTGATGAAGCAGGATCTCAAAGCATTGGAAGTACAGATGACAAAAATAATCTCTCCTGGTACTTTGGGGAGGCAGCCAGTGGACATCCTGAACAGCTTCCCAAAGCTCCTCAACTGGCTCTTTTCATTGTGCAGGAGCAGCTCTCAACTCAAGCAAACCCTGACCCACCCAAACAACTCTACACCTTGCCACTAGGTGTCAACCTACATGTTTTTATCCTCTCAGTCTTAACTAAAATCTCATAATCACTGGCGAACAGTGGACTTCTATCTTTTATACATTTCATACTGCTAATATACATGCCTATATACAACTCATCAAGAAGCAACCTGAGCAGTTTATGATCCTTAACATTAATATTATTAATATTTTAGTATATTTTGAAATGTTTAGATTCTAGATATGTATTTATGTATACTTTTGATTATACTAGCACATTTTTTTATATTTTAAATTTGCACTCTTTATATATGTACTCTTTCCTGCTTTATACAGCAACCTCAGGATAAATAGAGTCCCGTTTTATCTTAATGTAAAACAACTGGTAAATGACCTTGATTATATCACTGTGGTGTCTTCAGGCGTATTGTGGTTTGAGCTTGGAAGCCATAAGTTTATAAGAGATTGTTATGTGTGTGTCAGTACTAAAGTATGCCTGATCTTAGGCGTGAGTGTGTGATGGGTTGCCAGACTACTGGCTCTCGCAGGTGATTGGCTCACTGGAATGGCCGCCCCTCTATGTAAGGAGTCAAGATGGCATCGGCTCAGGGCAGAGGAAACACTCATCCTGCTCATCTCTGTTCATTTGCAACCAATCAGCTGATGGCTTGTGTCTTGCAAGAGCTAACAGGGCTGCCAGTTCTGTTAATCCTGTTTTCTTCCTTAATTTCTTTGGGTTATATTTATTTCTTTCTGAGTTGATTTTGTGTGTTATTTTGACTCTAATCTCCAATCTTGTTAAGACACATAGCAAATAAACCCTTCAATAATTAAATCTCAGCAATTTGTCTCTGGTTGCTTGGGATTTTGGGAAGATGAGTCTTG
The DNA here is from genome assembly GCF_056507025.1 of Lutjanus erythropterus. Taxonomy (NCBI): domain Eukaryota; kingdom Metazoa; phylum Chordata; class Actinopteri; order Lutjaniformes; family Lutjanidae; genus Lutjanus; species Lutjanus erythropterus. The sequence continues at coordinate 2,534,020 of NC_139332.1, read as the reverse complement.
TTTATGTAGTCTCAGACACCCTTAAACTGGACGTAACAAGATACATTTATTTTATTGTCCTCAAAGGGGAAGTGGTGTCAATTATGCACATGTGCAGTAATATGTACTAAACAGAAAACCAGAGTTACAAACAGGGTGACTGAAGAAGTCCAGGTACCAGGTTGATCTAATGCTACGTTCCATTAACCTCGGAGATCACACGAATGAATGAGACATAATAAAGACAGAAGTGCTAATAAACAGTATTGTTGATGCATGGGGCAGGATTTTTGGGGGAGATTTGAGTTGGAAATATGACTTCAGGGGGTGTTCCAGTTGAAACATCCAACTGGGAACTAAATAATTCTGACTTCCCAGTACAAATGGAACATTACAAAGATGCTATCGAGGTTATAAGCAGTATGAGAAATGTAGGATCCAGTGTTTTTGGAGTTTAAGGACTGAAAGTCAGAATATCTCAGCCATTGTTGCTTCTCAGCCTTAATGAAGTACTACACCACTGGAGTACTCCTTTACATTTTAATCTCAAGATCTGTTATCCATTATCTAAAACTGCCAAGCCTTTGAAGGGTCACGGGTAGATGAAGCCAATTCCAGCTGACATGAGAGTCACAAATTAACCTAATCTGTATATCTTTGAACTGTGGTAGGAAGCCGGAGCATCCAGAAAGAACTTGCAGACACATGGGGAACATGCAAACTGTGCACAGAAAGGTCCCAGACTTAATCAAACCAACCACAAGATGACAGGTCTAAAATATTAAACTCAGTGATGGACAACAGATAGTAGATCAGCTGCTGTAATACTCTTTCATCACTTAATTCTGGAATCACTTTAAATTTAAAAGAGCATAGACCCAAATAAAATGTTAGTTTTATAACCAAACAACAACAATAACACAGTCATATTTCAACAGTCACATATATTTTAGGAAAGAGGCCTCTGAAAGGCAAAATATGTTGTCATACCAGGTTACATATTGGCTCTGCCTTCATTCTAATGAACACAAAGTGTACACACACTATTAGTGAAGTGATTATATCCTACATACTGTAATAGTGAACAAGATCATTGTTTCCTCCTTTTTGTCTTTTTTCTGTTATAGTTATTTCTCTGACTATACTTATTTTATTCATACCATAATCACAACATACTGTACTGTATGTGCAGCAGTGCTCACACTGATGCTGTGTTCATGTCATGCCAGAAGTGAAGGGGGCAGGATGACAACCTGTTGCTTACATGTTAAACATGTTTGGACATTCACTTTTATTTTTCACCAATTCTTATTATCTGTGTTACCCTGGTCTGCTACTATCAAAGATTTGTTGTCAGTTTGTCACCTGAGTTGATACTTGAGTCATCAAGCTGAATGAAAGATCCTAATTACACTGACCACCAGGAGGCTGACAGGAATCATTTTTCCCAGTTGACATCCATATTTACACTCTGACTGACATGACATGACACCACAGGTTACAGCGTGCGTTTAGATCAGGGCTCTGAGGTTGTAACTTCTATTGGCTCCACCTGGGGTTCAGTGGGTGGGGTGGAGAGGTCCTCAACCTGCTCTGAATCTGGTTCAGTCACAACTACAGCCACCTGTTGATACACAGAGAACAGTAAAATGTGAATATGCCTTGCAGAAAATATTGACATAATGAACTGTAATTGATTAAAAGGACCTGTGAGAACACTAAACACAAGGGGACTGGTGTTGATCATGTTCACATTAGCTTCTAGGGATGTCACAATTCTCAAGAAGCACTATTCCATATGACTTTTGATTTTAAAGTCATGATTCAATTAGATTTTTTTTTGGATATTCTTAAATTGCATTGTAAATTGGATGGCTATGCTATTGGTAGACTATCAAGTTTTGTTCATTCATTCATTCATTCATTCATTCATTGTCTTCCGCTTATCCGGGGCCGGGTCGTGGGGGCAGCAGTCTGAGCAGGGTCACCCAGACTTCCCTCTCCCTGGACACTTCTTCCAGGTGTTCCGGAGGGACCCCAAGGCGTTCCCAGGCCAGCCGAGTGACATAGTCACTCCAGCATGTCCTGGGTCTTCCCTGGGGCCTCCTCCCAGTGGGGCATGCCCCCAGGAGGCATCCGATATAGATGCCCAAGCCACCTCAGCTGACTCCTCTCAACGTGGAGGAGCAGCGGCTCTACTCCGAGCTCCTCCCGGGTGACAGGGCTCCTCACCCTATCTCTAAGGGAGTGCCCCACCACCCTGCGGAGGAAACTCATTTCAGCCACTTGTATCCAAGATCTTGTTCTTTCGGTCATGACCCAAAGTTCATGACCATAGGTGAGGGTAGGAACGTAGATTGACCGGAAAATCAAGAGCTTCGCCTTTCGGCTCAGCTCTTTCTTTCCCACGACAGACTGGCGCAACGACCGCATTACTGCTGCCGCCGCACCAATCCATCTGTCGATCTCGCATTCCATCCTCCCCTCACTCGTAAACAAGACCCCAAGATACTTGAACTCCCCCACTTGAGGCAGGGCCTCTCCTCCGACCCGGAGGGAGCAAGGCACCTTTTTCCGGTCGAGAACCATGGCCTCGGACTTGGAGGTGCTGATTCTCATCCCAGCCGCTTCGCACTAGGCTGCAAACCACCCAAGTACAAGCTGAAGGTCCTGGTTCGAAGGAGCCAACAGGACAACATCATCTGCAAAAAGGAGAGATGAAATCCTGTGGTCCCCGAACCGGACTCCCTCCGGCCCGTGGCTGCACCTAGAAATTCTGTCCATAAAAATAATGAACTGAACCGGTGACAAAGGGCAGCCCTGCCGGAGTCCAATATGCACCGGGAACAGGTCTGACTTACTGCCGGCAATGCGAACCAAGCTCCTGCTCTGGTCATACAGAGACCGTACGGCCCTTAGCAGAGGGCCCCGAACTCCATACTCCCGAAGCACCTCCCACAGAATGCCACGAGGGACACGGTCGAATGCCTTCTCCAAGTCCACAAAATACATGTGGACTGGTTGGGCAAACTCCCATGAACCCTCAAGCACCCTTCGGAGGGTATAGAGCTGGTCCAGTGTTCCACAACCAGGACAAAAACCGCATTGTTCCTCCTGGATCCGAGGTTTAACTATTGGCCGAATTCTCCTCTCCAGTACCCTGGAATAGGGAATAGGGAGGCTGAGGAGTGTGATCCCCCTGTAGTTGGAGCACACCCTCCGGTCCCTCTTCTTAAATAGAGGGACCACCACCCCAGTCTGCCAGTCCAGAGGCACTGTCCTCAACTGCCACGTGACGTTGCAGAGGCGTGTCAACCAAGACAGCCCTACAACATCCAAAGACTTGAGGTACTCAGGGCGGATCTTATCCACCCACGGTGCCTTGCCAATGAGGAGCTTCCGAACTACCTCAGTGACTACAGCTTGAGTGATGAATGAGTCAACCTCTGGGTCCCCAGCCTCTGCTTCCTCTACGGAAGGTGTGTCAGTGGGATTGAGGAGATCCTCAAAGTATTCCTTCCACCGTCTGACAATATCCCCAGTCGAAGTCAACAGCTCCCCACTACCACTGTAAACAGTGTTGGCAGGGTACTGCTTCCCCCTTCTGAGGTGCCGGATGGTTTGCCAGAATCTCCTTGAGGCCGACCGGTAGTCCTCCTCCATGGCCTCCCCGAACTTTTCCCATACCCGAGTTTTTGCTTCCACAACCACCCGGGCCGCAGCGCACTTGGCCTGCTGGTACCCATCGGCTGCCTCAGGAGTCCCACAAGCCAACCAAGCTTGATAAGACTCCTTCTTCAGCCTGATGGCATCCCTTACCTCTGGTGTCTACCACCAGGTTCGAGGATTGCCGCCGCGACAGGCACCGGAGACCTTACGGCCACAGCTCCGAATGTCCACGTCAACAATGGAGGCAGAGAACATGGTCCATTCGGACTCGATGTCTCCAGCCCCCCTCGGGATCTGGTCAAAGCTCTCCCGGAGGTGAGAGTTGAAGACCCCTCTGACAGATGGTTCCACCAGACGTTCCCAACAGACCCTCACAGTACGTTTGGGCCTGCCAAGTCTGTCCAGCTTCCTCCCCTGCCAGCAGAACCAACTCACCACCAGGTGGTGATCAGTTGACAGCTCAGCCCCTCTCTTCACCTGAGTGTCCAAGACACACGGGCGTCTCCATGCCACATGCACTGGTGGACACCCTTATGCTTGAACATGGTATTCGTTATGGACAAATTGTGACTAGCACAGAAGTCCAATAACAGAACACCACTCGGGTTCAGATCGGGGGGGCCGTTCCTCCCAATCACGCCCCTCCAGGTAACACTGTCGCCACCCACGTGAGCATTGAAGTCCCCCAGCAGAACGACGGAGTCCCGAGTTGGAGCACTTTCCAGCACCCCTCCCAAGGTCTCCAAGAAGGCCGGGTACTCTGCACTGCCGTTCGGCCCATAGGCTGAAACGACAGTGAGGCACCTATCCCCGACCCGAAGGCGCAGGGCGGCGACCCTCTCATTCACCAGGGAAAACTCCAACACATGGCAGCTGAGCTGGGGGGCTATAAGCAAGCCCACACCAGCCCGCCGCCTCTCACCGTGGGCAACTCCAGAGTAGAAAAGAGTCCTGCCTCTCTCAAGGAGTTGGGTTCCAGAGCCCCGACTGTGTGTGGAGGTGAGCCCGACTATCTCTAGCCGGTACTGCTCAACCTCCCGCATCAGCTCAGGCTCCTTCCCCCCCAGCGAGGTGACATTCCATGTCCCCACTGTGAGATTCCATGTCCTGGGATTGGGTTGTCGGGGCCCCCGCCCACGACTGCCACCCAAACCACATTGCATCAGCCCTTTCTGAATCCTCCCGCGGGTGATGGGCCTACGGGAAGGCGGGCCCATGTTGCTCCTTCGGGCTGGGCCCGGACAGGTCCCACCAGGCGCTCGCCTGTGAGCCCCAACCCCAGGCCTGGCTCCAGGGTGGGGCCCCAGTAACACCAATCTGGGCGACGTAAACATCCCTGATGTTGAACACTTCATTGGGGGCTTTGGAACCACTCTTAGTCTGACCCATCACCTAGGACCTGTTTGCCTTGGGAGACTCTACCAGGGGCAACAAGCCCCCGACAACATAGCTCCTAAGATCATTCAGGTTCTCAAACCCCTCCACCACGATAAGGTGGCGGTTCAAGGATAATTGGTTTTATGCCCTGACAACTGTCATTTCCATTTTTAAATTCTTCTTTAAAAAGTTTAGATGGTATCAAGTATGATGTAAGGCTGGCAAGCTATGCTGTCTTGTTTTCAAAGTGTTGTTTTTTTCTTTGGCTATACATCAAGTAGACAGGGGTAAAGAGGAAAAGCAAATACTGGGAGAATCTCAGATTCTATATTTCGATTTGATTCTCAAATTCAAAGCTCATTTCGATCAATTTTCGATTCAATATCGAAATTGTGACACCCCTATTAGCTTCACATCAGCTAGCTAGAGAGTTGCAGCACCCTGCATTATGTACCTACCTAAAAACAGGTTTGTAATAAAGACTATTTGTGGTACCTGAGATGGCTCGGCTGCAGCTGGAGCAGCTTGAACTGCTGGCTGTACGGCTGGAGCAGGTGGGGGGCGAGTCTGTGGATAAGCAGGTCTCTGGCTTGGAGTCTGCAGGAAGCACAAATACACACAAAGCAGATTCTTACACCATCACATCAATGAGTTAATGATGAAATAATCTTTAACATTAGAAAAAGGCAAGAAAATCTAAAGTCAAAGGTCCTCTTGCCAGATTTTTCAAAATCTTTAACCACAACTTGTAGTCTTCACCAACTTCGTCCTGTGGGTCCACCACCAGCAGGGACAGCCATGGGGGACGTGTGCTGTGTAAAGCCAGGCGACAGGCAAAAGTGGGGACCTACTGCTCACAGCCTGACCGCTAAAATCTTATCTCCTATTCTGGCTGAAGAATGAAAACAACCTGTGTTGATGTGCCTCCTCAAACATTTTCTCATCTAGACTCGTTTAACTTCTGCTTCTGTTTTTCTCATTGCAAAGTTTTACTACAGCAAACTGTTGGACTGTATCAATCTCTGGTTTGTTTACATCTGCTTCCACAGGAGATGACATGAAATCATGTCCTACGAAATCTCACAAGATCGCATTCCCTCTAGCGTATAGTATTAATATAATAATATAATCAGGCCTGGCTGTAGTCTGGAGCACATTTGGAGAAAATGTCAAAGTTATTTAATAGTCAGTGTTTTATTATGAACATCCAATTTAGTTTTTCAAGAAAAGGTGCAAAAATGTTTGTGAAACTTTGTCTATATCCAGGCACAAAGTCAAACATGTTCTCAGCAGGAACTCTGCCAAGGCTGCCCCTTGTCTTGCACTCATGGATAATGGATGGATAATATCTCAAGGTGCAGCTGGGGTGAGGAGAATGTCTGATTTGGGAACTTCAGAATTGTGAGAAATGGCTTGGTTGGCTTCGGTACCTCCGATTCTGAGGCCATAGTTCTCTGTCAGAAAAGGGTTTATTTCTGCCTCTGGGTGGGGAGTGAGTCGCTGCCACTAGCAAAGGAGTTCAAGTATTTTGAGGTCTTGGTCATGAATGATGGTACAGTGAAGCGTGAGATTGACAGATGTGGCAGTTGCAGTAATGTGGGCACTGTACTGAGCTGTTGTGGTGATGAGGGAGCCAAGTCGGAAGGCAAAGCTTTCAATTTACCAGTCGATCTATGTTTTAGCCTTCACCTGTTGTAAACTTTCAGTAGTGACTGAAAGAATGAGAGTACAGGCAGAAGCTAGCAAAATCAGTTTCCTCTTTCAGGTGTCTGGGCTCAGCCTTAGAGATAGGGGTAAGAAGCTTGGACGTCAGAGGGAGCTCGGGGTAGAACTGATGCTCCTTTGCGTTCAAAGGAGCCAGCTGAGATGGTTCAGGTATCTGATTAGGATGCCTCCTAGAAGCCTTCCTTTGGAGTTTTTCTGGGCACATCCTCCAAGAAGGAGACCCAGAACTCACTAGAGGGATTACATATCTCATCTGGCCTGGAAATGCCTCGAGATGTTCCAAGAGGAGCTGGAAAGTGTCACCATAACCCAACCCCAGGTAAGTGGAAGAAAATGGATGGATGGATGAATTTACAATATTTATGCAACAGGATTTAGTGAGCCCCAAGACTCAGGTAGAGCTTATTGCCTATAACCTACTACCAAGCTGTTGCTAAGGATTGATACTTCTTCAACAGAGGAGGTGATTCACCACACCTTACCAATCATTCATTGTACATCTTATCTGACCTCTTACGCCTTTTTATCATTTGATGAAAGGTCTCAGAGCTCACCTGGGTTCCTCCTACAGCTAGGACACTGAGTCCAAACAGCATGGCAGTGATACAGATCAACAGCTCCAGCACCAGGAAGATCACCAGCGTCCCAAGGATCCCATCAATCAACAGCTAGCCAGAGAAATCCAAGAGCGTACAGTATATGGTGAGGAAACAGGAACAGTATGTTCTTTCTGTGACATTGGTGATTCCATTAAAACTTTTCTATCAGTAGACATTCCTGTCTTCTACATGCACTCCATAAGACAAAACAACATAATCTATGTGAGCAAAGTATGAGTTGTAACAGTAGTCCATCACTTACTTTACACTTTTGCTCGATCAGCCCGGTGCATTTCCTGAAACAATGTTGCTGCAGTGGACAGTAAAGACAAAGAAACATGGAGTCTGCTTTTTCATAACATGTAGAGTCAACTATGAATTCATGTGATTCTATTCAGGGAAATGTGCAGTCATACATCAGTGATGGCTCTGTGTAAGCTACATGCCTGCCTCCTCTACTGCATGAAAAAAATCTCTCTATACATAGACTGACAGATAAAAGATTACTAAGCATTTCTCTCTCTCTTTTTTTTTTTTTTTAGCACTACTGCACTCATGGATGGGCATCAAGATCAGGTTCCACTTTAGAACCAGCTCCAACAGTATAATTCCATCAACATGATGAAAAAATTGTATTTTCAATTCCACTATCGACTCCTGTACTAATTAACATTTGTTCTATGCATGTCTTTTCAGTCTACAGCTGTATTTCTCCTTACTATGGTAAATAATGTTTTGTTTTTTATTATTCTTACAGCATATACTGCATATGGGGAGTATTACTCCCTATCTCTTCAGTGGAACTCCAGCTGGAATGATGAAATGTACATGACCCCTCACTCATGGTGTCAACTAAAGCGTCTCTAAACCAGCACAAAAATGACAATTACCAACATAAACCACAACTGTCTGATCAAACACGTCACAAATACTAAAGGAAACTAACAACTGTAGATTAAAAACATCAACAAGGTGTAACGTTTGTGTTTTGGAACATACAATAGTAAACTTAAATTCTCAACAATGCATGCATTATGCAATATGCAAATGAGGGCTGTGTCTCAGCATTGTATTAAAAATCCACAGGAATCGATAATGGAAGAGATAAAGAATCAGATAATTCATATCAATAAAATCAACTGCCATCTCTAATTGCACTATGGCATTAGCATTATATGCAGGTGTTTCCAATGATCATTAGTTACTCTAGGAGGGTAGAGGAAATAACAGAAACATCTCTCTGTTTCTCAAATTTGGGTGCCCAAGAACACAATAAATACAATAAATTTTAAATACATCTCAATATCATAATAATATGGGCTCAATATATCAAATCACATAAAAATCAGAAAGAGGCAATGAGGAAAAGTAGTCCAGAAAACTTCTGGACTGTAAAATGCATTTTTCATATTTAAACAGTTATCTAGTTTGAACAAACTGACAGTGTTTCTTTTGTTCAGTCATATATTTCTGTCCTGCAAACATTGTTTCAGTCTTGCACCAGGCAAGACTCAAATCTCCCAAAAACAAATCCAAACACTGATCACTTTTAGCCAAAGGCTCAATTTTCTTTCAGCAATGTTATGATGCTGTTTAGGCCAGTTAGTTTCATTACAGGAACTATAACTCAGCGATGTGATGTGCACGTTTGTCTTAATCAGGCTGTAACATGAGAGGCACACTGTTCTCACAGCAGAGAAGCTTTGTTACAGTAGCAGCTACTGACGTGACTATTCTGTTTAAATAGTTTCATCATAAAAACCTGAAATCCGATGAATGTCAGAGCTGTGGCCTGTGTTAAGTATTACAGACATTACCACAGCATGCAGCTCCAGTCTGCGGCAGTGTTCACAGTGGTACGAGTCCTGGCGGTAGGGCAGGTGTTTGGACATGAGACCCAGGGCGGCGGTGGCAAATGCAGCACTGATGAGGTGCAGCACCAGGACGCATTTCACCTGCAGGTCACATTGTGGAGCTCATATACCATAACAACTTAATAATCCATCATAACACCTTACAACTGTACAGATCATATTCACAAACAAACACACACATAAGGTAGTACACTCACCTGAATGTTACATGAGAATGGTGGAACAAGAAAATATTATTCAATGCAAACACACTGACATACTGTTATAAAACATGCAAGATAATATTTTAGGTATGGAATTTTTCAACTTTAAAGGGTTAGTTCATATTATCTGAAGTGGGATTATATGAGGTTCTTATCCAGAGTCAGTGAATTACCTACAGTAGATGGAGGTAATACACTGACTATGAATTAATACATTATTATTATCATTATTATTATTATTATTAGTAGTAGTAGTAGTAGTATTAGTCTTATTATTATTGTATAGCTGCAGCTGCTGACACAGATCTAAGAAGAAACACTCACTGCAGCAGCTAAGATTCAAGACATATGTTCATTGCCAATTAATCTATAAATAATTTTCTTGATTAATCAATTTGTTGTTTGGTCTATAGAGTGTCAGAAAATTGTGAAAAATGTTGATCACTGTTTCCCAAAACTCACAATGAGGCTTGTTTCATTCAGAACTCAAAGATATTCAGTTTACTGTCAGAGAGGAATAAAGAAACCAGGACATATTCACATTTAAGGAGCTGAAATCTGAGAATTTTGACTTTTTCCCTAAAACATTACACTTATTGATTAACTGGTTATCAAAATAGTATTAAAATGTATTAAAATTGATTCATTTATTAACTGACTAATAATCAATTATTTGATTAACCATTGTATCTCTATATAAAATAACAATAACATACAAAATTAATACCAAGCCTCAAATATGAGTTTTGTCATTGATTGTTCTTATTACATCTCTGTGTCATGAGCTGCAGCAGATGTTTTATATTTTCCAGCAGTGACAATGAACATATCTGGCAGAGTTCAGTGACTTATTTGTGTTCAAATGCAGAGAGTAAAAGTAAAAAGTAAGTAAAGCAAAGATACCGCAAAATTCTACTCAAGTACAGTAACAAAGTATTTGTACTTACGTGTCACCTCTGGATTTTAATGTAAGCTTAGTACAAGTACCAGTTTAAGTAATGACACCTATATATAATTTATATATAACTCCTCACTCCTCTTAACTGTCCGGTTGGGGGCCACAGTCATCAGTAACTGCTAGGCTAAAAACAAGGCTTACACTTAGCAGTGTTTGGGAGTAACTAATAATTAAAATGCAAAGTAATGTAATTGTAATCCATTACAATTACTTATTAAATGAGACAGTCATTAAATTATGGCTGCTTATCAAAATGTTGGTGATTGTGATATACTGCACTCTTCTCGTTGAGACTCACCCAAAACAGAGTCGGTCTCCGCCCACTGTGGATCAACACTGAACCAGACAGGGTCACCTGGTGGGTGACAACACAACTTTTTACAAGATGCACCATTTGGAGAAACTGTATATGAAACACTCAAGTCCATCTGTTCTGATCTTAATAAAGGTGACAACATGCTATGATGTCCCGTCAGGGGCCTCTGACTGACCTGAATGACAACAATCAGGAAGAGGGCCACGTCTCCAACAAAGTGGACCTCATGGATCTGGAGCACAGAGGCACTCAGACAAAGAATTAAAGCCCCGATAACGATCTGGATGGCCTGTAAAGAGCAGGTAGAGGAGGATCAGCAGATGCATTCAGAATAGTCAGAAATTCAGAGGTCCTTAAGAAATACAACACTGTATACAGTTTGTTTTACAAACTTGCTGCTTGTGCTCACCCCCAGAGTCTTGGGCTCCATCTTGTTAAGAGGCTGCAGCTGTCCGGGGGAGAGGTTCCCCACCGGAGGCGTCGGATCTTTGTCATTTTGAGCCATCCTTCTGCTGCTGTTGGAAAAATGCTTAACAGTTTAACACTTTAACAGTATATAGAGCAGGATTCAGTCAAAGAAAGACTTTCTACATGCAGTGGCTATCTTTACTCTGCATTCTTATCTTATCTTCTTCATCACAACTTCTTCAAATCATCACACTCTATGCACAACATAAGACTGATTTACAGCCAACGAAAAAACATCCATGTTGTCCCGCCATCGACTAAGTGTGGGTGGATCAATCCCAAAATATGTGGAAAAAAAAAACAACACAGTGCCACAGTGCACACTGTGACCAGCTTCATCTGTCACATAGTGACAGAGGAGTTTTGTTTGGAGGTATTTCACCGCTGTGAATGAAAATGCACATGGTAGGAAGGATGTTCGCTACAGCTTTGTTCAAACACATAAAACATCAGAAGAACAAAAACTTGGAGCTGCAATAGGAGGAGGAGGAGGAGGAGGAGGAGGAGGAGGAGGAGGAGGAGGAGGAGGAGGAAATGCCACAGTATCCACGACACTGAGTCAGAGTTGACTGGCCGCAGGGTTTGGATTGCACATTGTATGTACGATCATTACAATATTTGTATGATGATTTTGCTGTCTGTACAATGTATGATCAACAAAGTCCCATAATGTACAATAATTTGATCATGATTTTGTTTTGGTACAAGGAACCAAGTGCTTCACCCCAGAAGTTGTGCAATAGCTGCTTTCCAGTACTATGGGAAATGAAATACTCACTTCTACAGTACAGCAACAAAACACAACAAATTGGACAGTTTATTTTATATGGCTCCTTTCATGAGATATTTTACTTTCTTCTTTTTTTTTTGTCATATTTGTGACCATGCATCTTCAAAGTGGGATTTTACGGTGCGTCCCAGCAAGTCCTGCAGCTAGCACAAGCAGTGGCAGCAGACCGTTTGATCTGAAATTATGTATTTGTTCTCTTGGTTATGTACGATAATTTTAAGCCCCTGGCATGATGCTTTAATATTTCCCATCTGGCAATATTGTTTCTGGTGCGCACCTCAACTAAACATGTCATGTACACATGCATACATGGAAGTCACTTTCAGAGGAACTGTGAAAAACATTCTACTGTTATTACTACCAGTTAACAGGCTCCTGTCAATAACACTTCATAGAGCTAAATAACATAAGACTACTGTGTCAAAATCCAAGAATGTATTTATTAATGAAGAAAACACAAGAAACATCATCACAAAATCAGCAGGGGGACACAGGCAACGCTTTTCTGCTTCTCATAAACACTGCTGAATGCATTGGTTCCCAACCTGATATTTCAGAGCTCCTCCTGAATGTCCCAAAATAAGCTCTCAGAGGAGCTCAGCTCCCCTCAGATCCCCTCAGCTCCCCTCAGATCCCCTCAGCTCCCCTCAGATCCTCTCAGCTCCTCTCAGCTCCCCTCAGATCCTCTCAGCTCCCATCAGATCCCCTCAGATCCTCTCAGCTCCCATCAGATCCTCTCAGCTCCTCTCAGATCCTCTCAGCTCTTCTCAGATCCCCTCAGATCCTCTCAGATCCTCTCAGCTCCCCTCAGATCCTCTCAGCTCCTCTCAGCTCCTCTCAGCTCTTCTCAGATCCCCTCAGATCCTCTCAGATCCTCTCAGCTCCCCTCAGATCCTCTCAGCTCCTCTCAGCTCCCATCAGATCCCCTCAGATCCCCTCAGCTCCTCTCAGCTCCCATCAGCTCCTCTCAGCTCCTCTCAGCTCCCCTCAGATCCTCTCAGCTCCTCTCAGCTCCCATCAGATCCCCTCAGATCCTCTCAGCTCCCATCAGATCCTCTCAGCTCCCATCAGATCCCCTCAGATCCTCTCAGCTCCCATCAGATCCTCTCAGCTCCTCTCAGATCCTCTCAGCTCTTCTCAGATCCCCTCAGATCCTCTCAGATCCTCTCAGCTCCCATCAGATCCCCTCAGATCCTCTCAGCTCCCATCAGATCCTCTCAGCTCCTCTCAGATCCTCTCAGCTCTTCTCAGATCCCATCAGATCCCCTCAGATCCTCTCAGCTCCCATCAGATCCTCTCAGATCCCCTCAGATCCTCTCAGATCCTCTCAGCTCCCCTCAGATCCTCTCAGCTCCTCTCAGCTCCTCTCAGCTCTTCTCAGATCCCCTCAGATCCTCTCAGATCCTCTCAGCTCCCCTCAGATCCTCTCAGCTCCTCTCAGCTCCCCTCAGATCCCCTCAGCTCCTCTCAGCTCCCATCAGCTCCTCTCAGCTCCTCTCAGCTCCCCTCAGATCCTCTCAGCTCCTCTCAGCTCCCATCAGATCCCCTCAGATCCTCTCAGCTCCCCTCAGATCCCCTCAGCTCCTCTCAGATCCTCTCAGCTCCCCTCGCAACATAATTGTCCATTAATAGCTGTTACTTTAGCAGAACATTTAAATATCAGAATATCAGAATATCAATATCATTAAAATAATATATTTAGCCCCCTGAAACATATAATATAAATAAATTATATTCTTTAATTTTAATAGGATTGAAAAGACAAAAAACATCAAAGCTGAAATATGAAATTGAATATAATAACTCATAAGTGTAACTGTGAAAGGATTCCTATATTTCCTCTATGTTGATGATGCATTTACCTCATACCGTCCACTCATTTATTTACTGAACACAACCTTTCACAATAAAATTCCACTTCCAGTTCATTGTCTACAGAAGCTGCACAGCATGACAACAAAAACACTCAAAGCTCAGAATACACAGGAATAAAGTCATATAAAATATTCAACAATATTCCCAGACATTATATTCAAATATTGCACTCGACAAGTAATACCATTTAACAATAAAGAAACCTTGCCGGTTATAAGTGGCACTTACAATGCATCATAGGTTTGATAATACACCAGCATATAAAAAATGTATTGCAATCTGTTGGCACAAGGCAGAGAAGAAGACAGCCGACTGATTGATGTAAACAACGCAGGGTCCAAAAACTGTCTTTGTAAATAGTTTTTAAGAGAAGAAACACATTCAGCACCTTTGTCAGGCCTCAAGGATACACACAACTGTGTTAATGCTGGGGGAGTGTGTGCCTGGTTAAACAGCCACTATGCTGACTAGATAAAACACAGTGTCCTCTGATGAAGACTGTGAGAAGCAACTGAAAGCTCAGCAAAGTTTATTTAGTGAACCTCCTGTTACAATAACTCTGTCAAAATGTTCTTATGTGTTCAAAAGTACAATGACATTTTACCCCACATATTGTCATATCCTATCAGGGTTGGGGAGTAACAGATTATCTGTAGTGGGATTGCATAGTCTGGATACAAAAAAAAACTGTAACTGTATTCCATTACAGATAAAAAAAAAAAAAAAAAGATCAGATTACAGATACATTTAGTAAAAACAAGGATTATTAGTAGGATTACCATTTTAAAATAAAGAACAATATAAGCATGCACAGTGCACACACAGCTGACAATTCATCATCATGACCTCAAGTGAAAAAATGCTTGACTGGGTGGAAACTTCAACATTTTTTCTCTTTAAATCAATCATTCAATAAATTGTGCACAACAAAGGAGCTGGACAGACTAATAAACCGAAAAACAAACATAAAACAATTAGAGCTGCAACCATTAATCTACTATTAATCTACCATTGATTGATGAAATAGATTTGCATCTATGCTGATTTATGTTGATGTTTGAATGATTGTTTTGAGTCATTTTTCAATTTAAGCGTCAAAATTCTCTTATTTCAGTTTCTTAAATGTGAATATTTTCTGGTTTCTTTACTCCTCTCTGACAGTAAACTGAAGACTTTTGAGTTGTGAACAAAACAAGACGTCATCTTGAGCTTTGATCAAAGTTTTTCACTATTTTCTGACATTTCATGGACCAAACAACTAATCGATTGAGAAAATAATCAACAAAAAAAATCAATGATGAAAATAATCATTATTTGCAGCCCTAAAACACTATATCAGGGTAAACAATTTCACTATATTTTATATTGAGGTAATCCAAAAGTAGTAAGAAGTAATCAAGTTACATTACTTTAATATTTTGATACCTGGATTACATTACTGACTACATTTTTAACAGGTATCAGAACACATTTTAAGTAAGCTTCCCAACTCTGTATATAAGTTGGATAAAGTGCTGCTAAAAAATAAATAAAAATCTGCCTTGTATTCTGTCCAAAAAAGAAAAGCTGTCAACATATGTGCTGATACTGATATAGCTGTGATAAACCAATAATCAGCTGACTGATATATCTATATGGCTCTTCTGATAATCAGTATCGGCCCAGAGGAAACCATATCAGTACATCCTTTCCCTGTCCTCTGACTGAAGGCCTGCAGCCAGCAGGAGGACCTTCAGACACAAACATCTTTACATTTACTAAGCCAATCTAGTATTTATTAAAGTATCAGTATGTGTTTTGTGCTTTTTTGATAAGATAGTGAAAGGAGACAAGATGTCCCACCTGACCTTACAGATGTCTCTCATGTCTCTGTCCAGGCCAGAGCCTGAGGATGACTTTCACCTCCATCATGCAATAACAGTCCTGAGTCAGCAAAAACATTTATCATGCAGCTACAAAAATACAGTGTGGGAAGAAAAGGACACTTGATCATTATTTATGGGCTGTATGAGTCTGAAATATTCATGTGCTGACGTGGAGAATGTTCCAAACGCGGTGGAGCAGTTTCATTACAGGCTGCAGCAGCAGACTGTGTCTCTGAACATACATGTGCAGCAACTTTTCACACAAACACATGAACGTAGTTGACAGGAGAGCAAGGAGCTTCAGATGTCATGATGCTCTGCAGCAGACGCAGATCCAGGATCTGATGGGACCGCAGTGGGACTTGGCACAGCTCCAGAAGCCGTTCAGTTCCGTGCAGGACTCCTGGATATTTTTGGACCCCCCCCCCCCCCCTCAGATCTGTCGCTGCTTTCCATTAGAAATGTTTCCTGACTAACGGTTCTGATGTTAAATGAACAGTGACGCTTCGCCTCCTCTGCACCGTTTTCAATGACACCCCGTCCTGTCCTGACCTGTCCTGTCTGCCCCCGGTTACCTGTCTCGGTTTGTCCCGCTGGACACAATGCGGTAAACAGATGATCTTACCTCAGCTGTGATCCTGCAGTTCGTCTCGTCTTCTCTCTGCTCGGTGGAGGTGCACAGCTGATCTGCAGTCAGTGCTGTCAGAGCGGTGCAGGCTGTTCTGCGGGCTGCAGCAGGGTGTGTTCCGTTCCGTTCCGTTCAGTTCAGTTCAGAGGAGGCAGGGTGGATTTCACTGCAGCAGCAGCAGAACACTGATGCTGCGACTTGTCTCAGACTTGCAGAGTGCCGCAGTTCACATGCAGACAGGAGAGTCTGCAGCAGCCTCAGCTCCTGTTACATAACACAGAACCGTTCTAAAAGTGCCGTGTGAGAACATGAAGTGAGCTCTAAATGATGCACCAGCCCCACGGTTTTTGGGACACTCCAATTAGTTTTAGAAATTTGCCCTTTTGCCCCCTAGTGGTGATGGAGCCCAGAGATGGGAAGTAACTAAGTACAAGTACTTTGTTACTGTACTTATCTTCAAGTTTGCTATCATATAGCTACACTTTAAAGTACTATGTGCACACAAATGCAATGAAATGCACGCATGGCTTTAAAGGGATAGCTCACCCCAAAATGAAAATTAGTTTTTTTTTATTCCACAAAACACTGCTGGAGTTTCATAGTAAAACAGTGTGATGGAGTCCAGAGATGAGCAGTGGTGGACAGTAATGAAGTATGTTTACTTGAGTACTGTACTTAAGTACATTTTTTGAGTATCTGTACTTTACTTGAGTATTTGTTTGTTTGGAAACTTCTGACTTTCACTCCACTACATTTCAAAGACAAATATTGTACTTTTGACTCCACTACATTTCCAGGAAGGTTGTTGTTACTTTTTGACTGAGCACATTGTTGAAGTCAGCTGTTGCTGTTTCTTCTTTTCTAAAATGCAGTTGGTCACATGTTGTGTTCCTCACAGAAACAAACCAATCGCAGTAGCTCCTCTCAAATGGGACTGATGTAAAAGTGGAAATAAGTCATCCAGGCATTTTAATAGTTACATCAGAAAATGACAACAGCTGTCCTTTTTGGTTTTGATTGTATTTCTATGCTGAAGTTTTTATAGGTGTTTCTATAGACTTAGTGTAGCAGAGTGGTTCTACAAGCAGGTCAGTGCATCATTAGATGGTTTCAGACAGTTACAAGCTTCTGTAAATGCATCATGAAAATAATACAACAATGTACTGATATTATTATAATTTGTACTTTTGAATACTTAAGTATTTTTAAAAACATGTACTTATGAATACTTAAGTATTTTTAAAAGCAAGAACTCTAATACTTTAACTCAAGTAAAATTTTAACTGATCAACTTTCACTTGTAGTTGAGTAATATTTGACCAGGAGTATCTATACTTTGACTCAAGTACTGGGGTTGAGCACTTTGTCCACCACTGGAGATGAGAAGTAACTAAATACAAATACTTTGTTACTTCAGTAGAGTTTTCAGGTATCTGTACTTCACTGGACAACATTTTAGGTTTCTAAAGTTGAGTACTGTAACAAGAGATACTTTTTGGGCATACAGTTTAGGCAGTGTTAAAGGGACAGTTCAACCCAAAATCAAAAACACATATGTTCCTTGTTAACATAGACAGTAACACGACAAACAAAGAGTTTGAAGGAGTGGGAGTAGAGATGGCAAAATTAAGGGGGTTTATTTACATCATGTCTTGAGATTCACAGAAACACTGTAATCTGAAAATGTAGGGGAGATGCGACCAAGTGGTTGTGCCAAATAAAAGAAAGAAAATCTAACCAAACTAAGCCTGACTAACCTCTACCTCCAAAACAAAACACATACAAAAGGCCTATCTTCTATATCTTCTAAATAGATCTCTATATCAAATTATCTAAAACTCAACAGCAGTGTCTCTTTCCAAAAATCATCACCCAGTTATGCAACATAATCCACAGACCTTGTTATGAGCAGTTTCATGTAGGAACTACTTTCTGGTAGAAAATGTTTTATCCACAACTCAAAGATATTCAGTTTTACTGAAAATATTCACATTTAAGAAGCTGAAATCAGAGAATTATGACTTTTTTCTTTGCTCAAATCCATTTTTGGTTATCAAAATAGTTGGCAAATGGTTGATTCATAATCTATTAATCATATTGTTATAAGTTTCTGTCAAATGCGTATTGTCAGTCTGATATACAGGTCATTCCATACATAACATGACTGCTCTCCCTGACTGTCTTCAGCAAGTCAAACACAAGCTCAGCTGGACTGACTGAGTCTGCAAAGAACATTCAACTTCAAGTTATTATCACATACATTCAGATGCAATGAAATGCATACACCCCGGCTCTCTCAGCCCTTAAAGTGATAGTTCACTTCCATTGTTTGGGAGATTCTGTAACACTGTTTTCCTGTGAAACTCCAGCAGTGTATTGTGGACTAAAAAACTAAATCTGATCTTCAGTCATCATGAGGGTGAGTAGATAGTGACTGAATTTTCATTTTTGGGTGAACTATCTCTTTAAAATGATACAGAAATAAAGAATACAGAATAGAGAATATAAAGAAATAAAGAAGAAAACAGAATTTCCACAATATGAAGTTATGTAAAGTGCCAACTGTTCATTATTTTGATCACCTGGGGGTAAAAACTGCCTGTGAGGCAGCTGCTCTGAGCTCTGATGCTCTGTTAGCATGTTCCTGAGGGACAGAGTGAGAACAGACTGGGTGCTGCTGGCTGGTTCAGGCCTTCCTTCTGCAGTGCACTGTCCTGAAGCTGTGACAGTTGTGTTCCTGTGATTTTTGAAGCTGTTTGAATTAGTTGTCTCATAAGTTTGTTATCTTGTTCAGGCAGGTTGCCAAGCCACACCTGGGGGTGTTACATCAAGGTTTGATAAATAAACCCGAGCTTAAGTGAAAAACCTGGCTTGACTTAACATCAACTTCCACTCAAGGCTTAAACTTGAACACTAACACAATTTATCCTGGTGTAGTCAATGCTAACTCAAGCCGGGCTAAAACAAGCTGTAGTGTGAGTGTGCACAGAGAACAGAAGCAGCCCAGAACAGCTGATACCTGAAAAGAAGATAATATTTCACAAAAAGAAATTAAAACAAGAGCAGTTTTCTTCTCAGCTGTACAACAAACCTTCAGACGGAGCTATATAAATAATGTAAGGACAATACCTGTTGGCCTATGAAATCAGTATAAGTTATAAGACATAATTTTCCCAACTTTTTTTTAAATGAATACATTCTTTGAAACTACAGTAGACAAATAAATACATACTTGGTCACATAGAAAATGGTCTAAACACAGACAGAAGTGAAGTGATGTGAGCACAAAAAGATACTTCAGGGAACTGTTTTTATGAATGTCGTCTTTGTCTTTGTCTTTTGAGATTCTGTTTCTGCCCAGCTGGAATTCTCTGACACAAAGCTAATCTAAGCTTGACATTTAGTTCAGCTGTATCAGTTACCATGGTTACTGGGCAGGGATTCCTATGAGTCATGAACAGTCACGGAACAAATCTCTCACTTAAATTAGCCAGACTGATCAAAATAAACCAGGCTTTTCCTTTATCCATGCTGATGGAACACCCCTCAGTATGCATGGTGGATGCCAACAGGCATGCTCTCCATGATAGACTGGTAGAAAATGATCAGAGTATAAGTAAGAAATAAAGTCATAGCATGCTGCCATCAGTCATGTCATGTTTGGTCTTGAAAAACTCCTCTGTTGCTTTGGTTGTACTCATGTTTAGGATCACTGATCTGCAGTGTTGACCAAAAGGACACTGTCCTCTCAGTAATCTCAAATGATGTAATAGTCAATGTTACTTTGTGAATTCAGCATGCTGAAAATAGAGTCAAAAATACCACAGTGAAACATAAATGCAGGGTTTTTTCTACCTTCACTTCTTTCAGTGCCGTGTTCCTGCTGCCTCCTCTCTGTGCTCAAGTGCCTCCCACAGTTTGGGATTGTTCTGCAGATACTCAGAGAGAAAAAAAAAAGACTTATCTACCCTGATTAGTAGAATGTAAGCATGTTTTTACTTTTACTACCATTAGATACACATTTAGTGTACTTATAAAAATATATGACACACAAATTCTGGTATGAATAAGTCCAATGCAAATAAATCTGCTGTGAAGCTGCTGTGACACTCTTGTGATACTTCATGAGTTCTACCTGAAGGCTCAAAATTCATCAATTCAACATTGTAAACTATGACCTTACATATAACAACTTACCTGCATGATACAACCTCAAAACTCTTAATTTTATCATCTTGACAGGATATTGAAGATGTGTATGTGAGAGGTGATGCTGCTTTGCATGGCAGTTTCTATTATTCTGAGAATCCCCTGACAATTACAAGTTATACACAACCAAAGATTAAGTTAAGTCTTTAATATGGATTTTGGCCATGAGGTGGCGCCAAAAGACAGTCAGTTTTTCCATGTCTGTGATGGTGTCTGCAGCTTCAGCAGGGCCTCCTGTAGATGTCCAGCAACTGTACATAATTCAGTACAGCAGCTTCATGACTCATAACACTAAAAGAAGACACACAATGGAAATTTGAAATACTGCATCATATTTTATGTTTCTAAAGTTAGCCTTCTGAACATAAGTTTGCACAAATCCCTACACTGTGACGGACCAGATTTTTGATTTTGTGGCCTACATACTGTTTCAGCAGTGTTACATACAGATAAATTCACTGCTCTCATTCCCACGTTAAACTCAGAGGGAAGCTGCTAGTGCTCAGTCACAATAAAACAGAATATTGTTAACATTTCTCTTGACTACTTGTATTTCAGTAAGCTCCACAGGGGAGTGTGTGTTAAAATGTTATGTAAGAAGTAATACATTGTTTTTTTGCTAAATAAATTCAAATACCCTGTTGAAATGTATAGTATTCAGGGAATCATGAATATGCAAATAGTCCCATCCCTCTCCACACACCCCCAACCACCACCCTGAAGTGGCTGCACTTGCTTCTCCTCTGTTTTCCTAGCTAATCACAGTAACTAGCTACATTCAGCCTCTCCTGTGGGCTGGACATCGCCAGTAATTATATGTATAGCAGTACCCCCTCATTTAATGGGATTGGTTCCTTAAGTTTATGATGTCATGTACCCAACCTGACTGCCCTCACTCACTGCAGTTTCAAAGCGAGAAATGCTCACACATGGTGCTTGCTGCTTATTTTGCTCCTGATATGTCTTGTCACACATGAAAAACACCACATGGATGTGTTAATAAAGTTCAAAAAGGAATCTGAACTTAAGATCTGTGACTCAACCCATTTCTCACATATGTCATGGGCTCATGTCAGGTCCGGGCTGTACTATATTTATTTATTTATTTATTTTTATTATATTTATTTTATTTATTATTTATTTGTTTTCATTTTTCTCCCCCGTTGAATTGTTGCCAATTCCAGTTCCCCCCCATGTATTGTCCCTGTCACTGAAAACTCCTACTGTTTGTTTATGCAAGGACACTGCACTGCATTGGTTTCAATTGAATGGTTTTTGGTTACTTCTGGCCTTGTTTACCTGGAAGAATATGAGGTCAAAAGTTGGAAATTTAAAGTGGGAAATTCCAACCTCCAACATGCAGCATAATTCCTTAGAGATGCCACAGAAAAGTGATTGTAAATCTCAAAATAAAAGTCCAGTCTACCAGTATTTTCATTTGTGAATAATCACCTGAAAATACAAATTATTCTTTAGGAGTGGACAAACCAAACACTGTCTCTGGAGAGGGACTTCCGCATTTGTCATGTGTTTTGCAGTGACCGTAGATTCTCCTACAAACTTGGAAGGGGAGGGTGAGTGTTTGCAATCTGAAAGCTCACCACTAGATGCCACTGAATCCTCCACACTGGTCCTCTAACAACAGGCATGTCTTCCTGAGCTGTCTGTACCGACACAGCAGCCAGCAGTTCTTCTTGTCTTGTTGTCACAGCTGCGTTCAATGTCATGTTGTGGAACTCAGAGTTCATAACTTTAAGGCAGCTGCAGCTGGTCGGACTCTCTCCATCACATTCCTTGCCCAGGTCCAAACCTTCCAAGTTATCCACTCAACCAAGTTAACTGATTCTCGATATATGGAAATGGAGTGAAACAAGTTGACAGTTCAGGCTGACATCACATTCCACAACATGTGACATTCCAGTGAGGAATTTTAATAATGGTCAGCACTGGGTAGATTGATTGATCAGGGTCTTATCCTCTGTAGATTATATCCATGTACCTATTTTAGGAATACGTTGGTGCATCCATTTCAACAGCTCTGCTGAGGTGACACAGAAACCTTTGCATGTGCAAGTTAAAGGGATACTTCACCAAAATAAATAAATAAATAAATAAATAAATAAATCAGTCATTATTTACTCACCCTCATGTTGATTGATGGTCAAGTTCAGTTTTTTAGTCCACAAAACTCTGCTGGAGTTTCACAGGAAAACAGTGTTGTAGAATCTCCCAAACAATGGAAGTGAATGGTGACCAGTTTTCAAACATAAAAAACAACAGAATAAAAACATTAAATGCCTCCATGCTGCTCATCTGGTGTAATCCAAGTCTCCTTAAGCCCCAACATGACAAGTTGACTAAATAAAAAATGTTATTTGGTTTTTATTTGGCATCCATAGCTAGCCTAGGATGATTTAAGATTAGTTGCCAGTGAAAATTGGAGGAAAATGTGCTGAGCCATAGATGCAGGCCATGACACACATTGTAGCTGATGAAATACTACTTTTTTTCATTCTGTGTATAGGATAGGATATATATATATATTTTTTTACAATTGGAGGATGTAAGTAAAGAAAAGTAAAGAAAGGTATCAGTCCCAAAGATCTTTCCTTGCACCCCAATAAGCATGTAGTGACAGAGAGATTTACAAAGCAGAAGGACAGCTGGATGTTTTGAGTGTTTTGAGTATAAAAATATTATCCCCACCAGGCATAAGCCAGGAGGAGATCATGTAATCACTTTTGTGTGTGAGTGTGTGATGGTCACTGGGCCTGCAGCTTGTCCACAGCTGATCTCTCTCAAATACTTCTGGACCGATCAACCTATTTTTTTTTTTTTTTTTTTTTTGGAATATTCATGACTGCGTGCTGAAGGATCTCTGAGATTCAGAATTCTTAAAAGACTTTTTTTTTTTTTAGACTTTTATGCCTTTATGTCTTCATGTCCACAGGCTTTACGTTTTCAGGTAATGCCGTTCTTGAGAATTTGTGATTTTGGTGGTCAAAGGTCACACTGACCTCACTAAAGCCTTTTTTTTTTACCATAACTCAACAATTCATGCACTGATTATGACAAAATTACACACAAATGTGTAACAGGATAAAAAGATGAGGTGATGATGTTTCATGTCCAAAAGGTCAAAGGACACCTTCACTGTGACATCATAATGTTCAAGCATTATGTTAAAATGATAAAATAGTCTCTAAGTGAAGACAGAATGTTTCTACCTCGAAATTATTCGCTGGAATCACACATGTAAATAGAGTAACAAAAAAACACTCTTTTTTAAAATTAAATTTCCTCAAAGTCACAGGTCAATATAGTGGTAAGTTCCATATTAAATTCATTCAAAATCTTCACTACAGACATTATGAGTATGGACAGACATGGATGTAAACTATAACTTGACTGGTTGGTGAAGACAAACAACTGTGAGGCAGTAAGTCTATTTGTTGACTCCACTGTTTTATACGACCATTGACAGCTGACTTCTCACTCTTCTTAACCGACCACTAGAGGCTGCAAGTGATCAACAACTGCTTCAGTTTGAAGTCTTGTTTCAGCTCAGGACAAAGTATGTGGAGGTCATGTTAATGTGGGAGGAACAAATCTCTGGTGGTTGCATCTGGCAGTTGTGGTAACATTGCAGTAGGTGCTTCACCATCTGTTGCCTGGCAGGGATCAGCACTCCAATGTCCTTAGTTATTTCTGGAAATGGAGTCTGGTGGTTTTGAACAGCAATAAATCATCTGTCTCTGGTTAAACAGAATGTACCATGGTCTTTAATAAAGGTCTCTCTCTCTGTAGGATCATTTCTATAAGGTTATCAGACACAAAGAACAACTGAGCCTGTTAGTGGTGAAAATAAACACTTAGTGTGTGTACTTTGACAGTGAGAAACTGTCCCCAAAGATTACATTGCACTTCATGCTTGACATCTGCAGCATCTCCCTCAATTTCAACAATTCTGACCCCCACTAGTCACATAAACACAAATCGTTGGAAATTAGGGTTCAGGTTGAAAATATACCTAAGTTACCCTGTAATGCACATAATGTGTGGTTTTCCCAAGAATAAAACTCAGTGACACTTGGTGATATGACAGATGACTTTTATTCAGTCTAGACTTTCAAAAGCTGGTCTTCTGACGGAGCATCAGGGTGGCTCTCCATGCACCCCAATGACACAGTGACGACATTTAAAAACACAGTACCCAAAACACATTGAAAACGTCGTCAGTGAGCACAATACGATACAAAGAACTGATAATTGTGCTGAAGATATCACAAAGGTGAGCATTTTCCACAGTCAGGATAATGACATCAACTAGGGCCTCTATTCATGAAGCATCTCACAGTAAAAAAATCTGCGCTCATTTGAAAACATTCCAACAGTGACATAAATTTGGTCCTGATTCTTTCACACACAAGTTAAAGCTTTTTTAACCAAGGAAAGTCAACCTCTTCCAATTCATTATTAACCTTTCTAAATCTGTTCAGACTTCCCAGCAGGGGTTGAATGATGCGACAATATGCTTATATGGAATGCAATTTAGAAACAAAAATCAGTCAGGACTTAATTGCACCACAGACAAACTGTGTCCAACATGGGCATGTATACATGTATACATACATGTATACATGTATACATGCAGCAGCTCAATAATCAGATGTCTCTTCTTCCCCCAACACTACTTAGGAATCACAACTGACTGACTTCTTCTGTAGCTGTGATACAAGATGATGCTTTCTGATTTTAAGTGTGTGTGTGTGTGTGTGTGTGTGTGTGTGTGTGTGTGTGTGTGTGTGTGTGTGTGTGTGTGTGTGTGTGTGTGTGTGTCAAGTGGTTATAGGTGCAGACTGACTTGTTTAGCCTTCTAGAAACTACTTGGTGCAAGTTAACAGATTTAGAGGATTCATCTCTACATGCAGTCCTCCACATGCTTGCATAAAAGCAGATGAGAAAGTTAGAACAAATTGGTGCTCTCTAATCAGCAGCCTTTTCCAGCAGGACACTGACATTATACAAGTCAAATGTCACTCTCTGCAAGACTCCTTCAGACTCCAGATTGTGCTTAAAGGTTTAGTTCAGGTTCACTAAAGTCACTAACTAACAGATCAAGGCAGCAGTAGACCAACAACTCCTGTGTTCTGTGAGATAAAATGACTGATCTTACCAAAGAAGTCTGGATGATTTGAAGAGAGTGGTTTTTGGCTTATATAACTGGTTTTCTGTCAAAACGTTTGTCTGACAGTAAGGTAAAGTGATGAAAATATTCTGAATATAGTGTACAGCATGTCAACTGCCATCTACTGTAGGTAAAACACTGACACTGAGGAGTACCTCACATATCTCCAAACTATCCCTTTGATGTTGTGTCCAAAAAGCCCAGGGTGGGTTCACACCAGTCTCATTAAATCCACTTGAACTGAACCTTTAGTGTCTGGTGTTGGTGTGAACACCAGGCTCAAAGTCAAACTGTCAAATGAACTCTGGTGTGGTTAATTTCTGGTGTGAACACTATTTGAACCAATCACAGAAGCGTACCATTGTATGTGTCATTTCATTGGTTAAAAAAATGTTTTTTCTTGCTGTTTGGTGATTGGTGAACCGTGTTTGCTACAAAAATGCTGACTGGCAGGAGACAAACAACACAAACCCAGACTCAATAAAACTCACAAACTGAATATTTGTTGTCTTTTTACCTGCCGACTGTTTGACCAATATCTGAACACTGAAACAAAACTGAAACAATGTATCATCCTTGCATTGGTTCAATTCAGGTGTGAACCCGCCCTGTGAGCAGCAGGAAACCAGTGAGAATGGACCAACAGCTCCACCAAGCATCACCTCAACTACAGCCAAGGCACCTTCACATTCTGAGTGTAATACAGCGCACAAAATATGATAAACAAGATGTTTATTTGCAGATGAACTTGTGTATGGTCATCAACCCCTACTTCCTTCTTATGACAATATACTTATTAGCCTGTAGAAATCCCAAACATAAACCTGCATCAGTGTTCCCTTCAAAATATACCCATTTCTGTTTAATAAACACTGGCCCAGACTCTTCTCTTTCCGAAACGAGAGAGAAAATTGGATGAAGTCTTGAAAATGTCATTATTCCATAAAAACAGATGCAGAACTGTGGTGTTCACTGGCTGTGTACCAAAAACAGACTATTCTAGAAAAATATTTAAAGAACTCTCTGTACTGGATGAGCTCGTACCTTTCTGTATCAAATGTCACTGTCTGGTAGGTAGGGATGCACCGATTGTGAAATTCTGGGCTGATACCGACACCTAGGGCTGCAACTAGTGATTATTTTCATTGTCTATTCATTGATTATTTAATCTGGTCACAATCTTCTCAGTTGTCAATCTGTTGATCATTTTCTCTTGGCCCATAAAATAAAAGAAAATGCTGATCAGTGTTTTCCCAAGTCCAAGATGACGTCCTCAAATGTCTTGTTTTGTCCACAACTCAAAGATTATCAGTTTATTGTCAGAGAGGAGTATAGAAACTAAAAAATATCCATATTTAAGAAGCTGAAAATCAGAGAAATTGGACTTAAAAAAAAAGAGTTAATTCGATTAATCAATTATCAAAATAGTTGGCTGTTAATTTAATAACTGATTAATGATTGATTATTTGTTGCAGCTCTACTGATACCAATGTTTAAAATAAGAATTTGGCCAATATTGATGTTTTGTTATTTAATCCCCCCTTTTGTGCCAGGGAACAAAAAAAAGTTTTCATTATGAAAAGCTTGACACTTTCTTCATCATTCCAGAGTTGTGTCCAGCTGGTGGCTTCTTCTTTGAAACACCAGCTGAATATGCAGCTACTGTTGTCTCAGTTTGACCACAAACACAACATATAATGAGTGCAAAATTGATGCAAGACAACAGATAAACATCAGCCACTGCCATATTTGCCAACAGGCCCATTGCAGTCAACAAGGCAAATATATGACGATCAGCCAGTAAATCGGTGCATCTCTACTAGTGAGTAAAAACACACACAGATCAGTCAGTGACTCACATTTTAAGTACCACAGAAGATTGTCTTTCATCCTACTGGATCCAAATCTGACCAATCAGGATGACACAAGTCCACAGGGTTTGTATCATGTGCAAACAGAAGGTCCCACTGGGCTGACTGGCAGTCGCCATGGTGACTCTGGTACCTGGGATCCCCCCCCACCTCTGCTCTCATGTGGAGCATCTGTTAAATTGTCTGGGACAGTTCAGATGGGGGTGTTTGGTAAATGTCCATTAGATCCTGTGAGTGCCCCGTTACAGACTAACCCACTGGCCTGTCCGCTGTGTGGGGCTTGTCCATTGCGTTTGCTCAGAGACGGTGTCCCCCTGAGGGCCTCCTGCTCCACGGGGGTCCTCCTGTCAGAGTCTCTGGGCGAGGGTCCGGTCTGCGGGGCGGTCCGGGGGCGGCAGCGGTGCCTGATGACGTACAGCAGCACGGTGATGAGCAGACTGAGACACAGCACCAGCAGGACTGACACCACCACCAGCTCCTTCAGATAGCAGGGGCCCCGAGCCGACAGGAGGGGCTCCCCATCCCGGAACCTTGACTCTGTCTGTCCAGATTCCTCTGTCCACAGGGTCACGTTCCTGCCCTGCTGTCTGGTGGTGGCCTGAGTGTCCCTGCTGGACAGTGTCGGCTCAGTCTTTCCTGGTCTTGTTTCTGTCCTTTTAGGCCCAACAGAGGTGTGCAGTCCGGGTCCAGGTCCGGAACCCGGTCCAGGCCTGGCTGCAGCCCGGGTGGTGGGTACGGGGTGGATCTGAGGCCACGTGTAGCTGGTTGGACTCTGAACCACAGGGCTGCTCTTCTGTTTGACGTGATAGATGGCCATGGTCTGCTGGTAGCCGTTCTCAGTGGACAGGCACAGGTAGTGGCCCAGTGTGGTGGGCGTGGCCACAAAGGTCAGACTCCCGTCCTCCAGGTGCAGGTACAGGTCCGGGGACAGCCGGCTGTTGGGACGCTCCCACAGCTGCTGGGACAAGCGCGACGCGGCGGGACACTGCAGCCGCACCACTTCATTCAGAGACACGGACACCAGCTCACCTGCAGGACACGAGGCTGATATACAGATTACAGCTCACCAACGTGTGACAACACAACACTGATGCTACTTCTGAGCCTGTGTAAAAAAAACACACAGCAGCTTCCTCGAGCCACATCTCAAGTTAGAACCCATTCATGTAGAATGACCACTAAACAGCTTCTTTAAACTGATCAAATGCCTTCGGAAGATTCTCTTTTTTAAATATGCTTAAAAAATCTAAGTTATGGAAATGTCTTTAGAGTCACCATTTCCCTTAATGTTTCCAAACATATTTCACTTACTTGTGTACAATACAGTAAGCCTAAGTCTTACAGAAAGCTTAAATAAGAAGAAATCATTAATAGCAGGAATACATTAATACAAGTAATACTAACTGACATGTCACCTCTAAATGTGCAGCCTATTTGATTTGACAATTAATTTTTCCTTTCATGACAAACACCAGAATGAGGGTGTTCCGCTATTTCACTTAAAGCACCCAGTGTCCCATTAGAGTAACTTATAATCACATTATAATTTATTATAATACATTATAAAATGATTATAATGTACTACACCTTTGAGTTCCTTGCAGAAAATGAGTGTGTGACCAGCAATTGTAATACTCGATCTTATAGGTGTAAATGCTTTATCATGTATTATGATTATTGTTATAAAGAACTATGAATACTTCTAAGTGCTTGTAACTATAATTATACAGTGCTATAAGAAGATCATTATGAGTTATGAGTGTATTTATAATATATTATGACATGGGCATCATTTAAAGTGTTACAGATGATACATTTTGCCATGAAGAACATGTCGAGCATTAATAATAGTGTGTTTCTTACATCAAGTGTGTAACCATCTTAAGTGAAGCACAGAAGATAGACGGCACACTAACCTGCAGGCAGTTTGTTTGGACCAAATCTGGCTCGATGTGTCAGTTGGACACTGTTGCATGCGTCTTCAACGTTCCCTCTGTCTACGTCCTGACCTCTGAGGAGGGAAGAGGACAGTCAACAGAGAAGGCTGCTGCAGCTTCAGAGATTTATTTCTGGTCACTGTCTTTGTCGTTAATGATGGGAGTCTCCGCTCAGCTGAGATATCAGTAAGGACTCACTCATTTATACATGCTCACTGGTTAGACAACATATACACAGACAGACACACATTATTCACATTATTACATGTACAGCCTTTAACATGTAGTGCAATGACACTGTTTGTCACAGCACAGGTATGACTGATGTAATGACTTACTGTTGGTAGCTGTATCAGCTAGATATGAAACAGTATGAAAAGTTCACATCAAGATTATAGAGACCAAAATGATCAGTTATTATTATTTATGTTGTTTTAATTACTGATACACACATATTATATAAAACCTCTCAACAATTTGAAATGACACAATGTATTTTATGATGTCATTCTTTTCGCTGATGCAAAACTAATGTTGCCGCTGTGCCTGTATCAGGGCGACTGTCGCTAACTTTGGCTGATGCTAGACTTTTTAAAGCGTGGTAATCAAAATAATTTTAATGGTAATTAAAATATAAAACATTTATACTCGTCATTGGGAATTTTATTGCAGTTTATTGTGAAACCTGTAATTGTTTCACCACTATTGCTTGCTACTAACAATAGCTGATAGACTTCTGGATAAAAGTGGACTTGTTTTAGATTCTTGAATGATTACAGATTCAAGAATCTACAGCAAAATTAGCTGACTAATTTAGCACTTCTAGAAATGCAAAAAATGAAGAGTAGTTTTTGACTAATGAATGATATTGACTAAATGAAAATAACCAGTTACTACATTTTTTCAAACTTCCACAAACACCTGAAGAGGCAATAATGCAGGTTATTAGTGTCATTTCCATTCAATCAACATGTTGTTCCTAAAATGACTAATGACTATTGTTTCTGCACCATCTCAGCCTTTTTCAACATAATACTGTCAGAGTCTTGTGGTACTCACAGGCTGGTCTGGCTGCTGGAGACATCCACACAGGCCCTGCTGGCAGCGTCCCAACCACAGAAGGGGTCTCGGGCCAGAACACACTGAGGACAGGTCCAGTAGAAGGAGCAGTTGGCTGTTGGGACCCTCACCACCCCTTCTGACGTGCCAACATAGATCATCCCCTGCAGAGAGACGAGGAGATCGAAACTGTTCAAACTATTACAACAGTGCTACTTACAGTAACCTCTGATCATGTGACACCAGTGTCACTTATATGCTACAGACATCCGGTGTAATGGTGGACGAGTCTCTTTGCTGTTCCATGAATGTCGAGTTTATCAAAGAATAACAAGTAAAACAGACCTGAGTGTCTCCAGTGAGACATTCATTCTATAGAGTCAAGAAACACTCAGGACTTGGACCAATCAGTGTCAGGATTCATACATGCTTTACTTTTTATATCATGTGGTTCAATGATTGGAAAAATTAACTATTTCTGGAAAATAACTCATTTTTTTACAAATAAGAATCACACACATTTTTAAGTGAGTGAGACATGTGAACACTTAGCTAAAGGGTTACTTCAGCACTTTTCAACCTGGACCCTACTTTCATATGTTTTTGTATCTAAGTTGGGGACAACGGTGTCTGAAAATTGGTCCAATGTTGAGGGAGATGCTGCAGCCATCTGCAGTGAGAGAGCTGTAATGTATGGGAAATGTCGAAGTGTTTGTTTCTGCCACTGACGGGCTCAGACTGTTATTCTAAGTGTCTGGCAACATTATGGAAAAGATCCCTACAGAGATAAAGCTTTTTGTAAGTGAAAAAGAAACTAATCAGACTCCATTTGCAGTATGTTAGTCTTCCTACTGTGCCAACAACCACCAGCTCTGGTTGTTTGGGTGAAATAATTCACCTTCATTCACTGAGTTAGATGTGAAAATATTCTGACTCTCCCTGCTGCTTCTCTGATGTCTGACCTCACATAGAGTGAATTAAGGGTTGACTTTGACCAAACCAGAGCTGGTGATTGTTGCAACAGTGAAAGGACAAACCAAGACAGTTTTGGTAAGTTTGATTTTGTTTCCATTGAGTTTGAATGAAATGTGTTTTATGATATTAAAAAGACGTTTCTGTGAATGGAGTCTGGTGAGTTTGGGGAGAGCAATAAAGTAGCCACACTTTTAGTGGATGCACTATCACTGTGTGCAGTTGCCCAGAGGCATTATACTCTGCAGTCTGTTTCACAGCTGCAGTGTCTGCCTCAATACTAGACCAGTTTCAAAACTGCTGTCCTGATTAGTCGTTTAGACACAAAAACCTGGGAGAACAGGGCCCAAGTTATGAATATCCTTAAAGGTCACTTTAACTAGCCATGTGCATATGTGTTGTTGCAGAAAAGGCTTCCAGAGTTATGGAAGTTAAAGAAATAGGCCAAACCAACAAGAATAGTCCTTTTTCACAGCAGGCATTTTAGCATGACATAGTAGAGTAAACCCAGGTGTTACCAATGACACTAATAACGGCTCCATTCCATTCAGGTCAAACAGAGTCAGTGTGCTGCTGTGGTGCATGTTGGCTCACTCGAAAGGCTCTGCTACACAAATGTGTTATTCATAAATGGCCACATGGTGGCAGTATCTGTGTTACTTGCAAAGATATTCATGTTAAGACAACTACAATAATTACTGTGCATCTTGTTTTTATACCCCTTTATCCTGTTCACTGTTAGTGTTACATAACACAGCTGAAATGTTGACATCCACCTTCCAAAGCAGGGGCTGATATCTATAGTTATATTACAAGAGACAAGCTGAAATGTATGTTCTACTTGTGATGAAGTGCTACAAGGACTTACCATAGACTCAAGCACAAAACCAATAGTTTCAATGAAAGACTTGCATCTGATATTTTGCTCAACAAACAACATAAACAATTTTAAATGATAGAGGAGACTTGATGTTAATTATTAAAACCAACATTAAAGAATAAAATCTATCTGACTGGGTTACAGGCTGGTGCAGGAGGTTGTTGACAACCAGACATCCAGCTCTGGACTGGAATCTTGTTGTTGACTAGTCTAAATCATACAGTAAACGTCTCACTGTGTACCTTGGGTATGGAGAGCTTCAGGCTCTTGACAGGCTGAGGCTGTTCAAAAACCTGCACCTCCTCTATGATGTGGGCCCCGCTCTGCAGCAGCACGGCTTTGTGGAGGTAACCAGACTCTGAAACACAGTGAGAGAGAAAACACAGCTCAGATTATACAGTGGACAGACTCAGTACTGTAGAAGCCACATGGAGCTGACAGAAACAGCAGCTGCTGTTGTTCTCTTGGTAACTTGTTGTCAGAATTCTCTGATAAAACACCAGCAGCATCATCAGTCCTGTGCAGTGACCACCAGTAGCACTGTGGAGCAGCGTTTGTATAAGTGCCTCACTGTTTTGGTTGGATCACGTGCACACACACACACACACACGAGTGTGTGGGCGATGTGATTGACATCTATACTGCTGCTTTCACACTGCTCCACTCACTGACAGCTGCTTGCGTTGAGGTGTCCAGAAATGTAGCAACACACCAACAAATGTATGGATGAAGACTGCAAGCTGACAAACATGGATGTACAGAACGCACACTTTCAGTCAAGGTCATGTCTATAAAAGATCGATTTTGGGATTTGATGAATTACTATTGGACCAGGCAAAAGAAAATCAATTAAACTCGACTAATCAATTTTTTTTACCCCAGCCCTACTGTAGAGTGACAGCTGCTGCTCTGCACTGTGCTCTCATCCAGCGGCACAGGACAGACTGTCTCTTTCATGTGGAGTTAACGAGCAAGTTAAGCTCATCCTAGTTCAGTGAAAGAGAGAAACTTGAATTCAGAAGGTGTACAGTTGTACTTCTGTTAAAAAAGAAAAATAAGTTTGAGGATGTCAGATTTCCTGACACTTGGAATTTATTTTGTTTATTGATGTAGCAATACATAATGTAGTGGATTCACCGCTCACATACACCTCCTAGCTGAGACTAGTGAGGTCAGGAGGAGCTGGGAGGGGGACAAATATATTGCCAATCGCCGGTTGATGGGCTGACAATGGGTGGTAATTTTCAACGTGTATTCACTAATAAATATTGGCTTTTCTAATAACTGATCTGACAGATTATGTCAAAGCAAAGTTTTATTCTTAACCAAAATATTCTGTTAAAGCCAAAGGATATTTGATGAATTTCACTACAAAAATGACATAAAAAAAATACACTCCTTGATTCCATCGGACACATTTTGCTCACTTGAACTTGATGACTTGCTTCAATTTTGTTGATTTGGTCATTTTTCTTTGACTTTGGTGCCTCTATCATGTAGTTAAAAAGTTTATTTTTTTGATTTTCCGTTTGTATGATCAAGTCTGCACAGGGTCCTTTATTTTGAAAATTGACCAGATTCTCTCTGCAGTTTCTGTGCAGCTTGACACAGCATCTGTCAAAAATAGATTTTGTCTGCAGAGCAGAGTGCAACACTGCTTCTGGGATGTGTTGCAGCACGTCTGATTTCCAGTGCAGACTGGCTGGGATCAGCTACAGTGGCTGCAGCAGAACTATAACACAACACAGCAGCGCCCAGTGAAATCAAGTAGTAACAATGAATGTCAATGTGACTTTAGTTTGTTTATCAAAAAACTCCACAGTGCACCTTTAGTACAACAAAACAACCTGCCAAACATGAGCTCTGAGTGGGTGTGTGAACAGATGACAGCCAAGTGTGTGTGGTGGAGTGCAGGTTTCTCAGTCTAATCCAATCATTCAGCCCAAATCCCTGAACATACAGCTGAGCTCATTCTATCAGACTGGAGACGAGTTTAAACTCGGCACTGGAGTTTAAGATCCTATCAGCTCAACCAGAGAGATAGAGAGCAAGAAAAACCAGCAAACAAGTCATCAACACGGTCCAGATAGTATGTTTTCAACTCACATGTTCTGTCAGTGAGTCCGTCAGTTTGACAGGAAAGTCATTGATTGGACAGTTTTGTTGATTGTCATCCTGCATCATCAGGACCCAGTTGGGGAAATCAAATTTTGGTAACTGACAGAGGTTTATGCAGCTTTTGATGTGTCTGCCAGCCCTACCCATTTTTTCATGTGCAACATACAGACACCGTCACACACATTATCAGACAAAACACATGGAGGATACAAACAAGGCACATCACTGTCAAAAGTAATGTTAAGTAAAAAGTAAAGGTAAAAGTGGAAAATTGTATACTTCTTATGGCAGCTTGCAGTCAAATATGTGCATACTGTATAGGAGACGCCACTGCAGCAATGGCAGCTTGTTCACTTCTGATATTTTCCAGGATGCATGTATGCAGTTCGGCAAGGACCTTGGATCTTTGGTGTGATCACTGGGACCTGGGGTCTTTTAGCTCTCTGATTAAAGAGATGAAGACACTGCTGAGGAGGAGCTGAGAGGATGTAAACCTGTTACTGTGAGCCAATCAGCAAAGCTGTGGCCTGCTGGGTAATGACTCAGCAGTGACAGTGTTCCATCAGGTGGGTGGACTGAGCCAAACGGGGAGAGGGGAAAAAAAACATGGTTTTCAGAAGTAGGATGCAGTGTGTCCCACATGCCCTACCTGTGAGCAGGAAGAGGACAGTGTAGTCTCTGTGGTTGGCGGCCCGGACTCTCTGGACAGTCAGATGACTGTAGCTGTGCTCAGCAGACACCATGGTCAGACTTCTTCCAACTGGCCGCACGCTGTCATCAGCCAGGAAGTTTTCTTTGACAAAGCGTAGGGCGTTGTCCGACGCGTTGTGAAGGCCACACTGCAGAACATCACAAAGAGACAGTTTGACAGTTACTCAAACTGGCAAAGTATACATAGTATAGTTTTGTTGATCATTTGTAGTTTATTATCAAAATTTACTAACCCTTCAAAACACCAAAGTCACACAATAACCAACAAACTAGCTGCTCAATCCTGTGAGGTAAAATGTTTTTTGTCAGTGGAGTCTGATGGTTGTGGTAATATTTTTCTTGTTATTGGTAAGTTTAAAGGGATTGTTCATCCAAAAAAGAAAATTCAGTCATTATCTACTCACCTTCATGCTGACTGAGGGTCAATTTTATTTTGTTCAAACAGAAAAAACAACCAAACCCCCATAGAATACCGCCATACTCCTCAGCTGGTGTAATCCACGTCTCCTAAAGCCCCAAAATTTTGTTCACTTGCGTGAACACACCATCACAAAACACACAGTTCACACAGTGTGCGTGCACTTAAACTCATCTCCAAGATAAGGATCTACAGTGAAGATTCAGGCTAAACACATGGTCTAAATGACGTCTTTTAAATAAGCCTGGGAGACATACCAGTTCATACCGAAAACTGGTCTTTAATTTCGTTTTGATATTAATTTTTCATATACCGCCATACCAGTGAATAGCCCAAACAACGTCTGGAACGTGCGCGGCGGGAAAGTGTTTCAGTGGGGACCCATTTCACTGCTGCACACCAACACCACAGGTGTGCTTGCTTGAGCGTGTGCACTAGGGATGTTCAGGGCAACTAATTTCCCTGTTGATTAAACCAAAAATTTAATTTAGACTAGTCTAACATGAAGAAAAAACTCAGAAAGCCATTACAATTTAGCAGAATTTATTAATCTCTAATGTTAAACACTGTCTGAAAAAAACAGTGTGTATTAAGAGCCACTTGAAGACATTAATCACAGTCTACAATCACCAAATCGTACTTTAAATGCTGCTGAGGTGCGTGCTACTTTGCGCTGTGCAATACAAACCTTACACGCTTATGCTTCACCTTTTCAGACTGAAGAGGGTCACAGTGTCTGCAGGTAAAGGACCCAGAGCTAACGTTAGCTGCCAGCCTGACACACAGTGTGGCTAATGTTAGCAGTACTAGTAGCAGCAGCAGCAGCAGCTCCGCCTGCAGGTTTATGTCTGTGTATGTGTTTAATGTGGTCACGTTTCTCCAGTCGAGTGAATATATATCAGCTTATTCTGTCACAGTCTACATTCATCTGTCCAACTTTGCTAATGTAAACATCCGGTGTTGCCATGGCGATCAGTTCATACACACTGGGTGAGAGGAGCTGCCGTCTGACAGAGCTGCAGCCCCGACTAGTGGCGTGCAGCTGCTAAAATCTTAGAAGCAACAGATAACTGGCATTGTGCATGAATTAAATATTGATAAATATTTAAAATATTTTATTTTTAAATATTTTAAACTACTAGTAGTTCTGGTGCCGACTAGCGTGGGTGGGGACGTTTAATCATATAGTCGTCCATTTGATGCTAACCATACTTTGAAGGGGTCATGCTTTTACCTGTGTCTGTACATGAAAAAAAAAACATGATACAGTCCTTATGACAGTAAAATGGGCTGTTTAAAGCCAATCAACTGCAGTAATTCTGTTCTCATTAGAACAAAATGTGGATAAGAACACTGTTGCATGAAAAAAAAAATAGTCAAATACCGTGAAACCAATATGATTTTTTTTTTTAAAAAATGTGATATGAAGATTTTGTCATACCGCCCAGCCCTACTTTCAAGCCAACTTGGCATGTTGGGGCATTAGGAGACTTGAATTGCAGCAGAGGAACAGTATGGAGGCATTTTGCGTTTTTATTGTTGTTTTTTTCCATTTGAAAACTGGTCACCATTAACTTCCATTGTTTGGGAGATTCTGCAACACTGTTTTCCTGTGAAACTCCAGCAGTGTTTTGTGGACTAAAAAACTAAACCTGACCTTCAATCAGCATGAAGGAATAATGACGGAATTTTCATTTTTGGGTGAACTCTCCCTTTAACATGTTGTGCTATCGCCTTGTGCCATTCTTTTTTTTTTAAACTATCAAGGGAACCCTGAAAATATTAGTAAAATGTATGTTATATGTGTAATGACCAGTAGAGGGAGCTGTTACTGAAACCCCATAGGCTACAGTGTATTATGAGAAATAATAGTAGGATAAAATCCATTTTAATGAAAAGTCTCATAAATAATGGTGTCAAATTCCAAGATATGTGAAAAAGGGAGATAGATGTGCAATAATTCACATCTGTCAGCTGGATGGATTATCTTGACAATGTGCTCGCTAACATGGATATTAACAACTTTGTGAACAGTTTGAGAGAAATAAACATTTTGTGTGCACAGAAGACATCTGAGAGCTTCGACTTCAACTCATAAGCAAAAATAAAGTTTTGCATTTATAATTTTGTTGAGTGTATAATTTCAATTACATGATTTATGTTAAATTTTTTTGGAGGGGCTCATTTTTCAGAAGTTGCATAACAAGAGCCATTTGTAGCGTATGAAGCAGGGAGAGCTGCTACTGGAGGATGTTTAAAGGTACAGACACAGGAAATACGCTCAGCGAGCAGAGCTCACTCTAGTTCTAAATATAAACACACATTTAATAACTTCCTGATCATTGACCTCAGCACATCAACTAGGACTTTTATACAACTCATAAATAGATTTATCTGCACTCCACAGGAGGAAGTTGGTCTCTAAACTGTGATAGATGTTTACAACACATCAGGATTTTACCCTTCATCTTTGTTTTCTCCTCTAAATAAATTTGTGTAGTCTGGAGGTTTGTTTTCAACCTGTCTGATTGTCAAACTGCTCCTGTTTCTTGACCCTTCTGTCTTCTTTTTAGTGATGTGCTTCCAGACCTCAGCTGTCTCACTTGGAGAGTACAATGTCTGACTGATAGAAATGGACAAAAGCAGCCGCAATTTCAGTGGTTCTGCCTTTGAAAAAGTTAAAACTTATCATTAAACTTCCTTGAATAAGTTAGAATGTTGCCCTCAGCTTGTTAGAGAGTTTTTTTCCTTTCAGGGACCAAAATGAGCAGTCTTGTCCCCATCCCTTTCTATTTCCATATCAATCAGAAGACACTGTTTACCTCTCCTGGGCTGGCGACCTTCTCTTGAACCCGTGTGCTCCACTGTAACGTGTCCCGGTTCAGGACTTTGTAATTACCGGAGAAAACTGATTTGATGTCAGTCAGGCGGAATGAACACACCGCAGAGCGTCCAGAGTTGACAGACCTAGTTAAAGGAAAAACAGACACATCAAAGACACAATGGATGAGAACTACAGACTAAAACCCCATGATGCTAGAGGACACAGCAACTTATGTCTCAGATCCTACTGGAGACAAATAAGAATCTACAGAGTGAGAGCAGTATGAAGACACACAACTGATAGACCACCAGCTTCTGCCTGACGCAGTATAAATCCTCACTGTATCTGTCGATTATTTTCTCTGTTAATCGATTAGTTGTTTAGCCTATAAAATGTCAGAAAATCATGAAAAATGTCAATCAGTGCAAGTTGACATCCTTAAATGTCTTGTTTTGTCCACAACACAAAGATATTCAGTTTGCTGTCATAAAGGAGTAAGGAAATCAGAAAATATGCACATGTAAGAAGCTGGAATCAGAGAATTTGGGCCTTTTTGTTTTAAAAATTACTCAAACCAATTGATCGATTAACAAAATATTTAACGATTACAAATGAGGAGGATTTATCAGATGTCTCAGGCCGCGGCCCTATAGCTTACTGACCACTGCGAGGTGAAGATGCCATAAAAGAGCGTGTCGTCTGCAGGAGCTCCGTCTGCTGGTGGGAGGGTGTCTATGTCCTGGATCACATTGTAGGGCAGCTCATTGTCAGCCTGACACAGCAGCTGAGCTTTGGCAAAGGTGGTCCAGCGTCGCTGCAGTGTCCGCTGGCCCCCAACATCACTCTGACACACAGACACACAGACACACAGACACACACACACACACACACACACACAGACACACACACAGAGGAGAAGAAGGCATTAGGACAAACACAGCACTGAAGCTTCCACAGTGTTTCAGTTAATCCAGTGAATACACAGCCACCACCCACCTTATCAGGCATCTTTATAGTGTGTTTTATGATGATAAAGTTGTTTCTGGTTAAACAAAACATATCTTACTCTTTAAAAATGCCTGTCAGTGGCAAAACAAGCACTTGAACCATGTTTGATCAGCACTGCCCAGTTTGACAGCTGAGTTTTCTGAGCAGTACGAGTTCATGCAAAACTTTTTTTTCCCTCCCAACCTTATTGGGAAAACAAACTGTGCATCTGTTTTGGTCTGAGATGTTGGTGCTCTACAGTGACCTCTTGGGTAAATGTTGTATACAGCACCTTTAAGACCCACTAAGTTAAGTTTTGGAACCTTAAGCACTAATGAAAACTGTTAAAAACTGAGAGAAAAATCACATTGTAAAATGTCACAACTGAAAAACTTGCAGTTTCTTTAAAGGATGGCCAGGATCCAGCACACCAATGTAAATCAACAGTTGGCCTATGCAAGAACATTTTTGTGTTTTATCCAAACTTCTGTCTTTATTTATGTGAGGTCCGCTCAAACCAGTGTTCCAAGTCAGATTCACGAAATTCTCTTAACTGGTCACACTTCATAATCGTCTCGTTTTAGCCTGATGAACGTGTTCATGAAGAGGAGTGTGTTTATAAGATTTTATCAACAGCATGTTTCGTTACATGCATGATGTTTTATTCACAAAACTACAACTAACAATTCTGCTGTCAGAAATCATTAGAGGACCTCTTTGGTGTTGAAAATATTTGCTAAACTATTAGAAAATATCAAAAGTACAACTGCTCATCAGAAGAACACTGTACTGAGACAAAAAAAAGAGGGGATGTTGCTCTGACAGTCTGATGAGCAGCAGGTGAACCCAGAGAGCAGACATCAAGGAGCAGTAACTTACAAACTGACCTCCAGCACAATTATTACAGAACCTGAGTTATGTAAACAAGACCATAAGGATTCACAGGAAAAAATATAACTTAATATTTCTAGAAAAAAGGCTGATGTTTTTTCAAACCAGAGTCATATGGAGATGGAGTTTTGGAAAGTATGAAAGAGTAAAAAAGGAGATGTCCAGTATGTATTTATGTACATCAGGGGCCAGGATTTCAAAACTTTTGATGTATCTGGACTTTGTCAGTCTGGATTCATCATGGATTCAATGTGAATGTAGAGACATGTAGGGCTTATAGGATGTATTTAATCATTGTTTTATTATTTTCTTCCTCATATTAACACATATCATGCCAAAACAACCTATTCTAAATTAAAGAATTATCCAATATTTGCAATTAGAACACAGAAAAAAACTCCAGCTGTT
Source organism: Lutjanus erythropterus (assembly GCF_056507025.1). Classification (NCBI taxonomy): domain Eukaryota; kingdom Metazoa; phylum Chordata; class Actinopteri; order Lutjaniformes; family Lutjanidae; genus Lutjanus; species Lutjanus erythropterus. The sequence continues at coordinate 2,493,221 of NC_139332.1, read as the reverse complement.
TTTGTGTAAAAATGGGTTTGTGCAAAAGCAAGAATTTCACATTTCTTCTTCCAAATTACAACATAATTCTCACCTGCATCGTGCTTAAAGGATGCAGGGGGCCTCACTGCCAAGGAAGCCACAAACAGATGACTGATCTACAGCACCCCTCAACATTTCCACATCTGTAATAATGAGAAGTTACTTTGACCAACAGATAGAGGTCAATCCAAAGACTGCAAAACTAGATTCTATAATCCTGATCTTGTGGTGTCTGTGTCAGAATGATCCTATCTGAAAATTCTTTTAACCTGGGACAGCATCCTGGTCCCTGTACATCAGTTGTCTGACAGGTCTGGACTGATTTCAGATTTCATTCACACCACCTAATGACACGTCTGAACCAATCTGTCAGTGTGAGCGGTTCTTGCAGGAGGGTGAGTGTTTCAGTCTCACCATGCAGATCTGAGAAACACGAGAGACAATAAACTTGTCGATGAAGTCGTACTCTCTGCCCACTTCACTGAAGAAGAAGTAGATTTTCTCCTCGTCAGGGATGAAGCTGGAGCTGATGAAGGTTGGATCTACAGAAAACACATGGTTAAGATGGAAGTTTGTGGAAACATGTCTGATAAAATAAAACAGCTTCACTAAAGCAAACATTTTCACATTTAAAAAAAGGGAAATGTTACAGCTTGTCACCATGTTTGTGTCTATAACCCTTTGAGTCCACACATTAATCAGTCCATCTAGGAAGTTGTGATGTTGTGATCACAACAATCACAAAAATTCATGCAAATTCCATCAATCTCTGTGAATTCTGTGCAGCCTTGCAGATTTGTTCAAATTCCGGAACTTTTCTGCAAATCTGACCAATCATTGTAGCTTCCTGCAAGTTCCACCAATGTATGTCTCAATGAACTGACTCACGAGTTTTGTTTTATTATTCACTTTTTTTGCACTTATATTTTTTTATGTTGTCATGTGTACTGAGAAAAACACATTTGTCATTGTTATTGACCATTTATCGATGTTTTGCACACATTTATTTTGAGCTCCAAAAATATTCTGCTTCTTTGTTAAATGCTGCCAGATTTTAGATTATATAATTAGATAATTTTTGTACTTTTGAGTCTTTTTGGTGAGGTTGAGCACCCAGAACAGAGTGTGGTTTTGTTCTGCCTGCAACAAGTTGCCTGCGATTTTTAATGAATTATGCAAATCAGGCATTTTGGGCTAAGACAATCCTCAAAAAGGCCCAGGAAATCCTGGAGGGACTGATTAACCGCCCTGCTGGTGTCAAATGGCATCCATGCTGCCAGAACAACTACAGCCACTTTAAAAAGTGCGACTTTGAGTGTCATAAGTGAGCTCAGCTGTGGACAATAAACAGGACAGCAAAAATTAATCACATTACAATCATGACTGGTACTTCTTGATTAAATGTCTGAAGTTTAGTCATTAAAAAATTATCTTCATACCTGCTGTGACTACTTGTGTGTGCTTCATTTTGAGAGACTCACTCACCCTCCAGCCATCCTAACGTATCATCCAGCTTCAGGTCGACACGTCTGCCCTCACTGAGGTGTCGGGAGATGACTGGCCGGTTCCCCCTGTAGTCTGCCACTGTCCCCGTGTAAAGCTCTCCATCTGACAAACAGAACAACATTTAACACTCTACTGAGGAGCAACAGTGGATATGACTCAATATTAAGCCAGCTCCTTTTAAGATCAACAACTGTTGTTTTCAAGGATAAAAATATATTATACTGGAGGGGCTGCATTCTAAAGCAGACAGATGATCCATGACAGGGCTGACTTAAGCTTAAAAGGATAGTTATTTCTTTTTTTTTTAAGTGTAGCTGTATGAGGTACTAACACTACACGATATCCGTCAGTGTATTACCTACAGTCTGATTCAGTAGCAGGAGTCCTGGTGTAAGAAGGGAAGCAATGTACTGCTGTGGACAAATATACGAACTATCCCTTTAAAGGCTGCTTTAACTGACATGCTTCATGTGTATGAAACTGTTCTCCAGAGGTTTAAATCTATCTGAAAAATGGATTTGATCAGTAATAGTTAGACACACAAGTTTGCATTTCATTATCTCGTGTTTCAGGGAAGTCATTTATTAATTCATTTCTAATTTAATGAGTACTATTACATTCAAGCAGGGCTAATGATTATTTTCACAGTTGATTAACCCACTGATTATTTTCTCAATTAACTGATTAACAGTTGTTTATTTTAAAATGTCAGAAAAAGGTGATAAACATCCCAAAGCTTAGGCTGATGTCCTCATATGTCTTGTTTTACTTACAACCCAAAGATCTTCAGCCAAGAAGCTGAAATCAGAGAATTCTGACTTTTTTTTCTTAAAAAAGCACTCAGACTGATTAATTGTTTATCAAATAGTGGCAAGAGTCAATTAATCATTGCATCTCTACATTCAAGATTAGAGATTCAGGATTCTTTATTGTCACTGTTCAGCTGCAAGACAACAACAACAAAATTACAAACACAACAAAAATACACTGTCTTAAAAGGTGCAGTAAGCAATTCTGGAGAAAAATAGTTGACTGCTGAAAAATAACCGTCAAACAGCAACTTATTGGGACTGAGCTCACAGTGAACCACCAACCAAAAGCAGCTGTATTAGACGGCTGTGAAATGAGACTCAACAATCAGCTTTATTACTGACCTGTGATTGGCCAAAATCTCTTGGATTTTCACCAAGGAAACAGATCCTCCTCTTGCCCAGTGACGGCAAAAATAAACTGACTATCCCCGGCTTTAATAATTACGAATAAAGGTTAGGCTAAATGATAATTTTAGATGGAGATGGCAAAAGTTTAGATAAAAGCCAGTTTGTGACATTATCAATCTGTTCATGCTGTATGATCTCAGACTCAGACATCAGTGAGCTGCAGCCTGAAATGACAGAATGGTTCTTCAGGACAGTCAGAACTCTGATTGTTGAGCTGCTTCTTAAGTAAATCAAACATCAATTACATTATTACTTTGAGAATTAATAGAATGAGGTAAAGGTGCAGTGTAAATTGGCCCCTCACTTATATGTTAGTGAATCAGACCATCTGTGTTTACAGACAAAAACCTGAATAACATTTTTTTTAGCCAACTTGGCATGTTGGAGCTTTAGGAGACTTTATTACACCAGACAAGCAGTATGGATTGTTTTTTTTACGTGTGAAAACTGGTCACCATTCACTTACATTGTTTGGGAGATTCTGCAACACTGTTTTCCTGTGAAACTCCAGCAGTGTTTTATGGACTAAAAAACTAAACCTGACCTTCAATCAGCATGAGGGTGAGCAGATAATGGCTGAATTTTCATTTTTATGTGAACTATCTCTTTAACTTTTTTTAATAACTCTTTTAAGAGTATGTGGTTGATTGTTCTCATCAGATAAGTCAGCCACCACACAAGCATCAAGTTCAACATATTTGATGTCAGCCTATATCCTTGAATAAAGAAGTTATATCATAGTAACAGGTTCATTATTTTGTTAGTTATAACAGGATAATAATCGTGTAGTTCCATGAGGAAAACTTTTTGTTTCTAAAGATAAAGATCATTTCAGACTACAGCAGCAACAATTAGTTGAAAACAAATTAGTTGTAACTATTTTGATAATGAATTTTTTTCAAGCAAAAATTCCAGCTTCTTAAATGTGAAGATTTGCTGCTTTTCTTTGTCATTTATGACAAAAATTAAGTCTGAACTAACACTTTAAAAACAATGAAAGTGGGGACGTGTCCACTCCCATCTACTGCAGGTGACACTGAAAAAAAAAAAAAAAAACTATCCCTTTAAGGAAGTCACTGAGGAAAATAAGACAGAAATCATAGAAACATAACTACTCCAATAACTAATGAATTAAAAAGTAGATCTACATGGTTGAATCTGAAATTAGACTAGTTCTATTTCCAGTCCCACACAGGTTCTGAGAGTACAGAGCAGCAGCCACATTTTTCTGTCAGTGTGCCTCAGCTAACATTTGATTCTAGCAGCTGTGGCATCATTGTCTCACCTACGATGATGGCAGTGTTGCGTTGGTAGGGGTCATAGGGACAGCGACCTCTTCCTTCATCAGCCTTGAGGCTCATTGTTAACGTGTCAGAGTTCTGCACAGAAAAGAGGAACAAGTCAAGCTGATGTGGAACCAAATAAAGATGGATGGAGAAATTAAACCAAATCACATCAGATGTAATCTGCTGCTTTGAAATTAATCTAGACATTTGTTCATGTCCATAAACTGAGAGCATCATCTTTCTGTCACAATGTTAAACAAACCAATCAGTTCAAATTAGGGGTGGGCGATATGGCAAAAATATCATATCACGATATTTTTATTAGAAAATCATGATTTCGATTTTATCACAATCTTACATGTATTTATATTATGTATTATGCTATGTATTTACATTTACATTTACTGTTTTTACTTTACTTTCTACTTTTTTTTCCAAGCACAAAGGTAAAAGTAAAGGTAGTAATGTCTGCAAAAACCACAAACAGAAGATGTTACTCTTTTAACTGAAACAGTCACCAGAATGTTTTGTTAACATGTTAAAATCACAACATTTTTTTTTTCTGGAGCAGGACAGACGCTCCCAGACCCCCAACAGGGGACTGGTTTACCAACATGACACCTTTTTCACCTCTTATGAGTTTGCAGGTCTGTATTTAGTAATCCAAAAATACCAACAAGAATACCATTAAAGTACAACAACAGCAATAAAAATGTTGGTTTTTCAAAAAAGGAAACAATAACATGCAAGGTTTTTAAATTGTAATTAAGTAAAAACACTAATACCACAATGTAAAAATACCTAAGTAAAGAATCTGAGTATTTTTTTCCATCACAGCAGGTCAGTAATCAGTGTTTCAGTGACTCTCTGTGGTTCAGTGAATACTGTTTTATTTATGGCGTCTCGCCACATTAAAAACATCGACACCATGAAATGATTTTCTATTTTTGGAGCTGTGCACCTTTTTCGCTCGTGTCTAGAAGGTAACTCTTTATTTGCGCAACTCTCGCAAGATTTGTGTCCATTATGTCTACTAAAATAATCAAACTCGCGCGTTCTTTCGCAGGTCTAGGGTTCCCTTCTAGACACGACCCTCTCTGTCTCTGTCAAACTACAGACAGCAGACTGTCTGTAAACAGCACGATGTTACACTCTGCAGTGTTTCACACAAAGACTTTATTTGTGTGGACATCCAGGATTGGTTTGTCACCAACTTTGGCATTTTTATGTTTTTTAATCAGTCCAAGAGGACGACGGCATCCGCGATTGATTAGTGATCAGTCTGCCCTCCTCTCCTCCCTCACCTGTTCACTCTGCTGTGAGAAGGTCTGAAAGTTTCTCACAGAGAAACACAGACTCTCCTGTTTTACGTATAGACAATTGTTTAATTTTATAAGAGCATCTGGTTGGTGTCGATGTCATTAACCATCACGTTAGTTTCTGTTGTAATAAACTCCGTCATTAACAACAGTCTCCTCCACACGCAGCTTCTCTGCAGTTGGTCTGTGTGTTTCCTGATCAGCTAAACCAGCGCCGGAAAGACTAGAAAAGTTGCGGCAGTTAAAATAGAAGCGTCCCGTCAAAATTTAAAATCTCTTAATAGTTTATTGGTTATAGGTCCGGGTCCGTATAGGACGGCGTGTGGGTCCGCCTGTTAGGGACCCCTGAACGATCCATACGATCTCCTCACTTTGGCAGATCGTCTACACGTTCTAATCCTTCACGATCTAATATCGTCATATCGCACACCCCTAGTTCAAATGTCTGTGTAAACAAACGTACAATGTATGTGCAGCGTGGACTGAAGGCAAAAGTTCCACAGGCGTAGATGTGGGTGGAGTTCAAAAACTGCAGCACACGGATGAAGTTGGGACAGTCGGTCTAGAAAAAACACACACATACATACATAAAGGACGTCAAGTTAGAACATTCAGTCAAACCCAAAGGTACAGCAGGCAGGGTGTGCGTGCGTGTGCGTGTGCGTGTGTGTGTGTGTGTGTACTGCAGGACCTTTGGATTCAACACTAATATTTACAGAACAGACATATGCAACATGCACATTGAGATATGGTGTCATAGTTTGCCTCAGCCAATAAGAATTTACATTAAATAAAACATTCAGAGACACTCAGTGCTCAGTTGAAATCAGATGAAAGTGTGTTTCTCCTGCTCTTTAAAGGAAATGTAAGTGGTAGCTGTATGTCACTGAGAGCCATGAGTCTCCTGAGTCCAAAGGAAATGTTTTGAACTTTGGAGCTGAAAATTTCAAAGTATTTGCACACGTGTACAAATCAGCTACTTACCATTTTCTTGCCTTTCATGGAACACTGTTCCAGGTCTTTTTCTGAAGGACTCCAGTCCAGCTGACAGAAGAGAGTGAAAGAGAGAGAGAGAGTGAAAACTCATCAGAGCAGCATCTTCACAACACACACATCAGTACATTATCCATTATAATGATGTGGTTTTTGTGTAGGGTGGGGGGTGAGGTTATATCAGGACAATGTAGCAGCTAAATGCAGCAGAGAAATGACAGCGAAAAGGATGCTGCTCACTTTATCTGTGCAACAATATATTTTTTTACAGTGCTGGGTTGGGGATATAATGACACCAAAAACTCGAGGTGCAATAATACCACAATGAAAAGTCCAGGATACAATATTTATTGTGATATTAAAGAACAAAGAACTAGAATTACTGACTCACAGGTGTTTGTCTCCACCAACCAGTCACATTACACTTTACATCCATGTCTGTCCACACTCAGATAATGTCTGTCATGAAGACTTTGAAGGAGTTTAATATGGAACTTACCACTATATTGACCTGTAAAAAGTGTATTTTTGGCAAAATGTAAGTTATCACTATACGTGAATGACTCCAGTGAATCATTTTCATGTAGGAACAGTGGACCTCCTGCATCTTCAATTTCTCTTACTTTTTTCAAATGATGGGCTCGTATGAACATGTCACATCAGATTCAGCAAACACTCCTAACTGCAGATAACTGTGTAAATGATCTGTCTGTGCATATCTGAGTGCACATGCATGAGACTTGTAAATTTTCATAATTAAAACCCCAAAAATACCATATACGACTGTGCTTCCAGTGTCTCTTTCCAGAAATCATGACCTGGTTACTCAAGATAATCCACAGACCTTGTTATGAGCAGTTTCATGTAGGAACTACTTTCTTTGTAGTACAGAGAAAGTCTGGAAAGAGACACTGCAACTGCACTTTTTTGGTATTTTGAGGACCTCAAGTGACATTTTGTTCCATTAAATTGGAGAGAAGGCAGACATCTCTATAGCTGATATCTGCAAAGCTCTGCAACTCACATCAAAACTATCTAGATGGATAAACAGCACTACAGGTAAGAGGAAGAATGCGTGTCTGCTCCCTCACCTTGCTCCTCAGTGTGATGGTGTCTTTGTGGTTAACATCCAGTCCTAACACAGCATCCCGGGCTCCTACATACAGCATGTCTCCGTCCTCACTCAGCAGCAGGGTGGTGGTGTTGCTGACATCAGGGCTGCTGAAGTGGGTGAGATGTCTCCCAGGAGCACCTGTAGTTTCACAGAGCATTAACACTGGGGTCATACATTTTCACCCAATTATCACAGACAATTAAAAACATGTGGTGGACATGTCTCATACAGCAGAACTGCTCTGTGCTAACAAGTCAAGTGAAATCATCCATGAGTGACAGCACAGTCCTGTTTACCTCTGCCAGCACTCAAACGTGATATTTGAAGATTATCAACACATGCGACGTGTTTCTGTTAGTACTCACTTATAATTGACTTTCTAAATGTTTCTTTATTGCCTCATGTTAAAAGTAATTCCTGCACTGCAGCTGTGTCATCTCAAGTTTATGCATCCGTTTTTTGCAGCTCTGGTTTGTGCCTAATGAAAAATGAACTAATTCGACTTTTAACGTTAACATTAAGGTAACCCTACACTGTCAGTGTGAAGTGTTTGGATGAGCAGTTCTACAGAAAACTGCATCAGCAAACAGAGGACAAATAATCGGTCTGTTGTGAACGTGCACTGCACTGGTGAAAACAAAACAAGTGTGATCCTTGACGTGTTTACGTACCCAGAGGGAAGGAGACTCTGGGAGTCAGTCTCGTCAGGCATGGGCTCAGAAAACCCAGCAAGGCCACAATGAGGGCCAGCAGGCTGCGAGTCTCCATTACAACAGGACTGACAGGGTCTGACCCAGATTACATCTACAGTCAGAGGGCGAGCCCTGCGTCTGATGGTCATCCACTGCGTCAAGGACTCGTCAGGAGGGGTGGAGACCGTAGCTGAAGCCACATGCTCTGGTTTCTACAGCACACCATCACTGGAACTGAGACACACACACATCCACACACGCGCACACACACACACACACACACACACACACACACACACACACACACACACACATAAATATAGGTTCATGGCAGCAGCAAACACTGGCAACAGGCAGGTTATTATCTCTGAGTGAGAAGTCTTCATTTCAAAGTATTACTTCAATCATTACTTAGAGCCACAGTGATCCTCAGGAGGGTTACGTGCTCATACGTTCTGTGTTCTTCATTTCATTCCTTCATGAAAGATTATTTTCAGAGTTCAGCATTCCAGATGGAACATTTCCACATTATAACTGCATCAGTTGCTTGTTGATGATCAAAGTGAACAAATCTGCACACTTTCTATTCACAACATGAATCACATGCAGCTACTTCTGATGTCTGTGTAGTTACACTGATAAAATTAAGCACTAAAAGCCAAGGATTTGAGAGCAGAAGACCATTTATAAGAAATTTAAGGGACCAATCACCTGGTCTGTAGTGCTGTTTCCATCTGGTCCCATCTCTTGGTGAGAGTTTTAAAGATTCTCTCCAGTATAATGGGACTGAACGGCACTCGGCTTGTGGTGCCCAAAGCATAAAAAAAAAACATGTGAAAAATTTAAAACCAGCATCTCCTTCCAAACATCATGACCTGGTTACTCAAAATAATCCATAGACCTTGTTGTGAGCAGTTTCTTGTAGATCCAGTATCCAGTAAATAGGGCTGAACGATTTTGAAAAAATATCTAGTTGTGATTATTTTGAATTATATTGCAATTGGGATGTGATTTTGCAACATTAGAGGTAATGTTAACTTTTACATCATTATTCTTATTTTGATTTTTGTTTAAATGACTATGGTTGATTTTTTTGTAGGAATCTGTAGCAAAGGAAGATGTTTTCATAAGTCTATAGAATCTGATGTGTAGGACAGGACATCTCTGCCTCACCACATTCAATAGTTTTTTGACACACATTTTATCTTTATCAAATATTGCACCTCCTGCAATTTGAAAATTGCAGAAAGACATTTTGCGATTTCAATAAAATTTCAATGAATTGTGCAACCCTATTCTAAAGTAGTTTTGGTAGATTCTCTCGCAGAAGAAAGTAGTTCTTACATGAAACTGCTCACAACAAAGTGTCTGAGCAACCAAGACGCTGAGCAAAAGAGATATTGTTGTTGAATTTTAAATGCATTTCTTGGTGCTTTGAATACCACTCAAATTATTAGTATTAGCTCCACCACTAGTGCCATGTAGTTCAAGAATACTTGAGAGGAGGCAGGCATGTCTGCAGCCAATATCTCCAAAACTCTGCACCTCACACCAAAACTATCGGATTTACTACCGATTTTGGGGTAAACTGTCCCCTTAAGCATGCTGAGATTACTCAGAGATTACTATTACTATATACCAATAGTCAGCAAATATCTTCAGTGAATATGCAATGTTATTAACCCAATACAGTACAAACAGCCTGACACTCCTGTCTGACAGATACCACTGTGTACTGAAGAAACAAAATGAAAGTTTTCATATCACAATTATAGTGACCAAAATGATCACAGTCATCAGTATTATCATGGTATTGTCAAAATGTGCTGAAAATGCTCTAAAAGTACTGCTATATACACACTGAAATTATTTCACCAACTTCTACTTTGAAAAACTCTCAGTGATTTGAAATTGCATATCATATCTTTTATGATATCAATACTTTCATTGACTTATAGACACCGGCCCTGCCTCTCTGTCTGGGAGACTGTTGCCAACTTTGGTTGATGCTGGACAGTATTCACTGTGAGTTTTTCAAGGCACAGTAATCAAACACAGGCATCACAATAACTGAAAATGTAAATGGCAGCACTACATCTTAGGGAACTTTATTATGGTTTATTGTGAAACAGATTGTATTTTCAACTCTACTTTCTATAGGTGCCATTTAAAGCAAACCTGATCAAAGTATAACACACTCAAAGGTTCCATACTGCCCACAAGGCCATCAAAAGAACTTGGAAATATCACAGTTAAAATCCAACAAAGACGATATCACATTGCTTTCTATAAACTTTTATCTGGCTTTTATTCTGAAAGGGTTCAGTGCTGTGCTCATTGGTATTAAGAAGTCACTGTATCTTTTTCATTAAACTGTAGCTTTATTCACTCAGTGCTGTACATCCATGTTGTTTACACTGTTCTTCTACTGTTGCTGCTACTATCATTGGAACCTGTTTCCAGCATGCATGTCATACCGTCCACCAACAAAAATAGCCCACAATTCATCACATCACACAACCAGTTTCCGACAACAATACAGCTACACAGAACCAGACTTCCGAAGAATTTCCAATTTTAAAAGATGGAGCATGCATTTTGTAAAATGTGGCAAATCATCATCACACCTAAATCCATGTCCATGCCCGCCTAGTCGACCCTCCTAGGACACTGATTGGCTGTACCACCAGGCTTCAACTTAACCGTTTGTGTCCATACCAAAAGTGGTGCAGCCAATAAGTATCCTAGTAAGGAATACTGGCAGCTATTGAAGTTAGCCCATGTTAGACATGATAGACAGATGGTTCATCCAAATTCCTGCCTGTGTTGTTTGAAAGTGTCTGCCCATTTCCAAGCAGTTTCACCAACCTCCCAAATGGTTATGTGGAAGAAACCATTGGGTGTCTCAGGCTAGGGCCAAAACATAAATTTAAAAAAACGATGAATATTGATTTTTGAGATCATTACCTGTAGTTTTTCCTATTTCTGACATTTTTTCATGTGTTTTTTTTTTCCTTTTCATGATCACAATGTGTTTCTGACACTGTACAGCCTGTATACACCTTGTATGGTTCTAAAAGCCTGATGTTTCCATCCAGGTAAAAATACAGCTACACCGAACCACACTTCCACAGAACATTTTCCATTTCTGAAGGAAAGTTTTAAAGGAAAGGTACACACATGTAATATTAGTTCACAGCAGAGATTGATGCAGGTTCACACTACATTAACACATTATTGTGCATTCTTTCCTGAGAATTAAAAGTAAATGTAAAAGTATTCAATATAAAAATGTTGTTGCAGTGCATTAATGATTTTGTATTTATTTATTTATTTGAATTCACCAAAATGCAGGTGATAAAGTCTCTGAAACTTAATTTTTTGGTATAAAGATCCTCCCTATTTTCGGTCTGGAGTTTGGCGAGTATGGAGACGACATCTCAATATAATGCTGTGTGTGTGTGTGTGTGTGTGTGTGTGTGTGTGTGTGTGTGTTTCACCTTAGCTTTAGCTTTGTTCTCTTTGTTCAGCTGTGTGTCACGTCTTGCTGTACATGTGTTGCTGTTGTGTCCACTGAGAGAGACAACAGTGTGTCAGTAGATAAGTGCGCAGCAGACATTAGCTGAGGACACGGAGCGGCGGCAGACACACAGTGAACAGTTATCTCTTATCTCTTCAGTATGTAAATGCACATGAGACACGTGGTACCGAAGTTGAGCTCAACAGTCAGCCTGAAACCTGCTGCTAACACCAACACCGCTACAACACACAACAGTCCGTTATTAAAGCTGTGCTGACAGTACAAAGTGCACCACTGAGCTGTTCCTCTGAGCTGTAGCTGCTGTTGCTTCACCTGGTTGCTGTTTGGACTCACACGGAGTCACTTCTGGTTGTGCAACAGGGCGCCGAACGACTGAACCGAACCGTGTTTTCTCTAAATCTGAAGTGAGCCACAACACTCATTAGGAAATATGAGACAGTTAAAGTCATCTTACATGTCTGTGGACGGTCCCTCCACTGTGTCCTGTCCTCTCCGCTCTTCTCTGAACGTTTAAACAGAGTACATCCGTGGTTTACAGTCCAGCTGTCTCTTCTGTCTCTGCACCGGTGGACACTGGACAGAAGAAACGTGACCCAGTGAGGGTCGGGAAAACGCTGACCGCGGTTCAGCCTCTACTATAACAACAAAGCCTGAGAGCCTCCTCCCATCTGAGGGTCCAACAGGCTCCAGCCTCCACCTACAGGACAAACACACACATTACAGCTGTCCAACAGCAGGACTGGTGTGAGGCAGGGTGTGGAACAATTCACTGCATCAGTGAATCCCAATATGGCAGCCAATTTACTCAAGTGAAAGCTGCTCCACCACAGGGAAACAAGTGTCTTACTTTCTGTATATGTCATCGTTCATGATCGCATTGGCTTCATTAACTTCTTCAATATTTAAAACAAATGCATTCATCTCCCCCCAATGAAAACAGGAAAATAACAAAGGACTTTTATTTTGACAAACTGGTAGAACATTATTCTGTGCAACAATAGAGAGCCAAACCCCTTCTAGTGGACCGCCATGGGACTTAACTTGGGAAAAAATATGAACTGTAATGTGTGGTTGGAGACAATTTTTTTTTAGCCCATTTGAATTGTGCCATGAATCACACATGTGATGTTTGTCGATTTAAATTTTTTCAAATTTTCTCAAGTCAAGAAAGTCACAGTTTGTCATAAAACTGTTGAAGTATCAGACTGTGAAGATACATTATTAGAGAGACTACACACCCAGAAGTCACATAAGTCATGTCATAACTTTCTCTCTCTAAAAGCTAATATTAGCTGCTGAAGCTATGTTGCCTGTGTGTTTTTGTTCCAGGATGTAGTCACATGGTCTGCTCTTTCTTTCTCTTCCTGGCTGACAAAAGGACCAAGAGTCTCTGATAAAACACATCAGATAAGATAGGTCACAGGGATGTCCATGTTGGTGACATGCGGGACAAGATGTAGTTATAATAATTATAATATAATAAAATATAATATAATTCAAACAGGAACAAAAAATGTCTGTCAACTTTGCAAGTTGCAATAACAGCTGGTGAACTACAAAGTAATGTTTTTGAGTTAACTTTTGGTTTGCTAACAAATCTTGAGATTATGTTGCCTACACATAATTAAAGCTTGCTAGCTAGCTTGGCTAGCAGCATACAAGCTAATTTAGCATTAGCCATATAGCAGCTATCCAAAGACAGTGAGAAGAACAGAAGCATGATTTATTAACAGTGTGGACACATAGATATGATAGGACATTTGAATTTAAATTTCATCCATTGGAATTTACTCGGCCTGTTTCTCTTTACATAGTTAAATCGTTTCCCATCATAAAGTGATGCAGAAAAGGCAGAATATCGTGCAGAACAATTCAAGAGAAAACATGAAATTAAAATGTTTAAAGATTCCCACACCCCTCAGTCCACGCTGCACATACATTGTACGTTTGTTTACACAGACATTTGAACTGATTGGTTTGTTTAACATTGTGACAGAAAGATGATGCTCTCAGTTTATGGACATGAACAAATGTCTAGATTAATTTCAAAGCAGCAGATTACATCTGATGTGATTTGGTTTAATTTCTCCATCCATCTTTATTTGGTTCCACATCAGCTTGACTTGTTCCTCTTTTCTGTGCAGAACTCTGACACGTTAACAATGAGCCTCAAGGCTGATGAAGGAAGAGGTCGCTGTCCCTATGACCCCTACCAACGCAACACTGCCATCATCGTAGGTGAGACAATGATGCCACAGCTGCTAGAATCAAATGTTAGCTGAGGCACACTGACAGAAAAATGTGGCTGCTGCTCTGTACTCTCAGAACCTGTGTGGGACTGGAAATAGAACTAGTCTAATTTCAGATTCAACCATGTAGATCTACTTTTTAATTCATTAGTTATTGGAGTAGTTATGTTTCTGTGATTTCTGTCATATTAACGTCTGTGCTGAAGACCACTTATTTTCCTCAGTGACTTCCTTAAAGGGATAATTTGAATTCTTTTTGAAGTGTGGTTATATGAGCTTGGTGTGTCACCTGCAGTAGATGGGAGTGGACACATCTCCAGTATCACTGTTTTTAAAGTGTTAGTTCAGACTTAATTTTTGTCATAAATGAATAAATCATAAATGCTGCTGTAGTCTGAAATGATCTTTATCTTTAGAAACAAAAAGTTTTCCTCATGGAACTACACGATTATTATCCTGTTATAACTAACAAAATAATGAACCTGTTACTATGATATAACTTCTTTATTCAAGGATATAGGCTGACATCAAATATGTTGAACTTGATGCTTGTGTGGTGGCTGACTTGTCTGATGAAAACAATCAACCACATACTCTTAAAAGGTTATTAAAAAAAGTTAGTTCACCCCAAAATGAAAATACAGTCATTATCTACCCACCCTGCTGACTGAAGGTTTAGTTTTTTAGTCCACAAAACACTGCTGGAGTTTCACAGGAAAACAGTGTTGCAGAATCTCCCAAACAATGGAAGTGAATGGTGACCAGTTATCAAATGTAAAGAAAACCCAACAGAATAAAAACATAAAACACCTCCATACTGCTCGTCTGGTGTAATCCAAGTCTCCTAAAGCCCCAACATGCCAAATTGACCAAAAAAATATTATTTACACCATGTTTTTAGCCTGAATCTTCACTGTAGATCCTTAGCTTGGAGTATATACACACATACACTGTCTGAGCTGGACCTTAATTAATACCATTGGTAACACCTGTGCTTACCCAATTATTTCCTATCAGTATTGCTGCCATGGAAAAGGTCCTTTCAGAGTGTTAATGTATTCTCTATATCAGTTTTCAAACTTTTTGTACCTATGGTAAGGGCAAGCCAAAATTACAAGGCATATGTCAGCATATCTGTGCTAATCAGCTTCTTGCTGTCCAGCAACTGCACAAACACTTTGAAGGAAGGTTTTTAAATATTTTTTTTAGGTTATAGAATTTTCCTCTGTATTGGAAAATGAGTGTATCCAAAGTACTTATATAGTAAGTTGAAAAATCATTCAACAACTTTTTGTCCAGTTGTATATTGCATTAATAATGTATGGTTATCACAAAATCCCACCACTGGGAACAACTGCTCTACGTATACTGGTACCATAAAAAATTCCAACAATGGAACAACAAAAAATAGCAGTGTTCATGGCATGCACACTACTTTCTGCTAACAATTCCACAATGAAATGCATCACATTTAATAAATGCAAAAATTAGTCTTGCAATACTACACCTGTCAGTTATGATTCAAATGATGATCTGCTCACTACACAGTAAACTACTGGGTGTGTTATACAGGGAGTAGTGGACAATAGTCATAGTCATAGTCTGTCTCTAGCTCCTCCTGCCCAGCTGTCTGCACACTGCACACATGAATGACATAAAAATATTACAGCAGCTGCTAGCTTTTATTATTATATTTATTTTTACTATTATTTATTATCTTTTCATCTCTCAGAGTTGAGCAGAGCTCAGAGCCGCAGTTTGCTATCTGTTGATGAAGACTATCAGATGTGGTTGAAGATCCTGAACCAGTTAGAAAGTGGACTTTGAGTTAAGATCATTTTTTATTTTCTACTGTTTTGAAGGTCAGTTATGAATGTTTATGCTCATGTTTCCTCATTGCTTCAGCCCATTTTTTCACTCATTGGCTTTGAACTGAAACAGCTCTGAGATAAATATTAACTTTTAGCTTTAAGGTTACCTGGTGGAGTTTGTATTCACACTGACTGACCTTTTTTGTAAGCAATATGATGGCATCATTAAAGTTTATCTTAATTTGTTCAAAACATTCTGTTTCTCTAAAATAATGGGACTTTGTGTCACAAGGGCTACAAATCCTATGATACAGCCTGTAAACACTCTGAGATGGCACATAAACCTCACGCTTAATGCTTCACATCACACAATATGTTGGAATACCTGACCCCATAGATTTTTAATAATTCAGTTCTTTAAATGTCCAGGTTCATTGTTTGTTTGGTTGGTAATGAGGAGTAATGAGTGTTGATTTTGCAATTAGCCTTGATTTTGCAAAGAAAAGCCAGGTCTGACACATTTTATAAGATTGAAATGTTTTTAAAAATGATGGCCAGTGGTTTATATTTTTCGTTTGAACTTGGATCAATGACTGCGGTCAGATTGCTAAATAAAGTTGTAGTAATGGTTCAGGTTCATTAGTGGCCCCTCACTTGACCCCTGCACTCTGAATGGTCATGATGGTGAACGGAGCCACTGAGACCATATGATCAGTTGTGGGTAGAAGAAAAAAAACACACTTTTCTGTGACAGTGCAACAGGCTAGCAACAGACTGAACAGGGAGGTGATGTTCATGTATAGGTCCAAGGGGCTTAGATAGTGTTGGGGGACCATGGTTCCTGCATGTCATCAAGCCATATTTCAGGTCCACCCAAAAAATCCTGAAGACAGAAACTGTGAACAACAGTTTGGCGGTCTCCAGCTCTACAATTGAGTACTATTACTGTTCTGTCTTTTCACATCTTTTCAGCAACTACTTTCTATCATTTATAATGTGTTTGAAGACTTTAACGAAGTGATTCGATTCGGTAAAGTGCAAAATGTAATCTCTGGAAGAGCTCTGTCAAGTCTGAGAAAAGAATCCTGATAGTCTTATAGTCATGTCTCAGAGAGCCTGCATTACATACTGGAGGTATGGAGGTAGATGTGGGTGAAGGTCTAGTTGAAGATGCTACCCATTTGCATTATGGGAAGCAAAGGATTCAGTGTTTTTGGAGCCTGACCCTAGGGACTAAAAGTGTCTTCACATATAGTCATTTTTAAATGAACCAAACTCAGTGTCTTAATTAAAACAAAAAGTGGACCAACAGAAAAGAGACCTTTTTGCATTCATATTGTCAGTTCATTTGAAAAATGACTCAGCTCTGTTTCTGGTCCACTTCAACTCCGATGAGGTCTCAGTCCTCTTCTTGTTCATACTATAAAAAGTTCCTCTGGAGCACAGGCACTTCAACATACTGTCCAGTTTGTTGTAAGAAGTCTTCAAAAGCAGAGACCAACACTACTCCTCATCCACTAGCCTTTCTCTTGTTTACAGCAAACCTAGAGGTGAAAGTGAACCTGGAGTGTTTTGCGTCTACGATGGATAGAGTAAGAGAACCACAGTTCAGACCCTGAAGTGATCCATTCTCAGACCTCCTCCTCTCCAAAAGGGGTCTGAGTTCTTTTCAAGTGTTGCCATATGCACAGAAAATGCTGACTTTGCTCTGAGACTATTTGGAGGACTGAAGGGGATCAAGTGGGTAAAAACACCCTTAAATATTATGACTGTCAGCATCTGCAACATAGCTTTTCATCCTTCTTTAGTATGTCTGTAATATGTTTCTTTCAAGCCCATCAACTTTACAAATGTGCAGTAGTTCATGACAAGAGTACTCCTCTGAGTAGGAGTAAAGGTACACCCAGCTCTGGTTTTGCATACATCAGTAATGTATAATAAAGCATGTACAATCAAGAAATAGTTCTGCAGGTGCATCTCTTCAACCCCACTGATCCAGCAATGGTACTTATTTCATTCAGCTTGCTTTGGCACAAATCCACAGAACAACAAGTTGATCACCACATCTAGAAAATGACCTGCAATGCTATATTGGTACAACATATAGTCAGCAAAGTATTTTTAAAGGTGGAAATGGTACTGTCAAGGCTTGAAACCATTTGGCACTGGTCTACAGTGTGTAATCTGTGTACCTGGTGGATGTCTTGTTGTTTGTCCTTGATGTCTGTCTTGATATTTGGTTAAGAGTCCTCTGATGCTTGGCTCCACAGTCTGTCCCCTACCAGGTTATCTCACTGCTCACTCTCCTCCACACACAAACCAACTACTGCAGCAGAACTGGTCCAACCATACTGACATGCACAACAACTTTATGCACAGCAAGGATTTTGCTCCAATAGTTGGTCCATTCTTGGCTCTTCTTAAAGCCTGCGTTATTTATTCTCCATCCAGCTTCATGTTTCCTCTGTTGATGAAAATGACAGTTTTACCTGCCATGTCACACCATTACAGATTAGAATTCTGCAGTAATTCCCATACCAAATTTAAGCTCAAACTATGGCGTGTAAAATTAGACTTGTACAGAATTAGTTGTAGTCAGGCTTCATCGTGAGCGCAGCAGGGAAAGGAGTGGGTAAGATGGCTAATGAGGAGAAAAGAAGATTGGAGGGGATTAGCAGTGACCTGAAAACAGCCATGTGGTAACAGGCTGTACGCCTCCCAGTGTCAAACATGAAACTGCTGCTGGCACACAGGCACACCCATGATGCTCTCTGTCATCTGCTTGATGGTGGCCCTATGAGACCATAGACTGTATAATAAGCAGTGGACAGAGCCTCCATGACATCACCTGAAGTTTTCTAAAGTGCTCTTCTGGCCCTTTTCCAACAAATAAATTCTGGTTCTTGAACCTTTTCTGCTCAAGATTATTGGAATCTTGGTGCTATCTTACAAACCAGCCCGTTTTTCACCAGTTTTGAGCAGAAGCATTCTAATTAAGAGTGACATCAACAGTAGGTGTTCCAATGGGGCTAGTTCCATGTTAGTGGAAAAGGCATAACAGTGTGGTGGCAAACTTAGCTAACTTCCAGCTAATCCAAAAATGGACAAAGAGGTGGAGCATGAGTGGAGAAGATGACCAGCATGTCTGCTACCTCTTCAATGATGTCCTACACACTTCTGCTTGCTGCTCGACTAGTTAGTGTTATTCAGGTTGTGTCACTAGCTATTTTTGCTGGCAAGCTCAAACTGCCATAGCTGGCTTTGCGTATTTGGTTTTAGCAACTAGCTAGCAGTACCATTCCCTTTACTTCCTCTACTCTGTGGTCCTGTAGTCCCTTCTAAGCCAGGCTGGACAGGACTCTGTGGAAGGGCTACACCTTGCAGTTCTGCCACCAGCCATCTCCATTCTGCAACCTAATGCAGATCTCTCCATCCCTGCCAAGTGAGTGGCCTTGGAGGAGGAATTAGCCATGCTTCTCCAGAAAAGGAGCCACATCAGTGGTCTCCCTCTCAGACAAACTAAGACAAACAGCACACGGGGGTGGACAGGATGTCCAGAGGGGGTCTCCTTGAGGAGTAATGGAGCTTCTTCTCAGACACAGATGAACAGATCTGGCAACAGTTCGGATGAATGATGGCCAAGCTGTTTTCCTGGAGGCTGAGGCCCCTGTTCAATGCTTAGTTCTTCAATAGCACCGCCAAGCAGCCCTGGGGCAGCCTTGCTATCATTTAGGGGTTAGTGTGAGTTACCTGGATGCAACTCTGGTTCTTTGCGTATGTAGCCCACAAGCCCAGCTCATCTCAGTTGTTTTTGCACAGTGTCAACATGAAACAAGCAACACACTGGAGCTTTAAATAAGGGGCAGTGGTTTATCCCCCAATTGGGTGCAAAGACTTTTTCACAGCTTTCGAGGTGGAGCCTCACAGGGGTAAACCAACAGTAAAGCCCAATAGAGGACCATTCATAGACCTGGAGTTACATCCAGGTAACTACTATTTACCCTGCTTACACAACTATGACAACATGTAATCACAGTGTGTATGATGTTCTCCAAGATGGAACACTTTGCTGGATCTCTCATTTTAATATTCAGTATCATTTTCTGACAGCACACAGGTGTTTGATAACTACACACAGTCAAACCATGAATGACAATAATTCACACTAGAAAAAGAGCATGCATATCTACATGTTTTAAACAGTGAAATAAACCTGTAGAGTAGCAGTAAGAAAGAGTGACAAACACATTCACAGCCTGCAGCTTTGTAATGATTAACTGATCAAGTGTACAGTCATAAACGTTATTTGGTCATTTTCATTCTTATCTAACCAAATGTGGCTTGAGATAGGACCTGAAGCTCCTCTGTCTGGTGAAGTCACCGTATTCTTCACCTCAGTTGCTCTGCAGAAAACCTCGAAGCCATGTTGAAACACTGTGGATTTTATGTTATTATTGTTCAGCTGACTTTGACAGCAGGAATCAATGCAGGTAAGATCATGACACTTTTAAGAAGGCACCAAAATGAGCTTTAGTTTTAAAATAGACAAATTGCTGCTGTTTTAGTGTCTATTCTTATGTATGGCATTTTGGTGGTTAGGAAGAGAAGACAACTGACTATAAAATGTTTCAAGTGAAAAATAATTACACTACTTGATTTAAATAATACAGTAATTACTTTTTAATTTTTAGACTAAACCTCTAAATCTCAATGTATCAGTGGCGCATATTCTAGCAGTAATGATTATTATGATCTTTGGGTGAACAGAACTTTTAGACTAACTGCCTGAGAATGTCAACGGAGCATAAAAATTTGTGGCTGTTTTTTGTTATTACAGATTGGAGTGTTCAGATGACTCCATTCAGCTCCAGTCTTGGAAACAGGTGAGACACCACATGCATGATGCAATAGGCCTCTGCATTCATGTCATACTTGACGTTTAAGTTATCTTTGACCTCAGATGGCTGTAAAATGTAAAGTTGCATCTTTGCTTTTGTATGTATTGCAACTCTGTCAGTACTAATTTAAATTAGAGACAATAAAGGACACCAGTTTCAATCAGTCACCATCAGAGTTAAAGGAATGCCATATTTTTGAAAAGTAATGTCTATGTCACAGTCTCGGGCCCTCTCACCATCTATGCTACTACATATCCACTTCCTCCTAATTGCCATTTTCAGTTCATCCACTAGATGACACTCCCATCTGCCCTGCAATCCAGTCTTTCCCCTCACCTGTGTTTCCCCGCCCATCTTCCCATCTGCACCTCTTTCCCTCGTCAGCAACTCACTACACATACCAGCCCCAGATCTGTTGTTCATTGACAGATCATCCTGGTTGTTTTGCTGCTTGCCTGCTTTTGTCTTTATTTTAATTCCTGGACCTGTTACCTGTCTGCCTACCCCCATCTCTCAGAAAGCTTTTTTTTTTAAAAATAAATCTGTGAGATCATCCTGCTGCCTGGGTCTGATCCTTTCTTGAACCTGACAGCCTGGCAATTGTCAGGGCCCTGTTCTTTGTATTTTGCTTAGCTTTTCCAGACTAATATGATGTCAGCCAGTCCACGCTAGCCTCACCAACTACGGGATGAATTACCTTGAAATCTGGTACATTCATCTACCTCAACAGCTGCTCAACATTTAGAATATTAGCCAGAGTTAAGATCAAATCATTCTGTTGCAAGTTACAAGTCTCAAGTTTTTGCATTCAAGTCCCAAGTCAAGACAAGCAGGTTACGTGTAAAGTCCGAACTTGAGACTGCGAAATCACAAGTCCAAGTCCAAAACTTTGAGCTCTGAGCAACAATGTGCTCTTCAGTAAGTATAATGCCATTTAACAACAGAGCCCTGATTTATGGTTCTTTGTGCAACCACAGCATAGTTTTTGTAGGTGAACAAAATGATCTTTGGGATCAGTTTTTCCAACCGGAGCTTATAAAATAATGTTAGTTTGTGGTTCTCTCCTGCAGCTTGATTGGCTGCTGTCAGATTGGTTCACACAATGTAGATCCAGTGAATTAAGTGTCATCTTTCTAAGAATCGAAGGCATTGATGTTAGTTGATTTGGTCAATGATGGCAAATGAATTAATTCATGGATTCCCACTTTTTAAATTAACAGACATTTTGATCTTTGGAGCTATCAAGTATTTTCAAGTCAAAATGCTCAAATCCAAGTGAAGTCACGAGTCACTGATGTTGAAGTCCAAGCTGAGTTGAAAGTATTTTGTCACGACGAATCAAAATCTGTGACTTGAGTCTTCTGATGTTACACTTGTGATGTTAGCATTGTCATTGTGAGCATGGTATCATGCTGACAGAGCATTTAACTCAAAACAGTGCTGTGTCTAAGCACAGCCTCAGTAAGCCACAAGAGTAGCTGTAGATTTTCAGTGAATAACTGTAAACTTAGGCTGAAAAATAGAGGAGGAGAGGCCATGATGGGATCTGCACATGGTTCCTTTTTACACCACACATACTACATATAATTCATTCTATTACTCTTTATAAATCAAGCTAAGTCAATTGCCAACAAAGAACTGGACATGAAAAGTGTACAAACTCTCATGAACACAACTAACTCAAATTGAAAATTCAATACAATCAATCTAAAACAGCGTGCTTCTCAAAGAGCATATCAATTATTTCTCATGTCTAATCCCTGCTGTATTCAGTCAGTTGTTGCTCATTATTCACCAATCACTTATCTTTTTCCAGGGTACATCTTCAGATGACACCAAAGTTTGACCCACTACACTTTGACCCTGGAGACACTGGAAGATGGCCAACTGATCCTTATAGAGGCACCAGGTCTAAAGAAATGAGTGTAGTCAACACTAGTGTAGGTTTGTGGTTTACAGAAGCTCAGACCTTATCTAAACTACAGACACAGTGTCAGGGAATCACTAATAGCTGGGATCCTGCTTTTCATACACTGTGTTCCATGAATCAGACAATGCCTGTCTGTGTCGGAGGCACTTGTCTCATTAAGGAGGTTTTCCCTGTTGATCTGACTCATTCAAGCAGCTTTAGATTTGACCATAATGATGCATTTGAGGCAGAAATTATGTCTAACCAACAACATATGATCCTTATGGATGGTGATACTAATTACAGCCACCACACTATAGTTATTATGGGAGAGGACCCTGCAGTGATTGAGTCTGCCACTTACCTGTTTGAGAGGCATCCTACTATTTCAACTTTGCTGAGGTACCAGAAGGGGGCGCTGCATATTATCAGGGGTGGCCGTATCTTTTCCACTAGAAATCATGATGTCATACTGGTTGGGCATGGCAGCAGCGGTGCCAATGGAACAGTCCATTTAGCCGGTCATGGCCCCAAGGAACTTGCCAGAATTGTGTTACAAACTGTAAGTGTCTTTGGTCATCTTGGCTCCATCAGTCTTATCAGCTGCAACCTTGGCAATGACCTGCACTTCATGTTGCAGCTGCTACAAGTTCTCCGCTCTCTCAGTGTGGACACAAAGCTGCATCTATTCAATTCCTTCCTGTCTGTTAGCTCTGGTGGACAGATCATGTCTAGGACTGATGGAGTCTGGAGGTCCCATGACAACAGCAGAAGAGTCATTGCTGAACTGGACCAAAGAGGTCACCTACTTACAAAAGTGGAACTTGGCTGTGCTGGGCCGGAGTTTCCTGCATATACAGGAAATGTTTTGTATCTTCAGACACTGGATTGGCCGAGCCACCCTCAAATGTTTGTTCCAATGGAGCTGCGCAAAAGGTACCCCTCTATTGACTGCCTGGAGGGGCTTACTTGGAGCCTGTTCTTTGAGGAGAATGAAAGAAGGCGTGCTCCTGATTATGACAGTGATCAAAAACATATGGAAGCCATTTGGCTTACAGAGCCAGGACCAGACAAATCTAACATTAATTTCAGGCATATCAGAAACATCCAAGATCTGCTTGTGGAGATCCGATACAATGCTAGAGAAGAAGTTGCATCAGACCTTTACTACATTCTCAATGAATGCATCTACAGAGTACATGGGAAAAATCTTAGTGTAAGTCTGGTGGGCAAGTTCATGGCCACTGAGAGTCAAGCTGAAACTGAAAAATTCCGTCTAAATTTCATTGACCAGCAGCGTGAGTCCACCCTGCAGGAGATGAGAGACGGCCTCAAAGCATCCAAATTCAATGACTTCTGTCGTGAGACTTTCCAGTACCAGCAGTGTAACTACAACTGTGAGAGGTGGGGTCGCTACTTCATGACAGCAGTGTTTTCAGCATCTGTGCGTAACTTCAGAACCTTCTCGCTTTTCCTCATGAGTGTCATAGGCTGTGAAGTTGGCCGCTCCCGGGGGACTGACAGCCCCCTGTGCACAGCATTTGTTGGAGCTGACCACCCCATGGAGACTGAGCAACCCTGGCCTGACCATCGACGGCAACGAGGATTCTATGGCTGCGCAGTTGAAAACTATGAAATGGCATCGCAGAACACACAGATGTGGTTAGATCAAGTTGTAGCGAAAGAAAATGCCCTGTACGTCAAATCAAAGCAGATGATGAACGCTGTTGACCATGATGAGCAAACAGAGCTGGATATCTTTGGGAAGGTCAAAGTTATGAATAAGTATGTGTTCTCATCTTATCTGGAGTTCTTTCGAGGTACACCTGAGGGAAAGAAACTCAAGAGAGGATGCGTTCCATCTTTCCAAGAGAATTCAAATCCATAATGCTGGTGTGGTGTGTAAAAATAGTTTGGTTCTGCAACTAACGATTATTTTCATAGTTGATTAATTGGTTGATTATTTTCTCAATTACTCAGTTAGTAGTTTGTATGTCAGAAAATGATGAAAAATGTTGATCAGTGTTTCCCAAAATCAAAGATGACGTCCTCAAATGTCATGTTTTACTCACAACCCAAAGATATTCAGTTCACTGTCCAGTCCCTCCAGGAAGTTGTGATTGCAGCAATTGATACAAATTCAGCCAGTCTTTGTGAATTACAATCATAGCAGTCCCCTGTGCAAATGTCATACATGTACATCTTAATGAACAGACTCAGTGTTTTATTATTTCTTTATTCATTTTTTTTGTATTTTTCTTTTTTTATTTTGTCACAGGCATTGAAAAGAGCACAAGGTTTGTATAATTTTGTGTTTGCTGGCCTCTTTTTGTTAAGGTATGGAACATGGAACAGAGTCTTTTGCAATTTTCATTTATTCCTGCAATGGAATTGCAAAAAAATGCCTTCAAATATTGCAACGTGCATTGCCATTTTTTTTTTTTAAAGCTGCCATGAAATCAGGCATGTTGGGCCACAACAATCCCCAAAAAAGCCTCCAAAATCCTGGAAGGACTGACTAGAAACCAAAAAATATTCACATTTAAGAAGCTGAAATCAGAGAACTTTGACTTTTCCTCTTAAAAAAATATTCAAACCAATTAATCAATTATCATAACAGTTGTGATTAATTTTATAATTGATTAATAATCGATGAATCATTGCAGCTCTAGCTTTCATTGCATATTCAACTCTAGTATTGTCTCATGTAGAAAGGTCCGACACAGACGTTCTGCCTGATGCTGACAGAACACTGCAATGTAATGCTGTATAGTTTAGGTCTGTATCTGCTGCTTCAGTTTACTGGCACAGCTACACATCTGATAGTGTTCTAAAGGCTTGAAGAGTGGGAATCATCTTGTTAATGTACTAATTTAAAGGACCAGTGTGTAAGATGTAGGGGGATCTATTGGCAGAAATGGAATATAACATTCACATTGTTGTTAATGTTTTCATTAGTGTACAATCACCTGTTTTTGTTACCTTAGAATGAATGTCCTGTTTCTACTGCAGTGCAGAACAGACAACACAGTGAGCTTAAGTGAGATCTAGCGGTGAGCTTTCAGATTGCAAATGTTGCATCTCTACTTCCCCGTTCAACTGTGCAGAAAAACCTGCACAAAAAACTCAGGACGACAAATTTAGAGCCACAAAATGAACGAAAACACAACAACTCTGGTGAGTCCCTGTAAATCTGACATACTGGACCTTTAAAACAATAAATCATGGTTTGTCACAGCAGATACTTAATATTTCATGAAACTATTTAAACTGAGACAATTTGTTTTTTTCTTTCTTATTAAACTAATCAACTAAATGATAAAACATTACCAAATGCAGTCCTGGTGATTTCTTTGTGTGTTTATTACATCATTTTTCTTAAGGTGTCACACAGGTCAGAATATAAAGAATTACAAAACATAAATACATAGAAAATGCAGGATCACAGAGGGTACAGCATTACTACTAGAAACTTAAAAAGGGACAATAAAGCACACATTTTGAGATGTTTCTCCAGATGACTGCAAAGTCAAACATACTGACAGTTACAAAGAATCCAAACTACACTTTAGTGTTTTCCTACTGACACAAGGTCAAATTGAGATGATTAGTGTCATACACTTAAAGATTCAGATGAGGTTTAACACTTGAAGTCACTGTGTACACTGTAACACAATAACATACTGTGAATTGAGAATTGCAGCAATAATTTACCCTGGAGTTAACATATTTTTAATGATCTGGCTCACACGCTGTCATATGGATGTGCCTTCAAATGGTATTTATGAGTCAGCATTTTTTACATGCGAAGTTGACTACACTGATTTACTGTATGTAAACTATGGTATATGCATGACATTTATGTGATTAACTAGTAAGACAACCATTGCTACGCAAGTGAAAAAAATGGACACCTAAGAACCTGTTCTCTTCCCTTTTCAAAAACGGTGACTGATGTTAAATTTGCTCCATTTTAAGGCTTCCTTTTGATGGAGTTCACCATTTCAAAAAGTGTCACTTTGACTTATTAGAAAATTTACTTACAAAGTTGTGAATACCACAACAATCTTCATCATTCTATTATTAGTTAAGAAAACCCATTTGAAGGCACCGTGAATCACAATTATACATGGCAAACTAACAGAGGATGAAATTGGACGAATGGCTAATAGTTAGTGACTGTCTGTGATGACACCCAGCACCTTCTGGACCAATTAAATTCAAAATCAGTGTCAGGGTCTCGTGTGCTAAGTGCTGCTAAATGCTGTTAGGACATCAAACATGTAATTAGTTTGCCCAGCGTGTAGACCAACCACAACCGTGCTGAAAGTCCCCAATACCAGAACTGATGATAGATCCTTGATTACAATGGTTCCCCGAAAACAAGAGTCTGCAACCTGTGTCTCCAGAGCCTCAGGTGGCTCTTTGGCCCCTCTCTGAAATGAATAAGTTATCTCTTAACTATTTCATTATTACGTATCATTTTTGTAGGTGATTATTACAGGCTCATACAGTAAAAATGTGCAGCCTATACACAGAATAATAGAAACATTTTTAATATTTCATTAACTAAAATATGTCATAGCCTGCATCCATGGTTCGCAACCTTTTCCTCTAATTTTGCCAGTTGCTATCCTTGAGTCTAACTTGACTATCTATAGATGCCAAATCCAAAAAACAAACAAAAAAACAGAAGTCTCAAAATAGATAGAAAATTTAATAGCTGCAGCTCCAGACAGATTTTCGGGGGGTTTGGGGGCCAAAAATGGCTCTTTTGAGAGTAAAGGTTGCTGACCCCTGCCCTAAAAAGAGGTGGAAGGTAGCACTAAAGTTCCAAGGATCTTGGATGGAACAGTTCAAGAGTCAGAATTTATTGGTGGAAAAGGGGTTGGACACAGTTTTGGAAAATATTTGGGCACAGCATCCCCAACTCTGCTGCTGGAAAGATCTCTGGCTCTGAAGCCATATACAACTCTGCAAAAAATCTTGTGGAAACTAATGAACAACATTCATTTTTTTAAAAACATTTTAATTTTCATGTTTCATGTTGTAGGTCTATGAAAAAGTTGAGACAATTCAAAATGTCAAGTCTATGTCCTGCAATAGATTTTTCAGTTTTGAGCCCAACTCAAACTAAGTTTTACCAGCTACTAATCTTTTGTTGAGATAATTTACTTTTCTTCTTAAAGCTTCTTCTACTTAAATCTTTGAGTTTTGGAAAGGATTGTATTGAAAAAATTATAGAGTAAATTTGTTCAAGTGAACATGAACGATGGTTAAAATCTGAATATTTTCAATTCAAACCATTTCACTTTCAGGCACCAAACCAAAGACAAATAAAGTTCACAGCTCACTGTGACCAATTTCTGAAATACAGTTTTTTTAAACTCAAAGATTAAACTTCATCTAAAGAAGAAAAGTCAATTATATCAACTAAAGGTCAATAAAACTTTTAAAACTAATCAGTTTGAGTTGGGCTCAAAAGTCAAAAATCAATTGTAATTTTATAAACTTGTAAACATTGGTAGTGTGAGAATTTGAATCCAAAGTAGTCTGAATATGAACTTTAACTGGTGCAAAGAATGCTGGGCAGTATACTGGCAGAGGTGTAATGTGGAGACCTGTCGGACAGAGATCACAGCATTTAGAAACATTATGTTTTAGTTGTAAATGTTGGGAACATCCTGCTGTGTTCAGACTAGACTTTGTCTTTGTATTCTGTCTGACACCTACTGAGGAAAGTGATTACGATCATATTGTGACTCTGTTTAGTTACAAACTCAGAGATTGTGATGTGATGAACCCGCTCTTCACAGGAGGATGCAGCTGCAGCCGGTCTTCGACATGCTGCCGAATTGCGAGGTGGCTACATTCTGGACTAAGTTCCAGAAATGACTGAAAGAGATGCCCTCGCCGTCAGCAACACCCATCTTCCGCATGATCTCGCCGAATCCCTGATCTGTGCCGATTCCCTGTGACAACACACCAGGACAGAATGTGACACTCCATCATCATGAGCAAAGCAGACACAGTTACAAGTTATTTGTGCGTTCATTGTGAAAGAGAAGGTGCTGAAAGTGACCTTTTTTCTCCAGAAAGTCTTACATTTTCATTTACATACACGAAAATGAAAATGCATCAGAATCAGGCTAAATTAATCCATATGTAATTTGTGTGTAGCTGAAGAAGGTACAAATCCTCTACAGGCTGATAAAGTCCCACAATGGAGGCAGTGATGACCTTAAGGTTAGAGACTGACTGACTTGTGACTCAAAGGTCGGTGGTTTGATCCTCGAACAGGACCAGTAAATCTGGACTTGCTTCTCCCTCATTATCACTGAGGTGTTAGAGCGCCGTCTGTAACTGTAACTACCATAGTTTTAAAAATCATTCTAACTCATGCGGAGTCCTAACTGCAGATTCACGGCTGTGGTGTGACTCCACCATCCACTTCAGTTACAATGATTTTTAAAACTATATTTTTATACTTACAGGTCTCGATGTGGACGGCCCTTTAAACCCCTGAACTGTTCAAGTTTTGTTTTTAGTGTTGTCACCAAAACTCAGTTATTTATTAACTTGACTGATTAGTACAATGTGTAAAGGATTACTCCCCTGAAAACTGTGTTTTGAATATTATCTGTAAGGATGCAAAGGATGCCAGCTTTAGTCAGACTATATTAAAACATATATAGAATATAAGGAATAAAACTTGAATGTATGGAAGGTAAACTTGATTAAATGGAAATTTAACTTGAACATATGGAATGAAACTTGAAAATACAGAATGAAATATGAATATAAATATAAAACTTTAATACAAATCTAATATATGAAAGTAAACTTGACTTGTGACTTGACAATTTAGAATGAAACATTAATATAAGGAATAAAACTTGAAGATATGTAAGTAAATGTGAATATAAGGAATAAACATGACTATAAGGAATGAAAATTCAATGTAGTGAGGTAAAATCTAAAATATAGGAGTAAACTTAAATATACAGAAGAAAACTTTGATAGATGGAATGGAACTTGAATATATAGAATAAAACTTGAATATATGGAATAAACTCATAAAGGCACTGGCGCCACCTTGTGTTTTGGACTTGTAGCCTGATCTTATTCTCTACAGATGTTGTTGTAAGAAGTGTGTCACTGTGAGTAATAACTGCTTCAAGAATGATGCATAATGTTCCTTCAACAACGTTCTGTTGAACGTATCGTGATTACTCATAAGCAATACTAATGTTGCATTATGGAAATATGATCCTCAAGGTAGCATGATATATATTCCAAACTGTTTGTGTAACTTTGACTAAATATAATCAGCTGAATTGATTTGAATTTCATTCAATATTCACATTTCTATCAATATATAATATGACTTTCATTAACATCTAACGTTAGTGTTACTTTAGAAATTTTTCACTAACATAAATGTAAGACTTTATACAAGCCACAAATATTTGATCCATTTTTTAAGTATAGAGGTAACTTTGAAATAACAGATTTTCAGCAGTACACTCCTTTAAAATACCAACACCCACCTTACTCATCAGTTGAATGGAAGCTAAGATGATGAAATTTCCCATTGTGTGTGTGTGTGTGTGTGTGTGTGTGTGTGTGTGTGTGTGTGTGTGACTCTGCTGCTGAGCATGTCTCTGACTGTCTGTGTGTGAGGTGAGTAAGATGAGGTGCTGCCACACCCAGTGCACATGGAGAAAGACAGTAGTGAGTTTTACCTTGACCAGGTTGGGCAGCTGGGAGGACAACAGGCCTTTGAATTCTTCAGTTTTCAGCGTTGGACTGTTGTCAGATGAAGCAGAATGGAACTGGGTGACCAGTGTGTTGATGGCATTCTCCAGGTCTGAGAACTGAGGAGAGGGCAAGGAAGAGACAGAGAGAGGACGATGAACAACTGAAACAAACATGCTCATGCTTGGATCTAATATCACACTGATGATTAGGTGCATTGCACTTTATCAGGCTGTATGGTTGGCTATTCACCCAAAACCTCTGCATCTGCACAGACAACAAAAGCAAAACATCATGCATCATTCCCTTAAAAAACAAAAAGGCGTGTTACACCGCCTTTTCCACAAACATGGAACCGGGACTGTTGTTTGTGCACATAATTTTGAACATCGGTTCAAATTCATTCAGACCCCAAAAAGTTGGTTCCTGGCTGGAACACAAGTGGGCGTTTCATTATCTACAGATTGTTGTATATTGTACTGCAATGGTTTCACTCAGAACTGGTGGAACCGCAGGCTGGTTCACTAGGTAGAACCAAGGTCACAAAAATCTTGAATGGGACTGGTTCAAGAACCAGAGCAAATTTGGTGGCAAAGTTGCTGGTCATAGTGGAGCATTTAGCAGCTAAAGAGTCAGATATTCTCTCAGATGGCCTGCTTAAGTTTAGTCAAATAAAACTATTTGGTTAAAAGCTATAATAGATATTTTTTTTATAACAATGAGAAAATGGTTCACTCATAGCGAACATCAAGTCATCAATGGAGAGCTTTGCATAATACACAACCTGTAGAATATGACATGCCTATTTTTTTTGGGTCACACCAACTTTTCAGGGATTCAAACCAATTTATTGGACAAATTCCATGTTGATGGAAAAAGGTGTGTGTTATAACCCTTTTCCACAAACATGGAACCCTTTGTGTACATAATTTTGAACATTCAGAGCATTTCCACCACAACTTAATTGGTTCACACCCAAAAAGTTGGTTCCTGGCTGGAATACAAGTGGGTGCTTCATATTATACAATTCATTGTGTATTGTACTACGCCCTCTGATGATGGCACATCCATAATTGCAATGGTTCCACTCAGAACTGGTGGAACCACAGGCTGGTTCGCTAGGTAGAACCACGGTCACAAGAAACTTGAATGGAACTGATTCAAGAACTGGAGCAAATCTGGTGGACATATTGGAGCATTTAGCAGCTAAAGAGTCAGATATTTCTCTCAGAAGTTGGTGGAGACCAAAACCAGAGCTAAAAGAGAGAGAATATTGAACTTAGATTTTTCAGCTGACACAAACACAAACCATGATCATGTTGCTTTGCATGTGCACAGAAAACAAATGCAAATTGTCATGTATCACTGCCTTAAAAAACAAGCCATATGTGCATTTCCTGATCTGATATGTCTGTGGTTAAGGTTTGGTTAAGTTCAGGCAACTAAAACCACTTGGATAAAGCAGCTGTAATAGATATTTTTGTTTTAACAACATGAAAATTGTTTGCTCATAGTGATGAGTCATCAATGCAACCTGAAGAATATGGCACACCCATTTTTGGGGGGTCGCACTTCATCTATGAAAACGTTTTTGGCTCCTTCTCATTCTTCTCAGGAATTTGAACCGATTTACTGAACCAATTCCATGCTGACGGAAAAAGCCGCAATACGTCCCATCTCCACCACAACTAAATAACACACCCCAAAAATCTGCTTCCTGGCTAAACAAAACTGTGTATTTCATATTCTACGGTTTGTTGTGTATTGTGCTATGCCTGCTGTTAATGACACATCCTTGATAGCAATGGTTCCACTCAGAACTGGTGGAACTGCAACCTGGTTTGCTAGGTAGAACAGTCACAGTCACAAGAATCTTGAACGGAAGTGATTCAAGAACCACAGCAAATTTGGTGGCAAAGAGCCAACAGCTGCCAACTAGCTGGTGGTCATAGTGGAGTATAGAGAGCTAGAGACAAACATTACTATCAGAAGTTGGTGGAGACCAAAAACAGAGCTAAAAGAGAGTTAATATTGGTCTAAGATTCTCCATCTTAACTGCTGGGTGTGTGATTAAAGAACTGTTTGCTAACATGTTTATCTTAATAACTTTACAGCTTGTTCCATTGTCCTGATGTTTGTTGGTAATATGAGAGGATAATATTAAGTGCACCACGATAGAGGTATTTATCTTTTATCACCCACTCCTAATGTTCACACTTGAAAAGTTCCCTACAGATAGTCAGGGAAGGATTGTGGCCTTGGCTAAAAGTCCCCAAACTTGGCTGCTGGTATGAGGCAGGATGTGAACAATAGTTTCTGGTAGCAAAATCAAACACAATCAGGCAGGTTTAACTCCATCTGCTTTAAAGCAGGCTGAAGGAAACCTGGGAATTCAAAGAATGAAACAGGACAGCCGGTCATCATGTAAATTTCAGGACTTCCTGTGTGATGAGTCATCACCTCCTCCTCGCAAGGTCAGCGAGAAGGAAACAGGCAGCCTCTACACTGAAGCTAGTAGTGCTGCAGAGCTCTATTTGAATTAGGCCGTGAATGTGAGCAACATTTTCACTTGTCCAAGTCTAGAGAACCAAGGGTGATACCATTTGGTCCAAGGTTATTCTGATACTAATACCAGGATTGGAAATGCCTCTGATCCTGCCTAAATTTCTTGACTCTTGTGAGTCTCTGAGAGTGCCCCATCTAATCATGGAAGTTATTAGCTCCAAAACAGAACCCTGCTACTTCAAGGCACCCTCCTTTACAGCCATTTTCTTTGTAAGCCAGGCCATACAACTATGACAATCATATAACATCCACACAGCAGCGCTACTATTTAGCTACATCAGTACTGGCAGACATAAACCAATAAATATCAGCTATAATAATATCTGATTTGACAAACTGTCGAAGCACTTAATTTGAATTCTTGCAGAAGTATTTTTAAAAAGCTTTTTACTGAAC
Source organism: Lutjanus erythropterus (assembly GCF_056507025.1). Taxonomy (NCBI): domain Eukaryota; kingdom Metazoa; phylum Chordata; class Actinopteri; order Lutjaniformes; family Lutjanidae; genus Lutjanus; species Lutjanus erythropterus. The sequence continues at coordinate 2,459,943 of NC_139332.1, read as the reverse complement.
TTTACTTGATAAACTAACTGAACATTTGAATAGTCAGAAGTGTTGTTTGTTGTTGTTGTCATAGTGATGTCAGTTAGATTTGGTTCAGTCACAGCTGTGGAATGTTAAATCATCCATCTTTGTGCCCTGCATCTGGGCCTTTCTTACCCTGAGGCGTACACAAACTACAGATTATATTCACTTTTTAAAAAACAAAAATGTGATATTATCAATTAATTATCCCTAAAAAAAATCACCATTGGAACATCTCTAATTTGCTCCACCTTAGTTTATGTGTTTTGCTCTATCTCTATCTTTCATAAGTCTGTAAGAGCAGTTCTCTACAAGTTTATCAAGTATTAAAACTGAGTTGACAAAACAATCTACCACAAGGTCCATTTAGTAGCTGATATGGAGCTTTTAATCATATCACATAATCTTTCTTAACAAAATGAAATAAATGGACCATGTGATGAGATTTTTTTCAGACCTGTGAACATCATCAGAACATCTGCAACTTCATGACAACTGAACAAACTTTTAACTTTTGAACTGTTGCTATTTCCATCATTTAGTAGTACCATTCATAGGGAATGCTGAAAATATTACAACTGCCTCATGCAGGATTTTTACATAACATGTCAACACAACATAGTATCACCTTAAAGTTGATGTGAACATGATAGTGAACTGTTGCCTAACCACACGTCCAACATGATCATTCACTCGGAATGATGTTTCTGTCCACCTGATAAAATCAAAGTCCAATATTTTAGTTTTTGGAGGGAAACGATGTGTCTCTTTAGCTGCTAAATGCTCCATTATGTCCACCAGCTAGTCTCGAGCTGTGTCTGTGTGCTGTTGGCTGCAGAGCAGACAGGGTACACTGAGTGTTTCCCCTGAACAGCTGCCCACTGCTCCTGGAAACAAAACTGATAAGAGCTGTGAGATTAAACCAACCTGCTGTAAAACAGAAACAAAGAGCCAAAATACTAAAAAGCTGCATAGAGCTGCAGCATTGATGTGAATTCAAAATATTATATTCAAAAATGTATTTTTTGACATACAAGTATATGTTTTTATATCTATGTTTGATCAAAAATATATATTGGATTATCTTGAATAACCGGGTCATTATTGCTGTTGAGTTTTTCACACCACAAGCTGAGCATTATACTGGAGAGAAGGCAGACATGTCTACAGCTGATAACTCTGCAACTCACACCTAAACTATCTAGATGGATAAACAGCACTACAGGTATGTATTTTGATTTTGGTCTGAACTGCCTCTTTAAAGCTGGTTGTCTGTGGGCCATCAGTGGGACACGCTCCAGTCTCGCTACAGTTATTCAATGCATGTGGCCCGACAGCTTTGTCAAAACCACACCCTTTCTGATTGATGTACCACAAGCTGCTGCAGGCCCTCCTCACCTCAGCAGAAACTATCCCACACACAGCAGCAGTATCACGACTGCAGACGAGGCAGAGGAGAACATTTCAACATCGCATTATATTCACTACATAAAGATTATGTTAGCTTAAAGACACCAAATGACTCAATGAGACTCTGAAATATGAGCACAGTCAACGTATCGTGGAGGCCTCTTCTTAATGGCAGAAAACAGTTTTGTACTTGTAGGTATGTTGCCTGTTAAAACAGTCACTTTTTAGCCTTTAAGCATGAATAAAAAGGAATATACAGTAGTGGAAACTCATTTTATGATTTCGTTTCCAAGGGAACAAATAAAGATAGCCTCCCTTGACTGTTTCTGTTACAGTGCCCATTACCACACCCAGATCCCTACGTTTCTTTCCAGCTCGCTGCTGATCTCAAACTCTACACAGTTTTGCTGTTAAACATGAGTCAGTGAGGTGGCAGAGACTTTGGGACTTTGAGCTATTTTTGGGGCTCTTTGATACAATTTGAAAATGTATGTTTAACAGTGAGCAAGTTCTACAGCATTCTCCTTGAGAACAGGTTGCAGTTGTTTGTTCCTTACAGCTGGTTTTCATCATTTATTTTAACCTCCACGATGTAACTGACTGAGGCGGGTTGTTAGCTGTGGGTTGCTCCTGGCCCTCTTCTTATTTTTTTAATATGAGACAGAGGCCAGAAGTGGCACAGGCCCCATGGGAGGCTGACGGGCCACCCGTGGTGCCCCCTCCTCTCCAGATTCTGAACATGACAGATTATTAGCAGTGTAACACATTACAGTAAGATATTAGCTTTTCCATATCAAAGTAAATAAGGTATTATTAACAGGATTTCAGTAACATTGTTACATTTACCATTCATTTCAGAGGTGTCACCTACAACATTAAAAAGTGATGACAATTACCAACATAAACCAGCATGTTCCAAACAGAGACGTTACAAACAGGACTTTGAATTTTGGAATATAAAACTGCAAATTTAACATACTACTCAATCCAGCACTGCATTTATTTTACTTAAAAGGATCACCATTAAATGCATGATGGGAAATGTGGTCCACTGCTACGATAGCACACTGTCTGGGTTGTAAAATGTAGATAAATATATTTATTTGGCACCTTTTTGTTTGACGTCAACCTTGTGCTACGCACATATAGTCAAAAAGTAGACTTAAAGTGTAAAATAAACACTTCAAGTGATGTTTCCACTCGTGAGGCGCAGCTAAGACGTGAGCCTGCGTGGAGCTGCAGACATGGACTGGTAACAGTTTGGGTAATTGTCCATGTTTGGGTTGAGTTAGCTTAGCAGAAGATAGCACACTGGTATAACCTGACACACCAGATGGTTTCTTACACAGAACCATCAGGGAAGTCATCCTTAGAAACTGTAAAGGGCAGGCACTTTCAAAAATCACTTGGCAGGTGATTAGATGAACAATTTGTCTAACACAGGCTAACTTCGACCAATTCTTCAAAAACCATCATTATTTGTTTGAAATGAGTCACTTCTATGATGCTTCTCCCTATTATTGCTCCTAAAACTGCACCTGTAGCTGCCAGTAATCCCTCCTAGGAAGCTGACTGCACCATTTTTGGTGCAGACACAAACAGATAACTTGAAGCCTGGCAAGATGGATTCTCACATGATCTTGTAAATCCAGCTGCCTCACAAAGTAAACACAGGTATGCTTTTTCCACAACACTTTTATTATTTTCTTAACATAAGCTACATAAACTTTATTAAGCCCAGTTATATGACTGCTATCTTATCATACAGACCCCACATTACCTAAACGTTACACTTGAGTTTAGAGGCAAAAGTAAACAGGAGCTCTGCAACAACAGCACGTCTGTCCATATCATGAGCACCACCCAGCCAACTCAAGAAAAAACATGGCATCGTCTGAAGACACTGCTGCTCCCATATCTGAGCGACACAGTATGCCTTAAAGGTATATTTCGCAATTTCAACTGTTAAAAAGTGGAGAGGAGCAATTTTGTAATAGTTGCAATATAGGAGCATATGTAGGAGATTATAGGAGGATTTTATAATGCCTAATTGTACTTCTGAGGTTATTCTGATGAAAGTAACACAAATGTAGCTTGATGCATTATCCTACAGTTATTATAGTTTTGTATTTTTGAATTAGCTTTTTAGTTTTCAGTTAAATTTCAGTTAGTTTCCAAAGTGTGTTGACTTGTTTCAGCCTAATTTCTATTGTTTAAAATAGTTTACTTTTAGTTTAGTTTTCCAGTTTTAGTATTTTAATTATATTATGCGGGTACATATCAGGGGCAAAATTTAAGAAATTCAGAACAGGTATTGCAATAGAAACACAACATTTTGTGAAGTCTCACAATCATGTAGACATCCCACTGTCAATAAACATATTGACCAGTGTCTCCTCTTACTGTGGTGACAAACTTGACCGAACTGACAAAAACTAAAACAGTAGCGTTTTAATCACGCCTGAGAACTTGAGCCCATCGAGGCCTGATGCTGACAGTCAGAATCTGACTTGAACCTGTCCCTCATTAGCATATTTCAGCCCCCATCTGATTACAGCCCATCTTTTTTCTTAACAAGCTTCCCAAATGCACCAAACAGTAGAAGTTTTCAGTGACAGAGACAACACATGCAGGGAACTAAATTGGGGAGAAAAATGCAATTGAATAAATACAGTACAGCCTGAACCCGATGTGAGTCTGTGACATATGTTGATGATGAAATTCTGGCTCGACCCAACCCAAACCCATCAAGTCCTGTCAGGTTCAGATCTGGCACAGATCTCAAGCTCTATAAGACAGTAAGCATTTCCTCTATAGTGTTAGATCATTTTGCTTAGCACACAATATTGTTTCAGTTAGTTTTCTTTATTGCCTTAAGTGTAGTTTTTATTTTTGTTTTTTTACACCCAGACCATTTTTTACACCATTTTTTTTTACACCTAGTTTAAGTTTATTCTAATAACTTTGCTCAACACAGACAATAATTAGAAAAAAATAACTTATTACTTTCAAAATATAGTAATATATAATACTTTTCTTTTTGAATGTAGCTTGCATTACACTGATTATGAACTTGTCATTAAATAAATAAAGGAAGAACATGTAACACAACATGACAAAGGTCCTAAAATAAAGCGGAAGCCATGTTGAATTGCACAATCATGATCTCCATACAATACACACAGACAGGTAGACAGGTGGGTGTGTGAGCTCCACCTTCCCTACATTCAAAATGGGACACGGCCCTGATTCACTTACTGTAGTATATCACATGCTCTTCCTTAATGTATTTACTTTTAATACTGTCATATTCACATAGATAATGTAGCGCTGATGTTGTTACAGTGTGTGTACAAAGTCTTTGTAGGTGTATCACAGGACTGACTGACTGACTGACTGCTACAGTAACGCTTCTTCAGGGAGGGGCAGCTGGCTGCACGGATCAAGCCTCTACACAGAAATAAGTGAAAGTATGTCTGCTCACCTCAGTCTTTCTGACCCGTGAGACCAAACTGGGAAACAACATATCAGTTCAGTTTAACACAAACAGTTAACATTTGGAACTTTGCGGGAAAAGTTTTTCCTCAGCGACATTTTTTCCCTGCTGGCGTGAGATGGCGCGTCTTCAGCAGGAAACCGTTCTGCTCTCATCGCGTCACTCAAACTAGAAAAGTGTTCCAAGTCAAAGCCACATGTGTACATGTATTTATTTAAAAGCCATCACAGTGAGAAAACTCAACAGCGATCAACTTTTTCTCCCGGTGAAAACTACAGGAAAACTCATTAAAAAGTTAACAGTAGAAAAGTTTTAGCCGCGGAGCTTTACGCACGGGTTAGTTCTCAGAAGCCAGTAAGAGGTGAGCTGGTGTAGGTATTCTTCTTACCTGAGGCATGTCGACTGTGGGTCTGGATGTGGTCACTTTTCTTCCTGCGTGTCTCGCTGCTGCTGGCTGCTGTTGTGTGTCAGTGGAGCAGTGCTTCTGTCACCAGCTGGCAGCCTTCCTGGATCCTCCCCTCAGCAGGAGAGAAGAGCCAGGAGGAGGAGGAGGGGACAGCGAGCCCAGGATCAGGCACTACCTTCAGTCTAAATCTCTTCTACAGACGATGGGAAGTTCGACTCTTTTTACTGACTCGAGTTTGTAGGAGTCACTCACTGAAGAGAGTCATTCGGTCAGTCAAAGCTTTGTGAATCCCTGATTAGAGCTTGAGATCTGTGCCCAAAATGGGCAGGACCCAATCGGACACGACAGGTTTGGGTTGGGCCCAGGTTGGGCCATATTTCTCACGTATTTCATGGGTTAACGTAAGGTTCGGGCTGTACCATATTTATTTCTTTATTTGCATTTTTCTCCCAAATTTTGTCATTGCCAATTCAAATCCCCTGCATTTGACGCTGTCACCGAAAACCTCTACTGTTTGTTTCATAGAGGGAAGCTTGTTAAGAAAAATGTCAGGCTGTAAACGGGTTCAGGCTGAAATATGCTAATGAAGTTTGGGTCAGTCTCAGACAGAATTTTGTCAGCACTGGGCCTCAATGGGCTCAACTTTTCAGGTGGGATTGAAGTGCTAAGAAGACGCCGCCATATTAAACAGCAGAGCTGCTGTTGGTCTGTATAAAGAGCACTCTAACATTTACATTGGTTAGCCACTTTCACTAATTCCTGGAGTTTCTGACTGTGGCACCAACCTAAGGGCAGGGAGTGCCTCTGAGCTGAGGGAGCGAGTACTGAGTAATAACAAGTGGTTGCTTTTCACACAGGACTACGTTAATACATACATTTCCACAAATACAGTTAATATACAAACTAGAACTTTAATCAGGCCTGAAAAGTTGAACCCAAAAAGGCTCAAGTCTGTCAGAATTCAGTCCAAACCGGACCTGAACCCGTCCCTCATTAGCATATTTCTGCGCCGAACCAAATTACATTCTGACATTTTTCTTAACAAGCTTTTCTCTATGTACCAGACAATAGGGGTTTTCAGTGACAGGGACAATACGTGGGGAATTTGAACTGGAAACAAAACTGGGGCGAAAAATTAAAAAATACTACTACTACTGGTGAATGCATGTTTGTTGTTAGAAACTATTGACTCTAATTATTCTTCAGTTGGGGTAACTTTTGACTCTAAGTGGTACCCTCTAGTGGCTATAGTGCTTAACATCCATGCAACATAAAGGACATATGGAAGTGGGAATTAAATGTTTTCTAATGTGAAGGTTGCATCAGTGAGCCTTTGGTGAAGATGAAGACCCGAGTCAGTAAAAAAAAAGTCATTCGTTTCGAACAATTCATTCATGACTGGCACTTTACAGCACCACAGTCTACCTTTATGACACACATCTGAGGATGTGACACACATGTATGTGCATCAAAGCTGGTGGTTTGAGCTAAACACTTGTAAATGTATAACACTGTAAGACTGATGTGTCTGGATATCCCAGTGAGACGCAGCTCACAGTCAACAGACAACTCATTCCACATCTGGAAACCTTTAGTAAAAGTTGGACACTGTTGTTTTGCGCAATAACTGCCTGCAAGTTGAGGCTGGTATTTTCTTCCACACTGTCACTGTGTTAACCTCCTCACTACCAACTGTTGCTGTGACACCAGATATCTGATACAGCAGGTTTATTCAAACCTGTCCTGACTTTATGGGAGACAGTCAGACTGTGGGAAACGCCTTGAAGTTATGTTCTTGGAAAAGAGTTTTTCAGTAAAAAAAAAAAAAAAGGAGGGAGAGACAGAGAGGGAGAAGGAAACAGGCACGACCACATTCTTTCTATCTGGTTTTATGACTTCAGACAGTCAGTGGGGTGGGTGTAAGGGGAAACTTAACCACAAGAATCTATCTAAAGAAAAAAAATCTGCAAAAGAATCAACAGAATTCTAGCAAGAAGCAGATGGATCCTCAGGCTGAGCTAAAAGGGGAACTTTTTCCAGGCTGGGGTAGATACTGTAGAGGGTAGCTGATGTCCTCGGGTGAAGGGTGTGTCCGAATATATGATTTCAATGATTTAAATGGTCAAAGAGCCCCCCCCCTTCTCCTCCAGGTCCTTGAATATATGACTGGGAAGGGCTGATGCCACACCCAGTCGAAGAAGCCACAGCGAATTGTTTCAGTATGAGACCATCGACCTTTCCCACTGTTTCATCCTTACTCTTGCTGCACTCAGCTGCCCCAGATGCTTTGCATTAGCACATACACGAACATGCAAACATGAACACACATATATGCAATACATGAATACACAAACACCCCCACATGATAGACTTTGAGCAAACAGCAAACATTCCCGTGATATTACAGTGCTCCACACAAGTCACAACAAATAAGCAGGAACTAAGGAGATCATTTCCAAAACAAACCTGTTAGGTGGGCTGTTTATTACTCTGACATACAAAAAATTTGCTACAAATTAAAGGGTTTCTCCAATAATTTAGTCACTAATCACTTCTATAGTGTTGGATTTGGGAGTGGGTGGGACTCACATGAATCACATTAAAAACAGAACAGTCATAATCTGTGTAATATGGCACTTGAGAACAGATCTGATAGTTTATCTCAAGATAAAGCTTGTTTTATTGTGATAACAGGTTAATTTATCTTATCTTCAGATAATCAATCTGGTATCATGAAAAATCAAAAGGTCATTTTCTCTTATAAATAACATTAAGAGTGCCATGCCAGTTTGGCCATTGTGTACTTTCTCTTGCATTGTGTGATGAATCAGGCACAAGCATAACTATTTGGCTCCAATTAGCCATTTATCCTGATGACAACAGATTCATATTAGGTCTCTCACAGCAAACTGTAGTAATTAGGTCCAGAATTTGCATAAAGACAGGATTCAGCAGACTCCTAACAGTATGTAGGACACACCCCTCAACTTAATGAAAAAAAAAGCATTTTCTCTAAATAACCAGATAAATGAATCCTTTATCACATGAATACAGACTTTATCTCAAGATAAAATTATTTACTTGTGATCTCAAGAGAATGTAATTAAAAAGGTTTTCAAATATGGTTGTTCATGAATTCTGGAGTGTTGCAGAGGCTGACTCAGTCCTTGGTATGAGCCAAACTCCAAAAACACTAGATTCTACCTTTCTCATAACGCCACTTGATAGCATCTCTTTGTTGGCTCCCTCTTGATTGATCAACACTCACATCTTTCATATCTCCAGGCTTTCCTTTATTCATTTGTTATATCCAACCCCAGGCTTAGATACCACTATTGACATCACTGTGACATCATCAGGGTTATTTTCTCTGTTCCTCCAGAGCCTCATAAGGTATAGCACTATTTCCACAGGCTGAGTAGAACTAACCATGACAAGAAAACAGATCTAGATATGTAAAATCAGTGAACTTAAAGCATGCTACTGACACAGTAGGCTATATCATAGGTGTGTAACCAGTTTCATGGTAAACAGTCATTATACTGGTTGACTTAAGCTCAATGGGTTACAGAGTCAGAGGTTTCCAGATGATTGAACAAGAATGACAGGAGTAAAAAGGCCTGGGAAACATTACAAGAATGTCTGTTCTGGTGGGATGGTCATGAAAAAATGTGAAGTATATTTAATGCTCTCATTCTCGATCACTTATATTTGCAAATGGATATAAGAGTCTGTGATGTTTTTATCTGTAAAGCTTTACATCTATTGTGTGAAGATTCTGCTCATTGTGTACAACATAAGTAGATTTCAGGAAGTAGAGGCAGTTAAGAATCTGGTATATCTAACATTTCCTCTCAGCAGAGAATTAAGTGAATAATATTGCTAATAGATATTTATCTAATATTTTGCCTTTAAGCCAAATGTTGTCCAGCCATGACAGCGTGTGGCTGATACTGTTTTCACCTTGTGAGTCTGTGTGTGTGTCATTATGGCAAAATGTGGTCCAGGTGTGTAGTTGAGATTAAAATGAAGGTTACATTCAAAAGATGACAGAGATCCAACCCATGAGCACTGAATACTTGTGTAATAATGTAGTAATGACTACTGACTACTGAGTCGGAATATTAACATTCTGATGCGGCTGGTGTGCTCCCTTCGCTAGTTTTTTTTTTTTTTTTAATCATGACAAAATACTAGTAAAACCTCCAGCCATTTCAACAGTTTGTTCCATGTGTAGGGAATTGCACTTGGTAATTCATCATAGCTATATTGTGAACAAAATATTTTCTTGGAGGCAGGTGCACAGCTCAATTCATTCATTTCATTTCAGGTACCAGAACAAATGGTTTTCAATTTAAAATTCATGTAAGATTCTTCCAAAGAGACAAACACTTTTGCATCAAAGGACAGCAGTATATCCATCAAAGGATGGACATACTGATGTCACAACACAAACACAACAGTTATTTGACTTGTCTCAAGCAAATTAGTATAGACAAGTGTTATGGACAAGGAAAAGGGACCAAAATTAGAGGAGGAAGATTTTTTGTTTTGGTTGATTTTTAATAATAAAGTTGAAATGTTGAGAATAAAGCTGGCAGTATTAGTGCCAGGCATAAGAAAAAGTAACTTAGAGGATTTTTTTTTTGCATTTTGAGAAAATGAGCAGTTTCATGCGCACTACACACTCAACCATATCACAGCACAGAAGGAAGCATGCATCTACTCATGGATGAGAGGTTACAGGTGAGCTGAGGAGGTCGCCATTATTGTTTACATATTGTCCTGCCACGAGCACAAGCCTCCTGCCCATGAGTAGATGCACACTTCCTTCTGCACAGAGATTTGGTTGGCAGATGACGGAGAGAAAGTAGTTCCTACATGAAACCGCTCACAGCAAGGTCTATGGATTATCTTGAGTAATCGGGTCATGATTTCTAGAAAGGGACATTGCTGTTGAGTTTCTCCATTTGTATTTTCTGGTGCTTTTAACAACACAAGCAAAATGCTATCTAGTCCCTTTATATTGGAGAGAAGGCAGATACCGCCAAAACTCTAGATGGATGATCAGCACTACAGGTTAGCAGGAAACTGTCCATTTTTGATTCTGGAAGGAACTACCTTTTAAGTCTACACAGCATACAAACACATTCAACTGTTCCTGCAGATGAGACTTGCACAAATGACTCACTGAATTTCTGAATCTGGGGTAACAAAGTGACTCTGTTGTGCTCATTCAGGTGTCAGTTTAGAAACTCAGTGCTCAGCTGAAGGTGAAATCCCTCCAGGTGTTCTTTAAGTTTCTCCCTCACATCTTCTCTCATTTCCACTGATGTAGTGTTGAGGACAGAATGCTGCTCACTATGTTCACCATCACAGGCTGGTTCAACTCTGAAAAGACCTCCACTGCACTCTGTCATGTGTGGCATGTCTCCTTTAAGATCCACTTCTGACACCAGTACAGTTTGTGCTTCATCAGTGACTCCCTCCATCTTGAGAAGGCTGTGTAATCCATCTTCAGCAGGGACCGGTACCAGAATGACCTGTCCCTCAGACAGCAGCAGCTTCTGCTGAAAGCCTAAGAACTGCAAACTCTGCTCATGAATGTCAGTCAGAGACACTCCAGCAGGGACCACATGTTGAAGAGCTTGAGTCTGGAGCAGGATTTCTGAATCTGTAACATCTGAGTCATTGGTTTCTATACTTTGCCCAGGTGTTCTGTCCAACCCGACTGTCTCCATGTCTTTGGAATTTCCAACTGTGCTACCAGTACTGATTTCAACACTTCTCTGAGTGTCCCCGTCCTCATCCACTGTGGGCTGGTCATCTGTCCCGGTCTGTGAAAATCTGTGTGCTAACTGGCCACTAACATGCACCTGTCCTCTTCCACAGTAGAAGCAGTATCCCTTCTCCTCCTCAGACCAGCTGTTGGTGTCTGGACCACCCAACTCCATCGAATCCACACATGTGTCCTCAAACACCCCTGTGTCCTCACATTTAGCATCATTCTCACCCTCCTCATGGTCAGAGCCTCCTCTGCCTCGTCTCTTCTCCCCCCCTGGTGTCCAGCTCGCCCTGTTTTTACAACTGTCTCGTGACACAAGCAGAGCCTGCTTCAGCCGTTTATCACGGAGCCTCAGCACGGTGCTCCGCAGGCGGTTCTCCCTCCGCCTGGCTGCATGCAGCTGTCGCAAGGCCTTCTCCAAGCAGTCGATTGCCTGGTCGTAACGTCTCTTCCATAGCAGGGGGCAGAGTTGAGCATAGCTGTGTTCCTTGGACAGGTAGAAGCCTGGTGGAGGTGGCAGGCGCCTCATGTAACGTGATGGGGAGAGGGGACGAGACACTGGTGGCGGAGAAGGACTACGTTCTCGCTGTGAGAGCTGCTCCAGCCCTGATGGCTCTTGAGAAGATTCAGGTATATTTTCATTAGTTTCCTCAGATGCTGCCACTGACCCTAGATCTGTGGCTTCTTCTAAAAGTTGACCCTTGTCTCTCTGCTGAGTGTTCTCCTGCTCGCCTGAGCGCAAGTTGTTCCTACAGAAAAACAGTGACAAATGTCTGTTCCATTAGATTTCCTTCACAGACTGCCACATACAGATGGATGACAAATAACATGCATATTTATTTGACAGCAAACCTACTAAAACAACTGATGCTGTATAGTACGGTGTACTTTTATTAGTGATTAGGGGTCAGTTTCAGTCAGTTTAGTTTAAGATATCCCGGTACCCATTAACTAGGAACTCACCAGTTCCTTTTTAAGAAAAAAATGTTAAATGATGTGAAATACAAGAGGCAACTTTTGTCCCCATGTCTCCGCTGCACTATTCAGCTTTTCTGCAAGGTTGTCAGACAACCGTTGATGGGTGGAGAGGCTGAACTACTTTAAATCTGTGGTGTCCACAGCTGGTTTACAATGAACTGCATCAACCAATCAGCAGTGACTAAGAGAGAGCTTTTGTTTGAGAGCTGTTCGGCAGTCAGTAGTCACAGCTAGCGTGACTTCTCTTCAAAGTGTTTTTCAATGCATTTAGTTACAGAAGCTCTCAATGATATAACATACAAGGGCTACCAAACAAACACTAGTCCTCTGCTGGCATGTATCAGTAACTGGTCAAAAATGTTCTCTGTAGTTAACTGATTAACAGTCAACACCCCTACATTTTATTGCTGTGTTGTTCCCTCTGTGGAAATGCTCTCGTATCCTGGCAGTAGTATGACTACAGGTCTGTGCCACCAGCATTGTGTGTACATCATGTCACTGGAAAATAAAATCGGGTCTATTGTTTTTGCAGTTTGCTTTTAAAAATAAAAGTCACTAATACTAGAACTTGGATTCGAACAATAGACAATACAGAAGTTTTTCTTTACATGGTTGCAAAAACTGACAATTCCTACAACGACTTTTTTGCTGCCTATAATGGTTGATAACAAATGATGTAAAATCATGTCTGAACTCATTTTACAAGCTGAGGATGTTTTATATATCCTGTCTTGAGACAGCACGCCAGTGAGACTTCTGAACTGCCAAGGAGAGGTTAGTGGGCGGTACATCCAGACACTGCTTATTAGCAATGACAAAATCTGACTCTGCATCAGTTCTGCCTACCTGACAGGAACGTCATCTTGTTTCTGCAGTGCACCCGTTCCTCCTTTGCCTTTGGTTTTTGAAGAGGAATCAAATACTGTAGGGAATGCATCTTCCTTTAATCTTCTGATACCACTGAGTGAAAAGGTCAAACACAACACCATCAGCAGCGGACTCAGATTTGCACCAATGACTGCCTTGCGGTTGTATGCCTCCACAAACCAGTGGCAGAATACATCCATATCTGTCCAGACTCATGCAGTGAAGACTTAAGAGAAATTTAATAAAAAGTATTTAGTGTATTTTTGTCAAAAAATAAATTATCACTATTTGATTCTAGTGAAATATTTCCACATAGAAACATGTTGTCTTCACTTGGAGACTATGTTGCAGATGAGCACAGAGGACCCATAGACAGCTGAACATTATGATGTCACAGTGAGATTGATCTTTGGATACAAAACGTCAACATCTCATCATTTTATCCTACTAAACATTTGAGTAAAATGTTGTCATAATTATCTTGTGTGATGTTTGTGCCAAAGTTTTTGGCAATTTGTCTGTGAGATTTGGCAGTTGCAAGAACAGGAGCAACGGAGGGACAACCCAAAAACTTAATGCCTCTGGCTACCTTAAATGAATATTTCACCCAAAAATGAAAATTCAGTCATAACCTAGTCACCCTCATGCTGACTGAAGGTTGGGTTTAGTTTTTTTTAGTCTGTTAGAAAACTGGTTACCATTCACTTCCATTGTTTGGGAGATTTAGCAATGCTGTTTTCCTGTGAAACTCCAGCAGTGTTTTGTGGACTAATAATATAAACCCACCCCTAAATCAGCATGAGGGTGAGTAGATAATGACTAAATTTTCATTTTTAGGTGAACCATCCCTTTAATGTCCTGACTGAATGTACAGACCTGCACCCAGTCAGTTCAAAACTCTCTGGGGTGAAGTGTTTGGAGCAGAAGTAGACAAAGTCAGTCTGAGGATCCCACGAGTCTGCACGGTGGGAGTTGGTGATCCAAAGGTTCCTCCGAGTTTCTCCTTTTGGTAATCTGTCCAATGGAATGACAGATTATTATTGGTGAAAAGAATAACATAATTTGTCCCTCTGATGTCAGCATCACAGCTGTGACTTCAACTCTCAAGTTCAAATTACATGGAGAGACATTTAAGAACATCATGAAAACTACAAAGAACATCCAAGACAGGCATTAAACATATGTATGACCCTGGCATTCTGCCAAATGTGAGAAACGCTCACCTGTGAAAGGTGATACCAGCATTACGAGTCTCACGATTATCCCGAGATTTACAACCACCTGCTGAGCAATGTCTTGGCATCTGAAAGTGATATAATGAAGAGACAAAAAAAGGAGTCAGGCACATATTTTGGCAAGTGTCATCATGTCTTAAGAACTCAATCTGAGCAGAAAATCTCAAAAACAAACACCATGTTAAAGAGTTGCACTTTAATATGATTAAATATGAGTGTGTGAGTGTTTTGAGGACTAAAAAACAAAACCTGACCTTCAGTCAGCATGAGGGTGAGTAGATAATGACTGAATTTACATTTTGGGGTGAATTATCCCTTTAAGTATAGGCCTCAAATGGACCTACAATTTTGATGTTCTTACTTCACTGGAGATTTCCATTGGATGCTACTTTATATTTCTACTCCACCTCATTCCAGAAGCCAATACTGTACTTTTTACTCCACTACATTTATTTGATAACTTTAGTGTCTAATTATTTGGCATATTCGGATCATTAATACAAAAACAAATGAACTAGTAAAAAAATATATATTATTATAGATTAACATACCCATGTACAGTAAAGTGTTTCCCAAACTTTTTTTTTTTCTGGGGACCCACTTTTTAAAAATGACAAACCATCCTGACCCAGTTAACAACAGACCTTGGAAGAGTTAATTTGTGCATTAATAATTAATGCCTCTGACCATTGTTACTGTCACTTCCACATCACCATTTATTATGTTAACGCATGCAAACACATTAAATACTTTATAACTAAAAAAACAACAAAAAAAAAAACATAAATGCATTTAGGCTAAGTTAACAGGCCTCAATCTTTTTATTTCCTCTCATCAAGAAAACAAACCTAAAAAATTAAAGAAACAGAAGTACATTTCTTTGAGGGGTCAAAGGTTAACGTTTATCTAAAGAAGAAAAGTAAATGTTCTCAGCAAAATATTAGTTGGCAAAACGTGAAAGAAATGTATTGAAGTAAGTTGCCTTGAAATTTTGAATTTCCTCAACTTTTTCATTTTTACAGTATAGAACATTTTAACATACTTCAAAAATGAGACAAAATAAGTGCATTTAGGGGGAATGAACAGGCTCGTGTTTTTTCTTCTCATCAGTAAAACAATGTACGTATTTTAATGCTTTACAAAAGCTGTACTACAGATATAAATTATATAAAGTCCTGATCCAGTCTTTGGGAATGACTGATGTAAAGTATCTTAAATTAGCTCCACATTTACTTTAGCCCTTTCTAAATATGCGTTCTTCTCTGTACTTGTGTACTTGTACTTTGTACAAGTCCTCTCTCAATAAAGTTTGATTTTTTAAAAAATCTATTGTTGTTGTCTGATCACTTGATGGCACTGTTGGCTTGTCCGTATGTTGCGCTTCATTTCAGCAATAAAGTTTTGAAGAAAAACATTTCCTACGTCCTTCAATCTAGACGGCGGGTTATTGGGTGAAACAAACGGAAATATTTTGACTTTTAAATCCAGCAGCCACTGAAATGTCGTTTTATCGGACCGCTGTGGTTTCAGTTAGTTAATATGTAACATATGTGTCTCATAGTGTTTCATAGTTCTGACCGGATTTTAAACAACACATTTAGGCGCATTCAGATTTTAGAAACGGTAATGGAACAGTGAATAGTTTGTTTTGTCGTTCAGCTGCTATCACACCGTTCTCCTGCTGCTGCACAACTTTGCTGAGCTAATGTAGCTCTTGTAACAAGCTAACGTTAGCTTGAAGCTAACTCGCAGCTAACTCGCTGTAAACATCACAGACATGGCGGCAGATACACAGTCTCTTTTTACTTAACTCAGAAAACACTGGACTAAACGCTGTCTTATACAAACTAAAAATATTACCCTGCACTGCAGATTTGGACCTCACGAAGATGGCTGATCCTTTCTTCATCCACCTTCTTCCTCCTTTCTCTCTACCCCCTTTTTTTGTAAATAAAACTTTATTTAAACATGCATCACGCTAACAGGAACAACAACTTTACGGTGTACTGAGAATCATTTAAGGCTTTGAGGTGCATTTAAATATAAGAGCACTTTGTATTTTCAACCAAACGTATAGATATACTCAAAGACTAAATCTTATAATCAATGATAACATTTTTAATTGTTATATTTCTGTTGTTCCACAAGATGGAGTCATATGTGGGAAAGTTAGAGTAATTCCTTCAAGAAGTTTGTTTCCCTTTTTCTTTTCCTTTTTTTGAAACATCACCATTGATAATAACGTTCAAAATTTCCAGTCTACTTTATATCCTCCTGAGACCAGGAAGAAAAACAGTTTAAATTCTTTTTTTCATTTGATGAATATTGGAAATAAATAAATAAATGAATAACAACAAAAACAACAAAAACAACAACAACAACAACAACAACAACAACAACAACAATAATAATAATAGTAATAACAAATCTCTTTATTAGTTTTCATGACAAGAGCAAAAATACAATACATTCTAAACACCAGAATTTATTTCCCCTCTATCATCGTCCTACTCATCCATATCACCTTCCTCAACCTCTAGCTCCTAAACTGAAGAGAAATAAATAAATAAAAATGAATGAGTAAATAAATAAAGTGAGAGAAAGAACAACCAGGTCAAAGGTCAATGCACTTACATATGGATGCAAAAGTAAATATTATAGTAAGGCATAGCTGAGAAAAAGAAAGAAAGATGGAATGAACTGGAATTCAATGAATAAATACCATAAAGGCTGACATATTCTTGAGAAACAATCGAAACACTACAGACTTCTGTGAGAGAGGAGAACTCACCAGATCTCAAAGAAATGAAATGTGACCAGAAACGTTCCCAAGTTTTCTCAACTTCTCTGTCATTCCATCTTGTGTATCTAATTATCTAAAGACCTCATCAGGTCTCTCACCCATTTAACTGCAATATTTAACTGATTCAAAACTGTTAGTGGGTCAGTCTCGGCTGTGGACATGAGTCAGAACACATGAACATGCTGACATGTCATGATGCTACATTCTGGTCTTTGAGACACCCCCTTCTCTGCAGCTCTCCCAGAGACCTGGTCCTCTGACCCATCCTGGATCAGCTGTTTGTAGAAACCAGATTAAAGAAATGCAGAAAGTTCAGTTCTCTGTTTGACTTGACATTAGATACAGGCTGATTACACAGATCCAAAATTTTTTTTCCTCACTAGGAGCTCTGTTTCCTGACAGTCCCACTGTCCCCCACAAAGGACATGGGTTAAAATGTGTATTTTAAAAGTCTTAACATTAACACACACTTCTGTCATCTTATAACTGGGATTCTCTTGATTAAAAACAACATCCCTCTGAAGATTACAACTACTATATATATTTTATTCATTTGATCACTGAACTCTGGCTGCCAACAAATGCCTTTGCTGCCTTTCCTGCCATTTTTAAAAAAAGATATGCTTTATTGGCCACGCCCACATGTCCGTTATACATGTGGTCAGGCGTTTCCAGCTAACCCTGCTGTTTCTGGGACTATCTCAGCCAAAGCTGCCAAACAGTAAATGAATACATTCATCATAGTTCATTCATAACAGTGTATCAAGATATTCACATTCTGTTTTTATAAACATGTAGACCAGTGATTTCCAAAGTGTGGGCTGTGGCCCAGTGGTGGGCCAGGAAGGCCCTATAGGTGGGCCTTGAGAGGTCATGAAAAATAAAATTTAAATATATATATTCCTTAGTTTCAATTTTTATACACTTGAAATTACAATGAGATATTGATTATTGTTATTATTGTTGTTTGGGGTGTATGTTTGGGAATGGCTTGTGTAGAGGAACCTCCTGCCTGCTGTCACACCAAAATAATTACAGGTTGCATTATGAAATTATATGAGAACATATGTAATATGTAAATATGTAATATTTAATAAACATATAAATATTAAAAAATCTACACGTGTGAGACCTTAGAGAATATGAAAAACAAGTATGCTTTGTTCTTCCTTTAGTGAAGTACCTCAACATTTTGGCTGCCGTCCCACTAGCTCTTTAGAATTTGACAGCCAATGACTGCAAATGATTTCAAACTGTTGCCACAACAGTACGTGTCCTGTAGCAATTGATTTGAGTGGTCTAAGGTCGCTAAGGTGGGCGGGGCAATGCCTCATATTGAGCCTGCTACAGAAAACTCCATGAGTGACCTGACTTACTAAATCTGACCTGTCAATAATAAGGCTGATAAATCAATAAGAAATAACTGAACATCTAGAAGTTATGATTTATAATTCATGTCTCGATGAACTCTATTTGATAAAATGTTGATATTTTGCTAAATAAACTTTTTTTTCTGAAACAACTGGCCTAATTTAAAAATGGTCCAACTTCTGCGTTGAGGTTTATCAGATATTTTGATGCTTCCTCTTATTAAAAATGATTTAAATTGATTTATATATTATATTATTGCATATATTACTTGCCTCTTTTCCCATGTCACATTTTCCTGGTGTGTTTGTGGTGTGTGTTTGTGTGTGCACGACTATGTTCATGTGTGCAAGTGAGTGAGCATGTGTAAGTGTGTGCATACATTTGTGCATGCATGAACACATGAATGCACACATGCACACACGTGTGCACACACACTGAATTTGATCTTGATTATGTTTTAATCCAGTGTCATAAGGGGGAATGTTCCAAAATGAGTGAAGTAAGTTCCAAAAGCAAGTGTTACATTTTTGAATGTAGCTGTTGTTTTCATGTCATTTAAATGTAATGTTATATTGTTATATTATGCAGATGTGTTTTAAAATTAAAGTTAATTGGATTGTTTTATCACTTTGCAGTTTGATTGGCCCATTTCACCTGAACACTGCTCATCTCAAAAATGTGGGACAGCTGATGTTTCAAGAACTGCAGGGCCACACGTTATAGTTTATTACATCAGTTCAACACAAAAATACTGAAAGCAGGCCCAGTCCGTATGAATCATAAGAACACAGTTAAATGTCACACATATATTTTTTCATTAGCGCCTAAAGCAATTAACCAAAAAGCGGCCCAATTTAGCTGATACCGCCCAACTATTTTAATACATGTGTATTTTGTAAAAAAAAAAAAAAATGTATTTATATATATAAAATGTATATATATATATATATATATATATATATATATATATATATATATATATATATATATATATATATATATATATATATACACACATATATATGTATACACACACACATATATACATACATACACACAGATATAGTCTGCCGGTCATGGTCAGTGAATCGTATCTTTGTCAGACACTGTCTGGATGATTACTGTCTGGGTCTGCCCCCCCCTCTTCCCCACTGACCGCCGTCTCCCATTGTCACCAGCTCCCCCCTCCTCCTCCTCCTCCTCCTCATCCCCCATGGATCACTGACAGGAGGAGAGAGAGGAGGCGGGCTCTAATCACACACACACAGTCTGCTGCTCAGTTGAAGCAGTGTGTCGGGTGTACATCACACTGAGATGAGGATGATCCATGAAGCTGCAGCCGGAGCTCCAGGCTCGTGATGTAGTCTGTGTGTTCGGGCTGGGCGCTGACAGGCTGCTGCATCGCGGACCGGACCGGACCAGACGGGACCGGGACCGGCCGCTCCTCTCCGCCCCTCGCCGGCTGCTGCTGCTGCCCGCCTCATGAGACACACATCGGTCCCGAGAAGATCCAGAAACACAAGGACCAATGGTTTTTACTCCTGCAGCTGCACAGGACCCCAGAGACAGGGCATGGATATATGTGAGTCACACTAATGAGAACTGTTACACACCTCTGTACGTTATAACGTGTTATAACAGCGTTGTACACTGTCTGAATGTATATGATACTCAGCTCCTGCCGTGCATTCAGAACAGATGATGTGATGTCTGATCTGCGGCTGTGGTTCATCCAATCACTGGCTGCCATCTGAACTCCTCTACTCCAGTTTGTCTCAGTGTCCTCTGATGGGGAGCTCAGTCTTAGGAGACAGTTGTTGAGATTTGGCTGAAAGACGGACGCTGTAATGCGGCAGGCAGGTCTGGTTCTGGTTGTTGGCCTGTGTGTGTGTGTGTGTGTGTGTGTGTGTGTGTGTGTGTGTGTGTGTGTGTGTGTGGACTGGCCGGCTGATGAGGTGTCGACCCTCCCCCACATCATTTACTTCCCACCGGCAGGCAGCAGACCGCTAGACAGCCCAGTCAGTGAGTCCCTGCAGCACAAAGGGGCTGATGGGAGGCAGAGGGGCGTCACTGGTGACAAATGGTCAGATATGTGTTCATACTTAAACTTAGAGCAGAGCTGCACTTGTGTATTTGTTGCTATTCTGTAACAAAAACCACATGATTCAGAGTGCAAAGCACCTGAAGTTAGTCAGAGTCAGTAAGTGTTACTTGTTTATTCTGACTGTGGGGGGGCGGGGGGTGTGAGGTGGGGGGTGGGTTGCATGTTTTGGTGTATGTGAAGTGAGGTCAGGGACAGCCAGTTAAATGGAGTGGAGTGAATGATGGGGGTGCAACTAACCATTATTTTCGTTTTTATGACAGGTGCTATTTGCACCCAGTTGTCAGTAGCCAACAATAAATATTATTTGCACCTGGGTGAAATAGTCAATGTGGCTATTTACACTTGGGTGGATATGGTGTAAGTATAATCGAGACATGCACCCAGCTGTCAGTAACCAATAACACTATTCTCACTCAGGATTGGAGCTGGGCAAATAATACCTCGATATTATGAGGCTACGCTGCAAAACAAAACATTTTCTCTAAAACAACATACAGCTCTCAACAGTGATGATCTTATAAGATATGATGCATTGCTCTAGATTAAACTGTCCAGTAGTAGGGCTGAGGATATGGAAAAAATTAAATACATGTCCACAGTCTGATAAGTTCAGACAAAGACATCACTTCACTGTACTGCAGCCTTTAAAACCAGGAAAAGACAATGCTCATGTCATATCATCATGTAACCATATCTAACATCTGAGATGATATCTAGTCTCATATCATAACATTGATATAACAGGGCTGCAACTAATGATTATTTTCAGTGTCGATTAATCTGTCGTTTATTCTCTGGATTAGTTGTTTGGCCTATAAAATGTCAGAAAACTGTGAAAAACATCAATCGGTGTTTCCCAAAGCCCAAGAAGACGTCCTCAAATGTCTTGTTTTGTCCACAATCCAAAAATATTCAATTTACTGTCAGAGAGGAGTAAAAGAAACCAGAAAATATTGACATTTAAAAGCTGAAATCAGAGGTTTTGGACTTTTTTCTTAAAAAAACAACCAAACCTGTGAATTTATTATCAAATAGTTTTCCACTAATTTACTAAAATATTAATCGTTGCAGCTCTACGATACATTACATTTATATCACCCAGCCCTGATCATAATCTTTTAGTAAATCTAACTAAACTAAGACAACTATGACAACTGTAAGTATTAATAATACAACAAACTAACTGAAAATAAGAAGTCAGCTAAGTCTAAAAATCAGTCTAGTTTTACAGCTGGTTGTTCTTTATAGCTTAACTAGGCAGACTGGGTGTAAATAGTAAAATACCTGCCTATTCTCACCCAGGAACAAGTAGACACTCCATTTCATTATTATTATTATTAATCTGCATATTATTTTCTAGATGAATCCATTAATGTTTGCTCTATATAATATCAGAATATTGTGAAAAATGTCCATCCCAGTGTCTCAAAGTCCTGGTGATGTCTTTAAATGTCCTGTCAGACAGAGAGCAGCAGAAAATCTCCATATAAGTGCTGGTGGCTGTGCCTGCAGACACCCTGCAGCTCTGTCTGTATTTCCAGATTTTTCTCTCATTGCTTTGCTGCTCGGGATGTTTCGCCAAACCATAATGTTAATATTTGACATCCTGATGCATTTAGGAACAGCTCAGACAAATCCTACTGGCTCTACCTTGAACATCTTGCTAGGTCTATAATACCTGTAATACCACCTTAAACCTGCTGTCTGATAGTTTACATTAGAGATGTACTGATTTATCATCTGAACTTTGGTAGTGTAGCAGCTAGAATTCACCTTGTTGACTGCAACTGGCAAAGAAGATGACAATGACTGATGACAGTAAGTTCATGTTTTTCTGTTGTGACCCAAAAGTTTTGAGCTGACTCAGCTAGGCTTAGCTAGCTGGGAACGAGTACTTTTCGCTGTTTTTGTATTGAATTGTGTTGGTGAAGTCTTGCAATGTGGGGATAAAACTTGGGGCCACAGTGGGCCACCTACATGGAATATTTGGTGGCCACAGGGCCATCAGGCCATGGTTAATGTGGAAGCCTGTTGGCATCGGTCAAATTGTCATTTTAAATGTCTGTATTGGTCCAGAATTTCACAACTGGCACATCTCTACTAGGGCTGCACAATTACTGCTAAATATGAATCATGATTTTTCTTCCTATGAGATGAGATCTTGAGTGTATCTCTTTCTTTTCAACAAAAACATTAACTGAACTCCCAGACACTCAAATAAAAAACATGTCTGAGACGCCTGCTGTCTGGATGGACCTTTAAACAGACAACATGATGTACAGGATATTAAAGTGCTGCACTTTAACATCTCTTGTAACAGTAAAACACCTCAAGTCTCTTTTCCTCTCTTTCTTTAGAACACTTAAAGTGACTGACTCAAATGTTGCTGAACATAAAATAATAGAAGAGCATCACACTGTATAACATTTGTGTAGCTGTAGTTTGTGTGTGTTTTTTTTTTGTCCCAGAGGAGGAAATGAACTGTTGTCATTTAGAAATGAGGCTGCATCGATGAATGATTCGAGACCACATGCCCATGCAGGCCTAATGTGTACTGTATATAAACCTATTACAGCAGTCAGGCTTTAGTTTGCAGTAGAATTTGACTTCATCAGATATTGATCTTGTTCAGGGTGCACAGTTAATTGCAATATTATTGAAATGACAATATGGCCAAATCACAGATCCAGAACCAATTCACACTTTGCCTTGAGCTAAAAATCTCATTCTCCAGATGTAAGGTAACATGTTTGGAGCTGCAATGATTAGTAAATTCATCAATTATTAATTGATTATTTAATAAATTGCCTACTATTTTGATAAATGATTAATCAGTTTGAGTCATTTCTTAAGAAAAAAAAATCAAAATTCTGTGATTCCAGCTTCTTAAATGTGAATATTTTCTGGTTTGTTTACTCCTCTCTGACAGTAAACTGAATATATTTGAGTTATGAGTGAAACAAGACATTTGAGGATGTCATCTTGGACTTTGGGAAACACTGATTGACATTTTCTGGCATTTTGTGAACCAAACAACTAAACAGTTAGTGAAGCACATAATGTTTGTTTCTACACGTTTGTTTGGTACTGACCTCATATCATCACAATTTTAATATATATGTATATTTATTTTCAATAAACATGAAAATTGTGATGTAAAAATTCCTACTCATCGTATCATATGTTGCAATTTCAGTCAAAATAATCACAATATGACTTTTTTTTAACCATATGGTGCAGCCCGAGATGTGGTGTGTTGTCATTGTTTATACAAGGTCACATGATGACAACAAAGTCATCTCTATTACAGTTGTCTACAGTGCTGTGTGGTTGTGTTGTGATGGCGCTGCTGTACCTGGATCAGAATGATGTGGACTGTATGTTTTTGATGCTGATCCTCAGAAACATGGCTGGATGGATTCTGATCGTCTACACACTCACACTCACTCTCCTCTTTGTCTTGATTTTATGATGATAGAGGAGCCCAGGCAGCCTGAGTTATATTAGTGAAGGGGGTTGCAGAGACAGACTGATGAGACGACTAAATGAAAAACACACACACACACACGCAGCAGGTTTATTTGCAATGCACCAGACTCCTCATTACGGCCGGCTGCTGTCTCAGCTCGCTCCTCCCCAGGGTCAGAGGTGAAAGGTGAAGGCCTGTCAGTCATTGCCAGCGTCTGAGCCTTTGTCTGCTCCCCCAGCTTCCTCTTTGTTCACAACATGGATATCAGACATGTGCAGTGTGCACACACTCTGCACTTTTGCATGTTTTATTGCCTTTGTTTAAACCTGAAATGAAAATGTTAGACTTTTAACTCTCATTTAAAAATAGGTGCAATTAGAGCTGCACAATATGAAAAAACACCATATTGTGATTATTTTGACCAGTATTGTGATATGATTCAAGATTAGTGGGAATGATCATTTTTGCACCACAATTTTAATTTTCAATGAAAAGAAAACATAAAAATTGTGATTATATGATATATTTTTTGCGATCTATACCAAAATCATGTTTTCTGACCTCTGGAGAACAAGATTTGTAGGTCAGGACGTCTCTGCAGCACGACAGTATTTTACTGTAATACTTCTATCACACTTTTTTCCTTTATCAAAAAATCGCAGCTTCTGTAATTTAGATGTTGCACTTGGCCATATTACAGTTATGATAACATTTTGATTAACTGTGCAGCCCTAAATGCTACTTGGTCATCTGAGACTTTAGGGGACATATAATAATCTTATATAAGATAAGATGAGATGAGATAAGATAAACTTTATTGATCCCACATGGGGGAAATTCATGTTACAGCAGCTCAGTAAGAACAGGTAGAAAAAGGGGGTGAGGGACAATATAATACTTATAAAATAAAAATAAAATAGAATGAAATATATGTATAAAAAATTAAGAAATATAAAATATTAAGTACTAAATTTGTCAAAGCTATACACTCAAGACTATATACACCATGACCAAGGTAGCAGCCAATCACACCATGTTAAAATGCAACAAACACAACATATTAAACAAAAATCCACAATAAAACAACAGCAGCTATTTAAACATAGTGGCCTCTCAAGAACAAGCACGTCTCCATCACCACAGTCCCTTATATGAAACTCTTTAACAGGAAAAAGTCATTCATGTCTCTAATAATAGAATAATAAAATTCTGTACTCAAGGAAAAGTGCAGTTACTAAAGTAACATTAAGTAGCATTACATTAGATTAACCGCTGTCTAAAATACATCAACTTAAAGGGACAATTCACACTAAAATCAAATCAAATACTTTCTCCCTCGTAGAAAACAAAGTAGTTCCAGTAGATTCTACTGTAGGAAGAAAGTACATGAAACTGCTCACAACAAGGTCTGTGGATTTTCTTGAGAACTCTGCAACTCACACCACAACTATCTAGATGAATGAACAGCACTTCAAGCCAGAGGAAAAATGATTGATTGAATGAATGAAAAAAAGAACACCATAAAAAAGTAACATGAATAAATAGTAATTCCTTAAAAATATTACTTTTAACTTGTGTGTTCCTTGTACTGTACGTCATTAACACCCACCCTGACAGGACATCAGCAGGGGGACACGTCTGCAGCATTTTAAAGGCACAGTGTATTTCTGGATTTTTCCACAGCTTGTTGTCGAGCAACATATCTCAGCTCACACAACGATGAGATCAGTTTGGGAGGATAACACAAGATTTGCAGCTTCATAAATGACTTGGCTGAAACCAGTTTCAAGTTTGAACAGGTTGACTGAATGAATCAGTGTTGTAGTGAGACTGAAGGTGGGGCCCTGTCTGTCTGCGTTATTATAGCTCACTCATTCTGAGAATATTGAGGGCGTTTTGATTTTTACTCATCAACTGTGCTGGAAAATATGTTTAAAATGATCAAAGTCTTGGCTATTAAAACCTTCATTTTATTTTATTAAATGCAACATCAATTAAGACTTGACGTCTTCCAGAGTTGACAGAGTTGTTACATTTTTTCATTTCACATTATAGTCATAGTGAGCAGCCATTTTATTTTTCTGTCTCATAGTTCTCTTAATGTTAATCAAAATACACATCTTATTTATTATATCTAATTCTTATTTATCTTTGATTTAGAAGGACTACAGAGTTGACATGTTATGGTTGAGACACGTTGGATAGCAATATTATTGAATTAATTTGTCAAAAAATTAGAAAGTTAACCAGTGCTGGAGCAGCATTCCTGCCTTTTTAAAGCAAGAAGTGAGACAGGGGTCCTTAGTGTATAGCTCACCATTTTTATGCCTGATTAAATCATGTTTTCATGAAAATAAATATTTTAAAATGAAGATAATTATAAAAACACATTTTTACACCTATGTTATCAGTAGTTATTTTGACACATTTTTAAATTCTCTGAAGGTGTGAATTCTTGTCTGGGATAAAAGGGTTTATGATGCAGAGCAAGTTTAGAAATGAAAAACATTAGAACAAACCAAAGCATTTCATAAATTTGAACTAGAGTGTTGCTATTAATAATTTTTTAATTTTTTTTTTGGTAGGACATGATTTGTCACAATTCTCAAGAATGAATATATTCTCCTGTTCATGTATGAGGATAGACTGTAGTGTTTTGGGGACCTGGCATCACTGCAGAGGAAAGTAACAGTGCAGAATGTCCTCATAGTTGTCCTTGATGTTCTGACCCTGTGCTGAGTGATGGAAGAACATGTTCTCAAAGCCTGAAGAGGTCAAAACTCCAGCAACACGTACAGTGTAGAACACAGAACACCTTTATTGTTTCAGCTCATGGCCTTCATCTGGGTGGACTCTCTAAAGGTTACTAATAGTGAGAAATTTTTTGTCTAATGTTCTCTGTGTGTCTCTCTCCTCCTCTCTGTGCGTCTGCAGCTGAACTGGAGTTTGTTCAGATAATAATAATCCTGCTGGTGATGACCTTCATGACAGTCGTGATCATCTGCCTACTCAACCACTACAGGCTGCCGGCCCTGGCCTTCCTCAGCAGGCTCAGCCACACCCACAGAGACCAGGCCACACAAATGGTACGTGACCCAACCACCACAGAGACACGGGCTGTTCCACTCAGTTTACCCAGAAACAAGAAAATAGATACCAACACCTGAAACCTGAATGGCCTTCAAGTTTGGATCTCTGGGCTCTATGTTACGCGTTTAGACTCAAGACTTTCACTTGATAATATATGAAAATCTGCTATTTTGCTATAAATTCTATAGAAATATCTGAATTTACTCTCTAAATGTTATTTTGACATGTTTAGAGCAGGGTCAGCCACTCCCAAGCTAAAATTCAAACATACAACATACATAGAATTAAAAATCATAGGGAAGCTAAGGGGAGGTTGCCTCCTCTAGAAACAACATGAGCTCACCTGAACACCCACTGTGAGATATTCAGGGGGAGCCCTAAAACATTGTCCACTTTTAAGTCATATTGTATTTTCTGTACATTAAGGTTGCTGTGATAAATAATAATAGTACAATATGTCCACAGTTCAAATTATGGGGGAGTTAAGGGGAGCATGGCTCCCCTGAAAATTTACTTTGAGACGTTTGAGGGGAGCTCTAAAACATTGTTCATTTATAGTGTTACAGATTATATTTATATTTTATTTTATTTATATTTATATTTTGTTTGTTTGTTTGTTTTTTAATTTTCTTAACCAGCTCATGATTTCTGGAAAGAGACACTGGTTTGGATTTTTTTTGACTCCTTGAGGACCATAAGCTGAATGCTGAGTCCCATTATATTGTAGAGAAGGCAGACTTCTTTATGTTTGATATCTTCAGAACTCACACTAAAACTATCCAGATGGATAAACAGCAAGCCAGGAGGAAAATCTGTGTTTTTGATTTGGGAGTGAACTGTCCCTTTAACAAATAGACACAGAAGGAAACTAAACCAAACTAGTTGAGGGGTGAGGATTATCATACAGTGTCATGGTCTCCTCTCTGTCTCTGCTGTCTGCCCTCTGGTAGACTCATATCAGTTCAGACCTGCCCTCCCTCTTGAGATTGACAACCAATCAGAAAAGACAAATCACAACCTGTGACAGTGTAATACATCATCTATTAATCATTTAATTATTGATTCATCAGTAATGGCCATTCATTTGATATCTGTCTTTGTCTCCCCCGTCAGGATGGCAGTGAGTGGTCAGACGGTGTGCTGACTCAGCAGAGAAGTGGTGAGGTGAGTAATGCCTGTTGAGCTTCACAGCACCCATATGTTCCAGAAAGCTTTAACTGTCTAAACCAGACTGCCCTCTAGTGGTGGTCAGCTGTCTTGAGATCAGTTGAAGGGTATCAAATGCTGTGCTTAATAATTAGTAAGAGGGAAAAGAACTCTTTGAGACAGAGGACAGAGAGACAAAGGCTGCTGGCTCCAGAGAGGAATGTCCTGTGGTCACATCAACATCCTCAACTGATACTAGATTTTTGGGGCCAATGTTGATAATGATATCAGGGACTAAAAAATTCTGGTATTGATATATATCATCTGATATTATATATGATATTATGGTAATTACAAAGCAATACTGTATATTTCTCCAAATTTACCCGCAAATATCCACCATATTTCAACCTAAGTATGTGATAATTCACATGAAAACAACACTTGCAAAATATCACATACTTACCATGAAATTTGGGTCTAATTTGTTGGTCATTTCTAAGAAATTTCAAATATATTATTTGGTTATTACCACCTATTTATCATGAAATTATGGGACCTGGAAATTGAAGCGTTACTGAAAGGGGAAGAGTGAGAAGGGGGACGACATGCAGACAACAGAGGGCTGCAGGACTAATTATTTGAGTAACTACAGTTGATTGTTGAGGTGTGTTTAGGTTTAGTCATAATGCATTATACTGTAAGCAATATCAGTAATTGTTCTTGTAACTATTTGATTTAAAAGGGGTAGTTTGGAGTGCTTTAGCAGCTGAAATGAATGGTGCTCATGCAGCATGACCATGAGGTCGCAATTGTTGCCAGGACGATTCCATCAGGCAACCTTAGAATTTAGAATTTATTTTGGTCTGTGAATAGAAATGAGAACATCACATATAAATCTACAAATTCATGTAAATAAATGCAGAGCCTCTCACAGATGGCAGATACTTAAATTATGCAGTGAAGAAACATTACAATAAAGTAATTCAACATAAGTTCGACACTTCTGCAGTCCAAAGAAGGTGAAGGCTGAAACTACAGCTTATTAGCCCTAACAACACGTCAAATTTAGTAATCAACACCAGTATTACAATCTGATCATCCATTTTCAATACGTTATTTTGAAACTTTTATTTCTTTTGTTTATATCTATTGTTTATTTTATTTTTAAACTTTTGTTTAAATCTACTTAATCTTCTACATGTTTCCAGTCCCTCTCTACAGCTGTTCCTTAAACTCACTCCTTTAACTGAAATACAGTGTAATTTGGCCTTGATAGTCACCAGTGTTTTTGTTTTGTTTTTTTACACGAAAACATCTCTCAAATCACAATGACTTTCTCTCTTTTGCAACAACTTTTGGACACTTTCAGGTATTAATTGTTATTTTGCTCTGTGTGTAGTGTGAGCTGTTTTAAAGTTGTCTTCAAATTTCAGAGCCTGTAGTTGAATAAATAACAGGTTTGTTGGTTCTCTTTGGTTGCTGTAAATCACATCCCTCTATTGCTCATTTCCTGTCTGCCTCGGTCACTGTCATTAAAGCCAAAAAATGCCCCTAAATCAAATCAGATCAAATAGTTCCAGGAACTAAGCAGCACTTGTTGTGATCTACCTGTATGTGCTGATTGAAATGTGTTTCTTTTCTGTGTGTTCAGGTGATGTGTGGCCGTCTGAACAGCAGTCTGCCCCCCTTCATCCAGCAGCAGAGACTGTGCCGCTTCCAGCCCACCTACCCCCCCTACCTGCAGCAGGAGGTCATCAACCTGCCCCCCATCATCTGCCTGGCAGACGGGGAAGAGCTGCTGCCCTATAAGGGTCCCTGCAGGCTGCAGCTGCGCCACCCGGAGCAGCAGCTGGAGCTCATCCGAGCCACCGTGCGCGCTCCCCCGAACCGGACCGTGTTCGACGGGGACCTCATAGACATTTACATACACAGTAAGAGTGTGCAGCCCCCCAGCAGCAACTCTGGAACCAATGATGCCAGTGCCAGGATGGAGGGTCCCCCACCCTCCTACAGTGAGGTGATGGGGGACTACCAGTACAGCAATAATGCCCCACCCACAGACAGCAGGTCAGGACAGGACAGTTCACAGACTATGTCTGACACTGGCAGCAATGAAAGCACAACAAAGAGCTCTGACTTACACAAGAAGAGCTGACAGAAGACAGCAGGCTGAGAGAGGAGACACCTCAGCAGGTCTGTCAGCTGAGGGAGGAGCTGTCTGTCTGTCTTCTCCTCCACCAATAAACATCTACTGTTTTTATGTCATATTAAAGCTGCAAGATTTGTAGGTCCTTTAATCTCTGCTTTGGTTGTCTATTTTTATAATGCGTTTCATCTCTGCATGCTGCATAAGGGACTGAGTACAGTCATTTGAAAGTTTGTGATTTTTAGCGCTGCCCCCGACTAAACATATTCCTAGTCGACTACAACAAGCCATTAAAGGGATAGTTCACCAAAAATTTAAAATTCAGTCATTATCTACTCATCCTCATGCCAATACACTGTCGGGTTTATTTTGTTTACACCTGGTGTAATCCAAGTCTCCTAAAGTCCTGACATTCTGTTTGTACACCATCACACCACACACACCCAGTTCAGACAGTGTGCATGTGAATGTGGCTCCAAGCTAAGGATCTACAGTGAAGATTCAGGATAGAAACATGGTGTAAATAACATTTTTTTAGTCAACTTGGCATGTCAGGACTTTAGGAGACTTGGATTACACCAGACGAGCAGCATGGAGGCATTTTATGTTTTTATTCTGTTGTTTTTTATGTTTGAAAACTGGTCATCATTCCCTTCCATTGTTTGGGAGATTCTGCAACACTGTTTTCCTGTCAAACTCCAGCAGAGTTTTGTGGACTAACAAAATAAACCCGACCCTTAAAAAAACTAAACCTGATCTTCAATCAGCATGAGGGTGAGTAGGTAAAGACTGAATTTTCATTTTTGGGTGAACTATCCCCTTTTTCAGTTTGACTTATCCAGACTGATTCTAGAAAGTCCAACACATCCTCATACCTAAATGCAAGAAAAGGTCCAAAAACTGTTACTCCAAAAACAAAATGTATCACTGGTGGAGATTATGGCAGGGACAGGCCTTCCAAACTTTGACTATGTTATGTAGGACATGTGACATAACTTACGTAACATTAAACACATAGTTCATGCTGTAAAATGAATGTGGTTTAGGTTGAAATAACTACATCATGTATGTCATGTGATGTTACTTAAAACTTCAAATTACGTCCACTAGAGGTGCCACCTAACAATAAACAGACATTTCAGCCAGAATAAGCTGCCTACACTTGTGATCACCACACAGGTTTTTGTGGTGAGGACAAGCTGGAAGGTCTGGACAGCAAAAAGTTGGAATAAAGCCACATTTGCAGGATTTGAAATGTGATTCCAATCAAATTTCTACAGATGTGTCTTATTCCAGATGCTCTGGCCGCTGAAACCAGATTCCAAAATGTCTTATTCATCACTCACAACATGATACACAATGAGTGGTGGAAGAGATCTGCACTGCAACTTGACAGGGTTAACCCTGGGATAACTTAGCCCCTTATCACACACATATTTTTAAGCCTGGGTTAAGATGTCTGTGTGAAAGGGGCCTAAATTAGCCCAGGTTTAACTCTTAGTCCAGGGTAAGGACAGCCCAGGGCTAAGAATATGCAGTGTGCAGCATGCAAACCCCTTAATAGGACTGATAACTGAGGTAACAAGCTAATGGCAGCTACAGCACAGTTAGCAGCAATGCACCAGTGACTTCACTCCCCAATAGGTCTCCAGAACCTTCTCTTCCTGGTGGTTCCTGCGCACTAACCCAGTTCAGTTAAGTGCAAGTAATAGTGAATTTTGTGGTTCTTGTTGCGGCAGACCTCTGATACTTCCATCTTGGGCCTGACGGTGAGTTGCTACTCCCAAATGAAGTTTGAGGTATTTATCGTATTAGCGGCTAACGGATAAATAAAAACTTGGTCGACTAAGACTCTTCTCATGGTTTAGTCGACTGTTACGGGGCAGCCCTGGTGATTTCCTGTGTTGATTTACCAGACGTGTGCACAAATCCCTGTCAAACCCAGATATGAGTGCCATGATTCACACTGTCAGTAGTCATGGAAACGTACTGTATTATGTAATGGAAGCAAACCTGAAGTTGCACTAACTTGTTTAAAGCAGAGAATGTGTGTGTCATTTTGATTTTCTTGTCAAGGAGCTCAGAAGATGTGAATATTAATAGTTTTAGTTTTCTGTGACAGACCTCTGCTCCAGTCTGCAAGACTGTTACAGGTTAGACTGTGAGACATTTTTCTGTTTCTGTTTGACACTGCAGAGAAAAAGATCCATCCAGTGTTTTTTTTTTAAAGAGTCTGAGACCTAATGCTACGGAGCCATACTTGATTGTGGGATATGCTTTGGATAAACCCACGTAAAATATATATATATTTTATTTATTTGATGCTACAGCTTGAGGAAATGTTTGGCGAAGCCTTTTAATAATTTAATGTTTGAGAAGAATTTGAATTTTAGCCACGGTTCAGGGAGTTTGACCATAACCTGTCAGAGTAGCCTGGCTGGGACTTGATACTTGATGTGTCTTCTTTCTTGCTGCTGCCACATGCTGCTGCTCTCAGTTTTAGTATGTCACCTTTTAAAAGTTTATGTTTAAATTGTTATTTAGGAAAACTATCTAAAGTAGATTTTTGTTCTGTAATGTCCAGTTTCCAGTGTTTTCTGACAGCATGCTCCATAGATACGAGCTAACTCTGTGCCTGATGGTCACATTGCATCGGCCACAGGAAACTACTTGCACTTAAAAAGCCTCCACCTCTGTTGTGCCTGACTTCCAATGGTGCTTTTTCAGCAGTCTGACTCTTGAGTCTTGATCTGTACAGTACTGTATATAACTTAATATATTATGCACATGCCTACCCGGAAGGTAGAACAACCACAAGAGAACATGGAATACTGTTATACTGTAAACAATAAAGCAAAGAGAATGCATCAGGAAGACCTGTCAGGGTGTCTTTATTTATTGATTTAAAAAGGATTCCTGTCAGTTAATGCCCAGGACACCAGCTAGTCCTCCTGTGGTCTAAAATTCAGTTCATTTTTTTACTTTAATAAAAACATAATTTGCCTCTATACTGCTCGTCTGGTGTAATCCAAGTCTCCTTAAGTCCCAACATGACAAGTTTATTCACATTCACATGTTTTTATCCTGAATCTTCACTGTAGATCTTTAGCTTGGAGCCACGTTCATGTGCACACTGTCTGAACTGGGTGTGTGTTGTGAGACTTGGATTATACCAGACGAGCAGTATGGAGGCATTTTATGTTTTGTTTTGTTTTTTTTTAATCCAGTTGTTTTTTAAGTTTGAGAACTGGTCACCATTCACTTCCATTGTTTGGGAGATTCTGCAACACTGTTTTCCTGTGAAACTCCAGCAGTATTTTGTCGACTAACAAAATAAACCCGACCCTCAGCTGGCATGATGGTGAGTAGATAGTGACTGAATTTTCATTTTTGGGTGAATTATCCCTTTAAGCTGTTTTCTTTTTGTTGTTGTTGTTTTTTTTTTTAATTGCAAGGAGATGTGTTCTTCTTCAGTGGATTTCAGTAACTGTCCCGACAGTTTCATACTGGATCTGGAGCACTATGGAACTTATCCCCACAAGCCTCTGGCTCGAGAACCAATCATTCATGTTTTGTCATCTTTAGGAGTTCTTTCTGGACTGTATTAGAAATGATGGGGCCCAGGCCCTTAGGAGTGGACCACACAGACTAGCATGGACGAGATCTCAAATGCTGTGTTGAGTTGGAGAATAAGACCCTTAATTTCATTAGCCTCAAAACCTCAAAAAAATAAATATACTCCGTAGTAAATATACTGCGTAGTATCTGCAAGTATTTCAATAGAGTTCAATTAAAGTGGCAGTAAGCAACTGACATTTTGGGAATGAGACTCAACAGTTTCAGCAAATATCTTACAGATCCAAGAGGAGGAGCGTGACTGTATATACTGAAAAGTTATTATGGAAGTTTTGCCCAGTGATACCAAAAATAAACTGCCTACAGTAAACCACCTGGTTAAGGTTACAGAGAGCATGTGATCAGAGTAAATATCAAATATACTGTAAACACTGAGTCCCACTCTGAGGTGATACCAGGCCACTGGTACTATGCTGCCCTCTAGTGTTCCCTCTTCTCACACACAGTTTAAGGCAATCGTCCCCAAACACTGGGTTGTGACCCACAGGTGGCTCACAGACGATTTTATTTGGGTCCCCTAAAAACAAGACTATAGAAGGAATTCTGATGATTTAACACTTATAGCTGCAGTAATCTTTTAAGAAGCATTTAAAATGTGTATATTGTTTGACTGATGAGAAGAAAAAACAAGAGCCTGTTAATTCTGCCAAATGCACTTATTTTGTCTCATCTATGATACAGGCTAAAATGTTGTCAAAGTAAAAAATATTCTTGTCAAAAACTACTCATAGTATTAGTTACTTTTTAATTGTTGATGTGTCATACATTATCGATGGCAGACATTCAATCAAAGGAGTTTCCGTTTCTCCAAATCTTCAGTGTAATTCACTCCAAACTCACAAATTTGGTGCATGTTCATAAACACTAAACAAATTCATTAATATTTCTTTTTGATGGAGATCCAAAACACATGTTTTTTCCTCATTTTAAGTACCTTAAAGAACCTAAATGCTCAACAAAGCAACATAATTACAATTACTTCAGTATTTGTAATACTTCCACCCCTGTCAAGGACCTTGCAGCAACAAAGTGGAGTGAGTATATAGTTTGACTGTCAGACTACACATGCTTGAGCCAGATAAATCTAGGATGACTGTTATGGCCTCCATACAAAAAGAGAATCATGGCTTGCTAAGGGCAGGAGGCAGCAACATATAAAATGAGAACGCCACACCAAAAAGGTAACGACAAAAGAAGGGAAGACGCTGGGCCGACCACGCAATGGGCTGTTGCTCCCAGCATCTCCCCCTAAACTACCTGCAACAAAAACTAAACCTAATGTAAACAAAAGAGAAGGATAACAAGACTACTAGCAGTCTCCAGCCCAAACTAACACAACAAACCAAACCAACAAAAAGCACCTAAATGTGCAAGGAGATGAAACCTGCTTGGCAGGAGAAAAAGAAGGAGGAAAAACGTCTCCTCACTACCTGTTCTGTTGTCTGTCTGTGCTGTGTGCTGTGTGCCATCCCCCTGTCTCTACACTCTGTCCCTCTTATCCCCTCCTCTCTTCTTGAGTGCTGATTGCACTGCTGCACTTAACGTTGACATAGGATGAGACTCTATGGACAGAAGGCACAGACCAGGGGTCTACAACCTGAAGCTCAGGATCCACCCCGGCCCCTCTCCACTGGCTCCCTGTGGCTGTGACAAAAATGATATGGTAATGAATAAAATAGTTTTTTCTCCACATCTTCATTTTCACTTATCATTGTTGTAGGTCTACGGTGATTCTCCGGTTGTAAAAATGTGCAGCCTCTAAACAGAATAATAAAAAATGTTTTAATATTTCCTCAACTAAAATGTGTGTCATAGCCTACATCTCCAGCTTGGCACATTTTCAGCTAAACTTTGCCGGTGGCTAGTCTTGAGTCTACATAGCCTAGTTATGAATGCCAAATCCAACAGAAAAGTCTCAGAAAAAAAACTGAAATATAATAGTTGGGGGTTCAGACAGATTTTTCTTTTCTTCATTTTCTTTTTAGCCAAAAATGTCTCTTTTGAGATTAGAGTTTGTAGTCCCCTGGTATACACTGTTCAACTATAACCTATAACCAATCTGTAACCACTAATCCTTTAAAGGGACAAGGGGTTCTGGAGCTGAAAGACTGCGACATAAACATGAGTCTACTTATGATATACAGTATATTTTTGACGTAACGCTTTTGTTTCAGTGAACACATTGAATCTGAACCTAAATAACCAAAGACATACAGTACATTAGAAATGGACAGGATCACAGCTCTGCTAAAGTGAAGCCTAATCATCTCCTCTGCCCCCTGGTGGAAGGCTGCAGAACAGGTCATAAATCCTGCCTCCCTATGTTAACAGATGGCACTTGGGCCAAACTGAAACATCGAGCCACAGTTTTTCCAAAGATGGTTTCTGTCATTTTAAGTAGTTCTTATCATGCTGAAGTTTGAGTGTTCATATTTGTGTACAGTTTGACTTTAATTACTTTATTTGATGATATAAAACAGGTTTCAATGGCTGTATATATATATATATATATATATATATATATATATATATATATATGATGGGCACAGAAATCAATTCATCTCTTGAATCTACTAATATTAACACTTCATTCTTAGCAAGTCAACACTTAATTCCCACCAATCCAGCAGCAGAAAACCAAATATTACGTTATTGAGCTCCATATATATATATATATGTATATGTTAAAAAGGGCTTCAAGTCACGATTGACAGCTGAGCTCTGCTCGTGATTGAGTCAGCTAGCTGTGTGGGCGGGAAATGAATACAGCGGCTCCAACACTGGTCACTACTGCTGCAGACTGGCTCTGAATGATGTCACCAGCACAAAATGGCAGCCCTTGTATCTGGGATATTTTGGCTTCTTCACTTTTGTACAGTTGAAGGAAGTGGAGTCATGTTGTCCATCTTTATTTACAATAATTGGCCTGTACTTGTTTTGTGATTAAAAATGCAGGCAGTACTTTCCCCAGAGTCATAACAAAGAAGATATGCATCCATCAATCTCCCTGGTTACCCAGTGTTTTGGATGGAGACAATGGGGGAGCACCAAGATTGCACTACATCAGTGGATTGGTGTATTACCACATGTCTCCTCACACCAGGGAATTCCAGTTTCCCAGTGCAGGGCTGTGCTGTAAATGGCCAGAGACAGAGTGAGTATGCTGGATGGATGGATGGATGGATGGATGGATGGATGGATGGATGGATGGATGGATGATGTATTGATGTATGGATGGATGATGGATGGATGGATGGATGGATGGATGGATGGGGATGAATGGATACAGAAATCAATTCATCTCTTGAATCTACTAATATTAACACTTCATTCTTAGCAAGTCAACACTTAATTCCCCTGATCCACCTTGTCTGAACCAATCCAGCAGCAGAAAACCAAATATTATGTTATTGAGCTCCAGTGGAAAAAAATATACCAAATATCATTTAATTCACGTAATTATGCAGCAGTCAACAAAAAACAAATTTCAGTATGCAAAATGTGCAGATCTGAAATTACAGTTGGAGACACAGATCACAACTTTATTATAACTTTGTTTCACTCTGAATTTCTCCCCTGGTCATCCAGCTCTGAGCCCACCTCCCAGTTTGGGAACTTTTACTTGTTTCGGGCTTGAAACTAAAAGATTAGGACTTGGGAGTTGTCAATCTTGATTCAGGACATGACTTTGGAGTTTTGTGTCTTGACTTGGGACTTGAGACTTATTTGTGACTTATGTAACAATGGGCGTCATGCAAGAACATTTTCATATTCTTATCTTAAATTTGTCTTGTTCAAACAAAGGGCTCATACGAATATTCCACATTAGATTCAGCTAACACTCGTAACTTCAGATAACTGTAAATGATCCACCTGTTCAGATCTGAGTGCACATGCATGAGACTGTGAGTGAAATGAAGAAGAAATGTGAAAATGACTTAAATGAAAAAAATGACTCACCACAGCAAGGCATTCAATGACCTCAGGAGGAGGAGGGTGTCAGGGGGATGTTTCATCACAGGGACAGAGGACAGAATGAGGATGTTGTATGAGGATGAACAGCAACTTCATAAACCTGTATGTGAAGATATACAGCCAATACACCTGACAGGAAGTAATAATACATAAAATTAATTAATCAGAGGCTTTATAAGTAAATTTACAATTAGTTTATAATTTGAAATGCTGTCAATATCGACATAATTATGAAATGTAATTTATTTTTCAAACTCAAAATATCTTCAAACTAATGAAATATACAATCATCAGTGAAAAGTGTGCTAGATGGAAAGTCAGAGCAGGATTAATTATCTTGGAACAAGAAACATTTGTTCATTTTCAGTTAAATTCATCCAATAGTTGTTGGTAAAAGCTAAAAATGTCAACCTGCTGCTGGCGTTCAGGGGTCAGAGGATCACCAAAGTCAGTTGGACTCATCCTCTGGGGACCATAAATGTCTACATGGAAGAGCCACAGTCCAGCCTTGCATTGCCATCTTGGGAACATGGCTAAAAATAGATATTAACAAAGACAAACTCATTGCGCATCAGTTTTTTCTAATAGACGCTGTGTGTCAAGACTGTGACTGGCACTGTGTCGAAACATTTCCTGCTGCACTGGTGCAGCCTGCCTTCCTTCCTCCTCACGCGGGAAATCCACACAAACAAATGATGCACACACACATGTACACACACACACCAACACACACGCAGAGTTAAGGTGTCCAATCTCAGTAGCCAAGTGGTAACCAGTGGCAACACAGGTTTAGACCATAAAGTGGGTGAGCTCTGTGGTAATGCTGAACAAGCAATGAAGAAGAAGAAAAAGACTAATAGTGTTCTGTCCAAATCTCCCCTCTGAACAGCCTGTTCAGCAGCTCCAACAGATCCACATGGTGACAACCTGACAGAAAATATCTGCTCAGTGTAACTGTCATTTGGAATATATGTTGTAAATCAAAGTTGAACACACTTGTACAACTCATATTCTACATAAATCACAAATAAACATATATAAATGCCAGTATCAGTTGACGTATTATCAGTGGAGGAGAGAGTACTGAAAATCTGTACTCAAGTAAGACGAATAAGTCCCAGTGCAAGAAAAATACTTAATCAAAGTACAAAGTATTCATTTCAAAAACTACCCAGTGTATTAGTTACTTTTTAACCATTATATTTAACACATTATCAATAGCAGTTAATCAGTCGAGGGGGTCTCTGTTTCTCCAAATCTTCAGTCTAACTTACTTCTCTTTAACTCCTTCTCTGTTCTGCTCAGTGCTCACAGTCACCTCTCCAAACTAGAGCTGCAAATTTTGTGTATTTTTCTTAATCAGTAGTTGAAAATGATAACAATTGATTAATCGTGAATAAATTGTAGGACAAAACTACAAAACACATCGTTGTTTTTATTTTTTCAATTTCCCTTTTTTTCCTGTTTTGTTTTGTCTTTTTTTTTCTCATTCCAAGTTTAAATTTCTTTATTCAACGCAGGGCTCCATCAGACAAAACACTGTCAAATGAGGTGCAATTACCATCATGTCTGGACTATTGATTAAATATCCATTACTGATTTATCAGTTAATAATTAATCATTAACATCCTTACTCCCAATCTGTTCTGCTGCAATGTTTAGTTTTTCTATCCATAAGTTGTTGTTTTCAGTGGTCTTCAGTGGTATTCTGGTTTCTGTTAAGACTTGGGTCACATGACTTGAATACTTGTTACATTCCACAAACCCCGAAGATTAAAAAGTTTTTCATCTCCTGAATCAACTAATGGTAACACTATTCATTCTCAGCAAGTCAATACTTAATTCCCCAGATTTGTTTGAACCAGTCAGGTAACATCCAATCAAAATACAGGAGAGAACCATGAAGAGTTAATGTTACATTTCTCAGCTGCAGTTGGAAAAAATGACACCAAAGATCATTTTTCTCCAACAAAAACTACACGGTGATCAAAAAAAAAACAACAAACAAACAAAAAAAAAAGAGCATGGGAGTCAAAAATTACAGACGGAGAAACAACGACCTCCAACTTTGTTCAACATTGGATGGTGCAGAAAAAAAGGGCACTAAATGGCCATCATTATGACTGGTTTATGACTTGAAACTCAAAGCTTTGGTTTTGGGACTTGGGACTTGAGTGCAAACACTTGAGACTTACTTGTGAACAAGGTCCCACCTCTGGTTTGTAGTCTGAGTAGTATTGACCAATCACATTTGAGCAGGCTTTGGCTGCATACGGGTAAACAGTCCACACGGAAAGCAAAGAACACATTGGCTGCAATGCAATCTTGGAACCCAATGGCCATTGTCTGCTGGTAATTTAGCTCTGTATTAACTTTTTTAAAATTTATTTGCTCCATATGCAGATATATGTTCATAGAAATTAGCCTCCAGCTCCATTCTTCCATCTCAAGTTGCTAATCAGACTGCAAACAATGACAGGCACATGGAGAAGGAAGGAAGGAAAAGGAAGTCTTGGCTTGGCTACACCACAGGCCCATTGTCTGTTGCCCCCAGATGCTCAATCATCATCAGACGACAGCCAATGGGCTCCCAGATTGATACTACAGCAATCAGTACCCCTAATGCTAATGACTGGACAACAGACAGATAAAATCCACCCATCTGTCAGGGAGCTCATATCTATAAATAAGCTGCAAACTACAAAAATATATTAGCTGAATAGTTTTGGATGCTTTGACTGTCTGACATCGCTACAGCACATTAAACACATCATGCTCTAAAACATTAATGTAACGTGTGCAATAAATGTATCACCTGACAAGGTAATGCAAACCTTTAACTTTTTGTCTTCTTCTAACCTCTCAGTGTGAACAGCTACTGTAACACTTGAGCATTTTGTAAATGGCTTCATATTGGGATGCAGCAAAGAGCAAATAATAGTCTATACCAAGCATTCACAGACAGCTGAACACTGTGTGTGTGTGTGTGTGTGTGTGTGTATGTGTGTGTGTGCGTGTGTGTGTGTGAGGGGGCGGTGATGATTCAGAAGTCAGATTTCTCACAGGAACAGCCACTTCACTAGAAGCAGAAGCACATTGCAGTTGGCCAGTGAGGAAAGATTTTTGAGTTTTTTTCTCTCTCTCTCTCCGGCAGGGCTCTGAGGGATCCACAGAGAAGCGCACAAACGTTAATATTGGATATTTTATTTTCTGACTGTCGTTTTTTAAAACCCGTCCTCGTGAGAAGATACAGCTGCTGTCACAATGTCCAGAGTGGCCAACCTGTCAAAGCTGCGGCAGGAGAGAATGAGGGAGATCAACCTGCGGGTGAGTTGGCACCGTGTTCACGGCTGAGAGTTACATCAGGCGGTGGCATCAGCTTCTGATAAGTTTTTTAATAGGACAACCAGCACTTTAGTGTAAGATGGTGTGATTGATCAGAGGAAAAGACTATACATTACTATCATAGAAAAGTAGAAATTACTATGACGCACTATGCACTATATTCTTTGTTTCTCGGTTTTTGTCACTTCCTTTTCTTTCTGTATCTGAGTCACTCCCTGTTTTTGCACTCTGAGCCATAAAACATTTCCTCTTTACTACATACAGGCCTCTCAGGCTCTGGCCCTCATATAACTGCACTGGATGCACATACTGTATAGATGACTATATAGACATGATAAGTCTGTATGAATTAGTGGATGTAGGTGGTGGTGGTGTATGTATGTTTGCTTGTACAGAGTGTGCTTGCTCACTGGATATTTGACTATAGCAACTGTTGCCATAGAAATGGCAGTGGGTGTGTGTGTGTGTGTGATATTACTGCTTTCTTAGAATGTTGTAGGCCTCAAAACTGTGTATAAATAAATATATATAAAAACTCAGACCCAGATTCACTCAGGCTTCTGCAGCAGTCTTACAGCGACAAATGTGAGGTGTTTTCATCTGTGAGATGAGGGTCACACAGAAATTAAGTGGAGACATGTTAACACCGCTTCATTATGTAATTCACCCAGGTCACGTAATTTGCAGTTCTTGTAAGCAATCAGCTGCACGCCATCCACACCCTCCACCTGCTGCACTCCTGAACCTCTGGAGCACCTGACCCTTCTCCTCTCTCTACGCTCTCCAGCTCTTGTTCATTTCTGGTGGGGCTGGTTTCATTGCATTGATAATGTTCAAACCCAAAGACCTGACATCCCATCACCGGCTCCAGAAATGCAGCCTCACAGCTCTCGTTACAT
Organism: Lutjanus erythropterus; assembly: GCF_056507025.1. NCBI lineage: Eukaryota > Metazoa > Chordata > Actinopteri > Lutjaniformes > Lutjanidae > Lutjanus > Lutjanus erythropterus. The sequence continues at coordinate 2,417,767 of NC_139332.1, read as the reverse complement.
GCCAGGATGCTTGGATACTCTATGATGATAATACATTAAGTTTCCCCTTGAAAATGTGTGTGAGGGAGGGGGAGGGTGGGGTCTTCTAGGAGAGGGGGACCTACAGTAAAAAAAAGCATACTCAGTGCTAAAACAGGGGTTTGTTAAAGTTGCAGTAAATGATTCTAGAGGAAGATACTGGATTGTTAAGTCTCATTCTCAGGCTGTCAAATACTGTGCAGAGTCATGTGCAGTCAGTCTGCTGGTATCCAATGTGGACATTTTGAGTTTGAAAAATAAATTACACTTCATAATTACATGAACATTCTCATGTTTGATTGCAGTTCAAATTGTAATATAATTGCACATTTATACGCAAATCCTCTCATCATTAATTTAATCTATTATGAGCTGCTGTCAGGTGTACTGGCCGTCCATCTGCACACGCAAGTTTATGAAGTTTCTGTCTAGGAGAACATCCTCACTTATTCTGTCCTCTGTGATGGAAAGTTCCCTTTGACCACCTCTTGAGTCATCGATCACTTTGCTGTTGTTTCTTAGTCTTAGCATTTTCATATCAACCTTCCCGACTGTCAGGTAGCACGACATTAACAACACTCAGTGTCACGTTTCTTTGCTTTTCTTAGCTTCCACTGCTGATGCTGTTAAAATCACAAACTTTCCTTTATTGATCTCTGAAAGCATGATATCAAACTTCATAAAAGTTCTTCTGTTTCGTCTTTGATGCCATTTTCATGAATGAACACTTCCTGACATATGGAGCAGGAAGCATGGTCATATATGGTATTATTGGGGATGTCAGTTATGTATGCATGTGCACATATGAAAAAAGTATGAGAACTTAAAGATAAGAATGTAAAAATGTTTTTACATGAGTCCCAGTGTTTTGTTGAGTGGATGGTCTGAGCCACCAACTCAAAGCATCAGTATCTGATGACCTGGGGATAAGAGTCAACAATCAATCTTCCTCCAGAATCGCTCACCCCACCTTTAAGTACAAAGGTTGGGAACCACCACTTTGAGGCGAGTGCAGCAAAAGCGCAAATGTTTTAGTTCATTTATTGATTTTATTTATTTTCTTGGCCACAGATGCTCAGACCTTTGAATGTTTTATTTTAATAATAAAAGAATATTTAGAACCTTTAGTTTTCCTCTGCATCCAGATTTGCACCAAAATGCACATGGTGATAGTTGGCCAATAATATTGTTTTTCTTAGTGTATTAAAATCCTGTTATCATGTATTATACAAGGCTGAACTGTGGAAAGTGCTCATGATCACTGAGGGGAGGGTCACACCTAAAGGTCCAGTTCCTCAATCAAACCAGTGCGAGGATGATAAGATTGTTTCAGTTTTCCATCTGGCATGGTTTGCATCACAAAGGCAAAACTCAAACGGTTCAGAAACTGTAAACACAACTCATGTGGTGGAAATGATGTTTGATTATTGGTCAAACAATCTGCAGGCAAAAATACTTTTTGTACTGGATATCATTCATCATGGAGCTCTGTCAGGTTCTGTTCATGTTGGTACTGATCTGGATCATATCAGCAGACTTTAGAGGACTGCACATATGAACATCTCGTAAGACAGCAGATTTGTCTCCTCACAGACCACATTTTGGTAGCAAACATGCTGCTGGTTCACCAATCACCAAAACTAATGTAATGACACATACAGTGGTTCACTTCTGTGATTGGTTGAAATGGTGCTCACACCATTAACACTGAATTTAAGTGAAAAGTAAACTGAAACTAACATGAGACTACACCCTTGTCCCAGGCAGGAATTCACAACTTCAAACTATTTTTAAACGTGTTAAGTCTTCAGAATCTAAAACTAACAGCACTGATAATATTGGTGCTAATATACTGTTATAATCATCTTTATTTGAAAATAGATTTTGTAATAAAAAATGTTTCCCTTTAAAATTTTGTCCCAGATCTCCGTCAACTTAAACTTTCTATTTTTAGACAAATTCATTCAATAATATTTCAATCAGATGTGTCTCAGCCATAACATGTCAACTCTGTAGTCCTTCTAAATCAAAGCTAAATAAGAATTATGGTTTAAAAATGTGTATTTTGATTAGCATTAAGAGAACTCTGAGACTCTTTGTGTGTATATATGTATATATATATATATATATATATATATATATATATACACACACACACACAACCCTAACAGTCTTTTTTCAAATAGCCTTTTTGTCATATATTTATTTATGTTTTTGAATGTATTAGTATTTTTTCATTCATCTCTTGCATGTCAGTATGTGTGGCATTGTCAGTAATATGTCGGTCAGGAATGCTAAACTTAAATTACCCAGGGTGCTCTGCTGCCCATTAGGAATCAATCTGGGTTACTGGACCGTTTCCATCATCACAGCTGCTTACAGGCGTCCTCAAAGTGGAGCACCTAACACACAACTGGCTACAGTCACAGTGATGGGAGAGAATTCCAGAAGGAGGGGGCAAAACTGGAGAGGGCCTGTCAGGCCAGGCCTGGTGCTCGATTCTGCAGGGCGTCAGCAGAGCAGAGGCTGCAGAGAGGAATGTGGTTATGAAGGGTCAGGTAGGAGGTAGGAAGGTAGGAGGGGAGACATTCATACATTCATTCAAATGAGAAGGACTTTGAACTGAATCATTTGTAGAACAGAAAGCCACAGGAGGTTTTCACCACAGCAGTGATGTGGTCTGAGGATTCAACAAGCAAATTTCTGGATGTACTGAATTTATTGAAGCCTGCTGCAGAAAGCATGTCATCATGTGATGAGAATGGATCAGAGTTTGGGTAGCTGAGAAGGAGAGGGACAGGTGGAGACGCACAGTATTTCCAGATGGAAAAAAAAAAAAACTTTGGACTTTTATTTTTAGAAACAGAAGAGCCAATTAACTGTCACAGTCCTGCCAAATGAACATCCGATTTACATCCCCGCGACCCAGGTTTAAAACGGTCTTCATCTCCACTTACTTAGTAACTTAGTTGTGTTCAGCCTCTGAAGCCTGAAACAAAGTTAGCTGCCTACTGAGGAAGATACAGTAAGAAAACAATAACAACACGAATGAAAGAAACACACTAACAGTGACCTGCAAGAAAGAAACGCTGCTGCAGCCAACCTAACTGAGCATCTTGGGTTCTCTTGGGGTCTTCAACTCAAATACAGAAGGCTTTTAATTCATGATGTTAGGATGGTAGAGAGCTCAGTGGTTAATGACTGTCAGCCATCAGTGATGGACAGTGGTTGTCAGTCTTGACGAGCATTTCCATCCACCTGCATTGTTCACATTTTCAGTTTGCACAAAAAGAAACCTAGTAGAAAGACTGAAAATAACCAAAATAACCCCTCATATTTCAGTTTACATTTCAGTCACTTGCTGTTACGTCCCTTAGCTCATGATGGGAAAAGGGAAGGAACATAAAACCAGTTGTAATTGGTAAGTAAAAGTTATTTATTCGTACCGGCAGTTAAAGAGGCAAGTACACAAGAAAAGGAGGCATCAAAGCAGGCGACAGGGCCGGTGAGTGCTGCTCAACTCAGAGAAAAGAATAAAACAAAAAGAGAGCTCCCAAAATGGAGCTTACAAACTTCCTACAGTGGCTAAAACCAACAAAACAAAAGGGAAGCCTGTAGCTATCTACCTGTGGGGTTTAAACAAAAGTACAAACGAGTCAGCACTCCTATGCCTGGTGTAGTCAAATACAAGATAAAATCCTAGCAAGTGTGTGAGTCAACTTCATCAGTTATTGAACCTGTACCCTGGCCCAGTCCCTTTCAAAACGAGTACCTCATACAAAATGACTTAAAACAGAACAGCAACAAGAGGCACGTGTGGCAAGCTGTCTATGGCAGAGGCAGCCGCCCTGACTGGCACGCACACTGAGCTTAAATCTCTTTGACTTCCAGCTGCACTCCTGTGATTGGTAGATCAAGGGGCACCAATCAGCAGGCCGAGTGTAGATGGTGCAGGTAACGCCCCGCATAGCTGGAGGCCAATCATGGGCCGGAGCTCACACACTGCAATACATAACAGAACTACACGGCAAAAGGGTTAAGCACGGGGGGGCGGAAACGGCGGTGGTCGTAACACTTGCACACATGTTTACACCCAGGAACCATTTTTATTGTCAGGCAGTGATGGTTTAATTGGCAGTTCTTATACTTATACTTGTCATTAGAGAAAAGTTTTTCTGAATAAATGCATCTAAAAGAATGAAGGTGTGGTTTTAATTAGCTGCTCATTTATTTGTAGTTGATTTTTTTTTTTATGCTTGGCTGAAGTGGAAAAGTTTGTGTATTCATAAAACCAAAACATGACAAATTTCAATTGAGACACATCATCATGTTTTCTACATATGAAGTTTGACTGGTGGTTTGTGTTTTGGCTTTTTCAGTTATATCTCTCCTCTTCTACAGGTTAAAGGTCAGAAATGGAAGATAATATTCACAAGTATGTTTTCATAACAACCTGAAAAAAGAGAAGACGAATCAATGAATCACTGTGTTATTATTACCTTAGAATTAAATTTTTCTGGATTCCTGTGGGATTCTCATCACTATTCATCACTAATAACAATAGGTCTATTTTTTATATGTAAAAATGTATAATGTATAATGTGGATTGACAGGAATGGGATGAGACGGCAATCATTCTTCCAGGACTGGAACAGGATAGGAGTATTTCTGTGGGAGTGGGATGTGGAAATCCACTCCTGTGTTACCCTCTACTTAGAATGAGACCTTTATATGTGCAGAGGGAGCAGATCATCTTCTACAGAGGCCGCCATGTTGCACTGCTGTGTTTCTTCAATAGCCTAGAACAGACGAACACACTGGCTCTAGAGAGGACCTCTGATGTTCTTCATCAGTTTCATGGCCACTGTAGGCTCTCCTACATGCTTAGAAGGGGAGGGAGAAAGTTTGGGAGCTGTTTGGAGCAAAAAAGAGAACAGACTGCTATCTTATTTTAATTTTAGAGTACACAGTCAGCCTCAGTTTTTTTTCAAATAAAATGATGGCAAACTGTCGACATCCAGAATAGGGTGTGTGGAAAACTACAGCAGCTGATGCAGGGTGGTCAGTTAGAGATACTCTCGGCAAATTCATACAACATACAATCATACACAGGTATAATTATACCCCAGTTAAACTTCAAAGGATAGGACTTACAGAGGATAATTACTGCTGGAGGCGTCAAAAGGAAGCTGGTACTTTTTTCATTTATTGTTGGGTTGTTCATTTGTTTCTCCTTTACTTTGCTTGGAAGCAAGTAGTCAAATGTATTGGAGGGTGGCTGCATAAACCACTGCCAGAATCTCCCTGGCTGTGTTTATTAGGGGATGGATCTCTTTTACTATCATCATCCAAACAAAAATTTAGACTTGTACTTGCAGGATTTATTGGTGCTTCAAGGACTGTTCTTCACCATTGGAAGAGTCAGACAAAGCCTGTTTTTGATGAAGGGTTTAAGTTGATGACGGACAACGCTTCTTTCAAATCACTAATAGCAAGGACCAATAATTTATTTCTGTCATATTTCACAGGCTCATGTCGGGTTTGGGCTGTACTATATTTACATCATTATTTTCATTTTTCTCTGCCATTTTTTTTCACTGGTGATTCCAATTTGATGCATGCATTGGCCCTGTCACTAAAAACTCTTACTCTTTGGTATATAGAGGGAAGCTTGTTGAGAAAAATGTTGGGCTGTAATTGGATTCAGGCTGAAATATTCTAATGACGTTCAGGTTGATTTTGAACAGAATCTTATTGGGATTGGGTCTTGACGGGCTCAACTTTTCAGGCCCAATTAAAGCGCTAGTCTGTTCTAATTTTTAATGTACACGGAGAATGTACTGAAAATATTCCTACCTTTTTATTCAAACATGCTTAGTACCATCTTTTTTCTTTTCTCTCTTTATTTATATTATTATTAGTTGTGTATTACTATTACTTTCATCATCATTATTATTATTATTACAGTTGTAGTGTGCTGTTTCATGTTACACTGCATTGTTTATAAAACAGAAGTGAATAAAAACCTGAATTACAAAAAATAGAAGGGGAGGGTGAGTTGAGTTGGTTGCAGTCTACAGTCTCACCACTAGATGCCACTAAGTCCTAAACGCTAATGGTACCTTAGCATTAGTGCCACCTACTGTTTATATTGATGAACCAAATCTTATATTTGTAAAACAGTTGTGGATGGAAACACAAATAAATTTGGATTGTCTTATGTCTTACAATTTGGCACAGAACACATGGGGCACATGTGGGTGCAGAGATGCAAACAGACAGGAGGTTTACTCTAACGAAGCAACACAAAGCAAGTTGGTATTTTTGTGGTATTCTGGTCAGTACATCTTCTGCCACTTTGTGATTTTATCTTCAAGAGCAAACAAAATACTTGCAGCAAATGTGCAGAAATAACGGAATAATACTTAAAATGTAAATAAATGATGTTAACATCCAAACCAACAAAAGTGTTTAAAGTGGACATATTATCTTTTTGCAAATTTAGGGCCCTAGCTTACACTTGGTGCAATGCTGTTGCACTGGTGGTGCAGGTGGATTTGCTATCTTACATCAGTGCATTTTTGCCACGTCTGCAGAATAGCAAATGAACTTGCATCAGGTCTGTGTGGCCATGGATGGGAGGTCTAAAAATGAAGGCAAAATGAAGGCATGGTTTGACACATTTGCTATCATGTGCTCAGTGCATTGGAGCAAAAACCACTTGCACCTTAGACCGGCTAAAACCTGGTCAAAGCGCAAAGTCTTTGGAACAACACCTTCATTTATGTTAAGCTTTTCTCCCACACAGGAGTGTGGATAAGTAATGTTTCACTTCTCAAACCAGGAGATCTGACTCCTTGCTTGAAAATCTTTTCTCTGTTTCCTCCTGGTGAATCCGCCATCATGCTGCCACCATTTGCACTCCTGGGACACCTGCTTCTTAAAGGTGATGAGAACTGATTTTCTGATTGGTTTATTACATGGCCTAAACTCACCTGGGAATTAATCAAGGAACTTGATTAATTGATACATCTGTCAGGTGCAACTGATAGGGGTATCCTGCTACGTGTTGCTGGTGCACAGGGCAGGACAGGACAGGATACCCCTGCACTCCTGGCTCAAAGGTGGCTTTGGACACACCTTGAATAAATTAAATGAATTGCACCTCACACTTTCCACTTGCGCTTAAGATCAGCGTAAGATAGGGCCCATAATCTCTGCTTTTATTTACCTATATACATAAAACCCACAAATAAAAAAGTGTTGCTATTTTATGCAATTTTTTATTAATGTTAATATTAATAATATGTCCAGTTGCAAATGTCAGGAAACTACAACTCATCATTATAATTTCCACTTTCAGTGTCGTAAAACAGTAACATCACACTGTCTCTGAGGAGCAGTCCTTCTGCTGGCTGAGAGTGAGTGGGGGAGGCTGGAGGTAGAGAAGTATTTATAGTCCGACAATCTCAGAGCGATTCCTAGGAGTGATTCTGCTGCAGAATCTTTAGAGAGGAGAGAGACGGGCATCATTGCAAGTGGTCCAAAGCATGGTGACGGCTTCCTTTTTCTGAGGACGTGGTGAAAGAACCCACACAACAGAGAGAGGGGAGGTTAAGGGGAAGGTTGAGAGGGGTAGAGGAGGGGGGAGTGGCCTGATTTGTTTGGGAAAAAAAGAATAGGATAAAGTTGCAATTGTTTTCTGTAACATTTAAAGAAGTTTTAAGGATTTCAGGAGTGTGTTGTAGTGAGAGGGACTGGGAATACTAGAGCCAGAAGAGCAGCAAGTGTTGTAAGTAGAGTTATCCCTATCAGGACTGGCTTGAAACCAGGATCAGGATTGAAGGAAATCAAACGCATATCCTTCCTTTATTTATTCTTTTGGATTAGGTTGTTGGTCAGTTTAGTTGAATCATGTGACTTTTGTGCTCTTTTCTGATCAGTTCTAGTCAGACTGTACTGAGGTGACAGTAGCCTGCAGGTGAAATAACAGATGCATGGATGTTGCTGCTTTTTTAAGAGGGCTGAACAATTAATCAAAAATCAAGTTTTTATCGAAATCACAGTCGCCTACTGTAATTTTTAAATCACAGGATATGCATTATTTGTTAAAGGCAAAATGTGTGTCAAAATACCATTTTAACTGAAATATTGTGGTGCTGCAGACTTCAGACATCTTTGTTTAGTACAGATCCCTGAAAAAATAGTTTAAATATGTTTTTCAATGAAAATGAGAATAATGATGTAAAATTTATCCTTTCCCCCAATATCGCAATCAGTAAAAAAAATAATTGCAGTTAGATATTTCCTCAAAATTGTTCAACTCCGTTTAAGAACCAGCAGCAACACTGTGGAGAAGTATGCATCTTGGTCACAATTAAAAAAAGACATCTACATCAAAGCTTGGTGCTTTATTTGTGTGATTTATTTTGAGATGCCGATATACAGAGATTCTGCTGAGCTGTTATACTGTTGTTTCCAACAGACTTATTGATTTTTTAATAACAGAGGTAGGCCTAAAAAATAGCAAAATATTAGTCTTCATGGTATATATCTGATTACTTTGGAAAAGCTGTATTATTAAATTGTTTGTATACATTGTATTTAAAAAAGATTAAGTTAATTAATTGAAGTGTAATTAAATGTTCAAATTTTAATGTTTTTTAATTATAACTATTTAATTTTTCAGGTACTAAAAAATAAAAAAGACTAATAAGGTTCACAGCTCACTGTGACCAATTTTTTAATTTTTCTTTTTTTAGTTTCTAAAACTCAAAGATTCAAGTTTATCTAAAGAAGAAAGGTAAATTATCTCAGCTAAAGCAAAACATCTTTGTAAAGTTTATTTCAAAATTAGTTAAGGTCAAAAGTCAAAAATCTATAGCAGTGCGTTGGCTAGAAATTTGAAGTCTTCTCAACTATTTTTTTTAGCATATACATATTATGATACCCTCAAATTAGTGATGGTAGGAGTGAAAACTCAAGATCCATTTTCCAGTTCTTAAACATTTTTCTAGTCTAGTCTAGTTCATCAAAAGTTAGAGGCCATCCATAGTTAAGATGTGGAAATCTGTCTATACCAACTTCTGCTTTTACTGTGTTCATGTGATCATCATGAGAGCTTCTTCTTTTCTGAGTAGAAATCTTCAGCTAAGAAGAAAAATAACACAAACAGATGACACAAATGAACACAGGAAAATGTCAGTGACCTTACACTGACTTCATTGTAGAGGACTGTAAATGGTCAAAATAGAAATTCAGTGAAGGCATTACTGGGAAGATACAAGTCTCTTCTTTAAAAAACTAGACGACTGGTGTATATAATGAAAGAAAGCACAGATTTCTGTCTTCTGTAATGTCATGTGCAGTGTCAGGCTTCAGTATCAGAACATGAGATAACCATAACATAATCTGTGGAGCATCAGACACATTTTCTTCCACACTGTAGAACTGATCTGCTGAAAACAGATGAAAAGTTATTGAGGATGAGCACTGCTGAGTGCCTGAATATTGAACTTCACCTTGGTATATTTAGCCTGCTTGTTTATATTCTGGCACATCTACATCATGAAAAGTCCTGCTGCTTTGGCTCCTAGCAGTTCTTGTTGACATAGAAGTGAAAGACTGAATTACGATGGTGGAGAGGAGATGTGCTGACACCTGGCAGTGGTGACTGGTCCTAGGGACGTGGAATGTCGCCCCTCAGTAAAGGACTTGGAGCTGATGCAGGAGGTGGAGTGGTACCAAATGGATACAGTTGGGCTCACCTCTACACACAGCACTGGTTCTGGAAACAAAATCCTGAAGAGGAGCTTTTCTGGAATTGCCCAGGGTGAGAGGTGCCAGGTGGCTGTGGGGATGCTCACACTGTTTTTTTCACTGCCACTGTTTTGGGTTCTTCCCTCCCCCCGTACATGCCTGTCGTGGACAAAGGAGTCCAAGCACAAAAAAACAAAAACAAAAACAACAACAACAACAAAAAAGCCGGCATGGCCATCGCAGTGCCAAACAGCAGTTTGGAGTATCAGGCCTTCTGGGTGGCATCCTGAATCTGCTGGGAGACTTCAACGCTCATATGGGCAACAATGGAGAAACCTGGAGGGGTGTGATTGGAAGGAATTGCCTGCGTGATCTGAACCAGAGTGGTTTATTGACTTCTATGTGGCTGCTGGATTGAGGAACTGCACTTAGAGGAACTCCTGAACCCGACCGACATGTCATCTGAGAGGGAGATAAGAGTCTGAAGACTCAGGGGAAGCTTCACCACCATCCTTGTCAGAGGTCTCTGAGGTAGTCAAGAAACTACTAGGTTCACCCTTGACAGTGTTGGGGTGAGGTCTCTTCAGTATTGCATGGAGGTCGGGGACAGTGCCTGTGGAGTGGCAGTGGTGGTTCCCATTTTCAAAAAGGGGGGATGGAGGGTGTGCTTTAATTATCATGGTATCACACTGCTCAAGTTTACTCCAGGGGGCTGGCAAGGAGGTTCTGTCCAATTGTCAAATCCCAGATTCAGGAGGAACAGATTCTGTCCAGGCCATGGAACAGTGGACCAACAGAGCAGCTCTTTACTCTTGCAGGATCAGTGGGGTCATGGGGGTTCGATCATTTAGGCCACATGTGTTTTGTGGACATGGAGAAGGCTTAAAACACATACCCCCTAAAAAATCCTGTGGGGGGTAAAACAGGAGTATGGGGGCCGGGGCCATTCCCATGCATGATCTGGTCCTTGTAGAGCTGTACTCATATCCTTGATGCAAAGTCAAGCACGTTTTCTGTGGGTATTTTATCTACCAAGGCTGACTCTTGTCTCTGATCCTGTTTGTGATATTCACTTACAGGATTTCAAGGCACAGCCAAGGTCAGGAGAGTGTCTGGTCTGAAAACCTCAGAATTGTGTCTTTGCTTTTTTTCAGGTGCTGAGATTTGGTTGACCTCATTAGACTGTGACCTTCAGCACACACTGGGGTGGTTTGCAATTGACTATGAAACAGCCAGGATGAGAGTCAGCACTGCCAAGTCTGAGTCTGTAGTTCTTTGCAGGAAAAGGAGGAGTTAAAGTATCAGGGTCTTGTTCATGAGTGACAAAAAATGGAGTGTGAGATTGGCAGGTGGATTGGTGCGGCATATTAAGACGCCTCCCCTTGGGAGGTTTTCCAGGAGAGCCCAGGGTAGACCTAGAACTCACTGGAGGGATTACATATCTCATCTGGCCTAGGAACTCCTCGGGATGCCTAGTGTTGCCTGAAAGTGTTGCTGGGGACAGGGACATCTGGATTGCCCTGCTTAGCCTGCTGCCAATGCAACTTGAGCCTGGAAAAGGATGGATTGATTGATCTATGCTTGGTAGACCCACAGCATACATTTTTAGCATTACAATCAACAAAATCTGCAGAAAAGTAAATGGATCTCTGACAAAGATCCCAAGGAACCATTATTGGTGAAATCATCCTGGCATGGAGTCAGAAGAGGCAATAGGCTCATGGGATGTGGGATGTTTACCAGGAATGTCCTCCACAGATAAAGAGTCAATGCAAACCTCAGTTCACACACCAAAAGAAAACCTCCCACACGTCAAGTCAATAAGGTGAGTAATATCAACAGAGAAACTGGTCAGTCTCAGCTACTTTGACAGCAGTCACTGTAATACTTTAAGCTCAGGATACATGTAGGGAAGTATAATGTAGACTGGTGGAGATTTTGTTTGAAAATGCTGTTTCAAATAAAAATGGTCTCCCTCCAGATGGGCATTTGGTACTGTTTCAGGAATAATCTCCATCCATACTAACAAGGCTGTAACATGACCATTCATGTACACTGGGTATGTGTGAGCTAGTGTAAACAGGAAACAGTAAGATACCAGGAAAAGGTTAAGTGCTCATTAAGCAGCCTTGCTACCTGGGGGTACAGGCTGTGGCTCAGTCTGCTGGTCCTGGCCAGGATGGACCTCTTCTCCCTGAAGGCAGCAGGTGAAACAGGTGATGTGCAGGGTGTGCTGCACTCTCCTGCAGGATATTGTGCACTCTCCTCAGACAGCGGCTGGTATAGACAGAAGTGATTTCAGGGAGGCTGGTCCCAATGTTTCTCTCTGCTAGGTGGAATCATTGCAAAACTTGTGCATTAAAACAACAGTGCAGTAGTGTGGATGTAGATAGAATTTCTTCAGCTGTTTGAGGTGTTAAAGGTAGTGTTTTGTCAGTTCTCAGGTGTTTATAGTTGCTCTGCTGCTTCCTCCTAAATACACAACCAGCGCCTTTGGTTTGATGGCATTCAGGCTGTGCTGTAACTGAGGGGAAGCCATGATTAATGGAGTGTTAGTTCATAGAGGCATTGGGAATGAATCTTCCGGCAGATTATTAAAGTCGGTGTGAAGAGAATTCATAATTTTTCTTCTAAACTCATTCTATTAGAAAATAGTTGCTGGAACCATGAAAAGATTGAGAACTGTGTAGTACTGAATTGTAGAATTAGACCAGTAAACTGTTTTCACTATTTCTCTGTTCAGGATGTTTGAGGGGATCTGAAACATGGCTCGGTGACGTGCCAGAGCCATCGTCCCCAAAAACTATATGAGCCCCATGAACAGACACACAGACTACACCACCTCAGCTCCCCTCACCCTTCCCAACTTTAGTGCCTTCAACGTGCCTTCAGTGACTCTCTCAGTTCAGTTCAGCTCACTTCAGCTCCAACAACTTGAAACAGAAGAAAAAAAAATTACCGTCCTGTCTCTGTCCACTGGCTCTGGTGGCTCAAACATGTCCAATAAAGCTGCTAGACTGAGCATCCATGTTTCAGGTGGTTTCATGTCATAGTGGTGTTTGACACTGAGACACAGTGGTTAATAACACGATTCTGTGGTGTGACAAACTTGCTTTACACAAACTTTAGACTTGTCCGTCACCAATAACTAAAAGCATGATTTGCCCAACAGACTTTCACTCACTCTCATCAATACCGCTCTGAGAGTGAGCAGCAGGGCTGACAGCAGTGGGTTATGGGAGAGTGCAGACAAGCACACTATGAGAAGGGAAATGCTTTTTGTGTCCAGCTGCACTTTGCAGGCACACAGCTTTTGTCTCTGACCTTTCAGCTCTCTGTCTGTGTGTAACTGTGCTTAACATCCCTCCAGTGAATGTCAACTCTTCTCCAGTTCACAATTGATCGTAATATCACAACCGTGAATGGTGCAGTAATTTGCCCACAGGTAGTCTGACACAGATACAGTGTAGCAGTAATGTTATATTCATGAAAGCCTGTTCATTTTTCAGTCCCATCAGTCTATAGCACAAGCAATAAGTTTGATTCTGACAGAGGTCAGTAAGCAGATTCTGTGCATAAATCCTGCTTTCTCTTAATAAACATCCCATTTAATCTGACGTGCTTTGTGACATTCACAGAAATACAGGTAAAATTTGCAGTGCAGAAAGATGAACAGATTCTGGGAAGAGTTAAGAGTTATAATCGAGAAGACAACTTCATAACAAACTTTACTGGACATTTTTTCAGTTGGGTGTATATCCAGAGAAACATGAACAAAGCAAAACAAAAATGAACAAGCATTTATTAGGGATGGGTCATGATTTTCACAATTTTATTTATTTATTTTATTATACAGGAAAAGATTAAAAGTAACAAATAACAAACAGTTACAATTAATCGAGCCTGACTCAGTTACAAACTGGTTTACAGCAGGTTCCTGTTCTGCAGCACATGAAAGACAGAAACACATCACAAAACAGTAACAGTCAACAAAAACAAACAGCAACACAAGACACGAAGAGGCAGGGACTTGAATGAATTATGCACATGTTATGGATTAAGTTAGTAGTTGCAAGTTTATTCTTTCATCAGATAGTGTTTATATGTCTGTTTATTGTTCTAATATAATATGGTATCTCATTCCAAAGTTGGGTATATGTGCAAAAAAATTATCTCTGACCGTAGCTATTTTTGTAAGCTGGTACTGGGATAAGTGCTTGGGAGACTGTTGGACACGACTGGAGACGTGTTTTGAATCCAATGATAAAATTTCATAGCCTGATTATTTGTATAGTTTTTAAAGGTCAAGGCATTAGAATGTGAAAGTGCAGTGCAGTGGTGAGTCCAGAGGGGAAATTTACCATGAATCTTATAAACTTGTAGTAAACTAATAGTTTCCTTTGTGGTGAGGGACCAGATTGGAAGACAGTAAGATATTGTTGAGAGAATTAGTGCATGAAGATTCGTGTTAGAGACAACATTGGTAAGATATGGTCTGATCTTGGTATATACATACAGTTTCTGGTTGAGCTTCTTTGTTAAATAAAGAACATGATTTCGGTAAGTGAGATGTGGATCGAGAACTACTCCAAGATATTTATAGGTTTCTGTAATGGATAGCTTATGACTAGCAAAGTGAATTGGGTCTGAGATGAATATAGATTTCTTAGGTGAGTGGAAGTACATACATTCTGTTTTCTTGACATTAATAGTTAAATGGTTAGCATTCAACAGAGCAGAGTTTAGAGTTTACAATATTAGGATCTGGGTCAGGAAGAAAAAGGACAGTGTCATCGGCATATAGCAAACAATTTGAGTATTTACAGACATTGTGAAGATCATTGATGTACAGCAGAAAGAGTAAGGGACCCAGGATTTTCAAAGTGACAGGTTGGTTACTGAACATTTACTGTCTTCAAATTACCTGACACCATGTCAGAGAAGCAGCACAAGTCATTACATCAGGCCCCAGCCTCAGAGGACACAAAGACAGTTCAGTGAACAAAAAGTGTTCTATTTTTGAAGACAACATGAGTGTGGATTTTACTCCGTCTGACTGCTTTCTTAATAAGCACCTGCCAGTATCAGTTCAAGATCAATGATGGATAAATACTGGCGGTTGTGACCCGACTGCAGGCTGGAATGGTCTAAGTTTGCCATGTTTGTGTTGTTTTAGTGTTTGCTCCGTAGCTTATCCTGTTGAATTTGGCGCTACTATGCTGCTAACATGGCTATTTCTAGAGGTTTGGGTGCTGTTGGACTAATTGTGTAATACTGTGCGACAGCTAGGAGACACTGTGTGGACGTAACCTCGTTTGAAGCAACTATATCATGAGAGTATGGGGTCCTCTGCCCCGGCTTCCGTGCGTGCGCGTGTGTGTTGCTGCTGTCTGGAAATTGGTCTGTGGTTGTGCATGATGGCGGGGGTCTTCGAATAATTGTCGAATGGGACCCAGTGAATATCTTAAAACATTTTGACTTGAAACGTCCATCCCTAGCATTTCTAGCCCACAGCTTGCTGTATATGAAAACATGTACTGCACAGTTCCTTTAGATAGGATGACCTACATCTAAGGGCTAAGCAGTACATGACCATTTATCAATGATGTTAAGGATTTAGATTTAACAGATGATCAAGATGACTAATGTCTTTGGAGAATACATTTCCAATCGTTATATTTGTAACTTTTATATTTCTTCAAAGTGCTTGTTATATTTTGCCCTGTAATTAATATTCTCTTGATTTTGTGTAGATTTCCTTTTGTGTGTTTGCTTTTTTTTCTTTTTTTTTTCTCATCTTCAATTGAGTAGCTGTCAGCTATTGAATTTTTCTATTTTGATGATCGATTGATCAGTTTGAGTGCTTCTATTTAAGAAAAGTTTAAGTTCTCTGTTTGCTGGACTCTTTGGTCCTCTTAGACAGCAGGCTGGATGTCTTTGGGTTGTGAGTGGGACGTCATATTTGGCTTTGGAAGGCACTGAGATTTTTCATAATTTCCTGACATTTTGTGGACTGAATGGCTGATTGATTGATCAAAAAGATTATCGACATTACTGGAAGAAGAAAGTAATTGTTAGTTGCCCTACTTTTTTTTTGGTTTCTGTTTTGTATTAATGCAGCAGTTTTTTGTGAAATTTAAGTCACAATTTGAATGTTAAAGGCTGTATTTCCCGGTGTTAAGATTTAAATAATATTCTGGAAACAAATACAGGTATAAGTATTTTTCATATTTTCCCTTGTTTGTTTTCCAGAACAAAGAGAGAGAACGCATGAGGGAGCGAGAGAAGGCGGCAAGGGAGAGGGAGGCACGTTACAGCAACGGTCACCTCTTCACCTCACTGACAGTGTCAGGAACCACGCTCTGTTCAGCATGCAACAAGAGTATCACTGCCAAAGAGGCTCTCAGCTGCCCCAGTGAGTAACACACATACTGCCCTCCATCTTCTTCATATACACTGAGAGGTGAGGAGAAATGCAGAAAAAAGAGTTGGGTCAGTTCAGTTCAGTCACTGTTTCAGAGTACTGATAATGGTAACACTTTATCTGAAGGGGTGTGCATAAGATTGACATGACAAAGTCATAACCAACACCTGTCATGAACATGAAGGAGTCTTTATGAATGTTTATGACGCTTGTCTGTTGTCAGTTATTCAGTTAATTATGTAATTTGAATGCAAAGTTGACATTGTTTGAAATGTCCTTGTTATGACAACTTGACATTAACTAAGACGACATAATCCACAACAGGCTTAATTATCAAAGTTAAAGGTCCAGTGTGTAACATTTACGGGGATCTATTGGCAGAATATGTTAGAAATGTAATCAGTTATTCATAAGTATTTTCAATTGTGTATAATCGTTTGAAAATAAGAATTGTTGTGTTTTCGTTACCTTAGAATGAGCCCTTTACAGGGGTCTACAGAGAGTGTGGGTCCTCTTCCATTGACACCACAATAACGTCTTTCACATGCTTTCTGCTACATGTTTGGAAAGGGAGGATGAGACGAGGTGTTTGCAGTCTACAAGCTCACTTCTAAATGCCTCTAAATCCACACACTGGTCCTTTATGTGTTGACATTGCTGTCATATGTTGTTGGTAATAGCACTGGCTGTCATGAGACCATTATATTTGTGTTACAATAACTGCGTCATACATATTTTCCTTGATCTCAACTAAAGTGGTACAGTTTGGACTTGTCATAAGGATGTCATTAAATGTTACATCTTCACAGAGTACAGTACTGAGGTGATTTACAGAGTTTCATGGTGGACAGAAAGCTACTTGTTACTACTGAAAGCTAACTGCTAACTGCATTTAATTGTAGATGGCATTATCTTCTGTGTGTCTACTTAAACAAAACACTCTCAGTCAAAGCAGAGCCATTTTGAGAGTACTCACACACACACACACACACACACACACACACACACACACACACACACACACACACACACACACACACAGATGCACACTGAAAGAGTGTGAAAATACCTGTGTAATGGTTTGTGTAATGTAAAGAGAGAAAGACATGACATTTTGTGCTCTTTGTTTGCTTATGTGTTTTTATTTTTTCCAGCATGCAACGTCACTATCCACAACCGCTGCCGTGACACGCTGCCAAACTGTGCCAAAATGAAACAGAGGGTAAGACACAGGCCACACCACAAATCATCACAACTGTATTTATTGACAGATGTTACTAGAGATGTCGCAATCAGGGTTGAGAGGTTTACTTTGAAAATATATAATATATGAAAATATATTCCGATACAGTAATGTGGTCAGTAACATCATCTAAGTATCACAGTATTTAAGTAATGTAACTTGATTACTTTCAGTTACTTTTGGATTACTTCAGTGTAAAATATGGT
Source organism: Lutjanus erythropterus (assembly GCF_056507025.1). Lineage (NCBI taxonomy): Eukaryota > Metazoa > Chordata > Actinopteri > Lutjaniformes > Lutjanidae > Lutjanus > Lutjanus erythropterus. The sequence continues at coordinate 2,400,117 of NC_139332.1, read as the reverse complement.
GAAACTGTTTAGCCAAGTATAGTGTTTTATGTTTGTTGTAGGTTCATTAGTCTGTTCAGCTACAGACACCCAGTGAAGCATTTTTACACTAGAGGTCATGATAATGAACTGACTGTAAGATGAACTGGTTTCAGAGTGGTGTTGTGAGATTTGTGAAGTGCTGTAATGTGTGCGCACTGCACCTATCATTCTTTGTTTTAAAAGGTATTTTAAAGTTGTCATCCTACTAATAATTTCCATTTTTACTAAATGTATCTTTATCTGTTACTTATTTTTATCTGTGACTGTAATGGAATACAATTACTGTGTTTTTGTATCCACATTACGTAATTCTGTTACATGTAGTCTGTTACTCCCCAAGCCTGATCACAATACAAGAAATGTAGTAGCTGATACCAGTTTCAGTGAAATTCCATGATTCTCGAAACCCAAGTTGATATCATAGTAAAAAATAAAAAACAAATCAATAAATTTCCATGCACTTCAATATACACTGCTTTATTAATAACATTTGAATATTACACTAAACAACAACAGAGGCATGTAGCTTCCTGTGCTGGTAAGTTTTCTAATATAATAAAATAGTAATGAATGAGCATAAAAAGTAATAAGTAATATAAAATACGATGAAAAATGAGACCCACATATAAAAATAAGATAAGAATAAAATACATAGAATGCATCTTCACATGGATAAAACCCACATAACAATATTCATAAGATAAAAAAAAGGATAAAAATAGAATGCATAATATAAGATGGAAAATAAAACTCAATAGGATAATAATAATAATGATAATGATAATAATGGGTCGATAATAATAATAATACTAATACTAATACTACTACTAATAATAATAAAATTAGAGAACATTTTAAAAGAAGTGCAAAGTGTGAAGCAAAATGCAAAGCAGATTCTGAGGCCTGTATCATGGAAGTCAGAGCTAGTTAAAGGGAAAAGTGAGGAGATTCGTTTTCAGCTTTCTTTGCTTAACTGACACAGGCTGCATCCCTGTCTACCAGCTGTTTCTTAGCACCTCTAATAAACCAGCAGCAGATAATAACAGTGTTCTTGGAGACAAGTAGGGAACTAAGGAGTTAGAAATGTAACTTGATCCTACTGGTCCATTAAGGGCTTTCTATGTTAGGAGGAGGACCTGAAAATCATTCTTAAATGTTATAGGATGATTATGATGATCATCTGACACATACATACACACACATAATATGTTAAGATTTAGGATCCTTTTACTGATTATTTTTATAAAGCTCGGGCTTGGCTGCAGCTAAGTAATGTACATTGATTTATGTGTCATAGTCATCGTACATCCCTGTGACGGGACTGTGACAATGTACAAAAACTTCCAGCCTGTATGGAAATGATCATTACATACTTCATTTTTTTAAGCCATCAGAAATCAATATCAGTTGTACATCAATTCTAACCCCTCCCTCATGCTGTGTGACTCAGCATCCTACCTAATAATTTTTATGATCTATTATTTAATCACTCATTGGCTTTATGTAGTTTTTTGTGTATGGTTTTTGTTTTTGTAAGTAGCATAAAGGGAACTATGAGTATGTGTTGTAAAATGATCCATAATGTAAATTAACCTAAAAAAAATTAAAAGTAGGCTACATACAAATGAACACACATACACATTGAACAGTTGCTTGAAACTGAGGTCCTGCCTCTCACTGGGCTGATAGCCAATCATACTTGAGGATAATGAGATGGCAAATCAGATTTCAGGGGTGGCCAGTGCAACCCCAGCCTCCCCTTCTAGAAAGACCCCTGACTATTAGGTGACAAACAAACAAAATCAGTGGAATATATCTTTAAAGACAAATCATGGTTAGTATTGAATGTCATAATTCAAGCACTGTGGAAACTGAATTTAAGACTCAAACTGTGAGGACACTGACAGAAGTAAAACACAGTTGTAGATGCTACATGCTGATTTGTGTCCTGTATTATGACCACAGCAGCAGAAGACGGCCCTGATGAGGAATAACTCAGCTCTGCAGAATGTCACACTGCGCACAAAAAGTAAGAACTTTCCTGACACACACAGACAATGAATATATTCTCCCTTTGCCCCTTTTATCATTCATATTTTTTTCTTTTTTTTCTTTTTTTTTCTCTCTGTCAAAATGTTGCTCTCTTCTTCATCATCAAACTCCCCTTTCTCTGCCTCCTACTCCTGTTTGTTTCATCTTCCTCCTAAACATGCTCTTCTGGTTGTCATTGTACTCTCTTCCTCCTACATCTCTTTCTCTTGTCACTCTCCGTACTTGTCGTGTTCTCCCTCCTTCTACCTGCAATATTTTTTTCATTCCTCAGCTCCAGGAATGCGCGAGCGTCCCAGTTCAGCCATCTACCCCTCTGACAGCTTCCGACAGACCCTGCTGGGATCCCGCCGTGGTCGCTCCAGCCTGTCCCTGTCCAAGAGTGTCTCCACCAACAACATTTCAGGGTGAGCCTCACTTTCACTGGTCAGGAGCTACAGTACAATATAATTTGCACATAGATGCCACCTATGGGGGGACATTGGGGTGGAATGCCTCCCAAATCCTAAGGCAAGCAGTAAAGAAACATTTGTAGAGTTGCCATAGACTGATAAATATCATTGACATTTGAAAGGACCACTGATAGCTAATCATAGCATTTAATTTAAACAGTGAGGCTTAGTGTGTATTTTGCTGCTCTGTGTGTTACTGGCCAAGCACACCGAGCGCTTTAAATAAAGCTCCATGAAATCAAACACTATTGACTATTAAGGCAGTCACTTCAGTAACTTGTGCCTCTACCATCTGAATCAGACTAACAAAACATGATGTCTGCCACCGCATTTGTGTGGAAATATGTCAAAATATTAAACAATGAAGCAAACCAGACGCTGCACTGTAAGGCAGGATCAGATGTGCTGAACTGGAGTTTTGGAGTCTCAGACAAAAATCCAAATGAAAGCCTAAACCTTCAAGAACACTGGATTCATACTTTATCCAAAATAATTCTGGGCAAAATACTAGCAGAGATGGCAGCATATGATAGCTTTACCATCAAAAGTTGGCTGTGGTGTAATGCGCCTCTCACTGAAGAAGGACCGCCAAAATCTCCAGTAGCATCCATCTGAAATCTCACACCAAGTGAGTGAGAGCTTTTAAGAGTTTTTCTTTTGAACTTTGAGTCATCATTAACTTTATTATGCCAACTCTATCAAACATATCAGCGCACACATTGCCAGCCTTCTGCTGGAAATGCAAGAGCTGCTGAATGCGAACAGAGTATGGAATCTGTCTCAGCTTAATAGAATGACTTTTAAAACATCAAGTATCAAATTTAATTTGTTTATAATATGGATAATTGTCAAATATCACTTCCATGAAGCTGATTAGACAGACAGTGACAGATCAAAGGCAGTGAGCACATAGTGCTGTAGTGAAGGGCAAACTGCATGCAGCATGTGCAGTTTATATTATGTTTGTTTGTTGATTAATGTTGAAAAGGCATTCTTCTGCCTCAATAATTATTCATTATTAATACCACCAGATATTAGACTAAAGCAGGGGCAGATCTAGAGGGGTGGCATGGGGTGGCAATTGCCACCTATAAAAGATGCCTTGCCGCTCCAGCTGCCACCACACTTTTGGACAAATCTACCTCAATTTAAATATATGAAAAGTTTTGACTGGATGGAAATGTATAAGATTGAAACTCTGAAGTCTGAGTGCAAGTGAATGACATGAAAATCTAATGCATAAAATTTAATAACGTGTTCTGGCCACATTTTAGGCTATATGAAGGCCTTATACACATATACATATATGTGGGATATATGTGATATATATGATCTGCCCCTCGACTTCCAGTCGTCCATTCCCAGGACAGAAAATGTCTCATTTTGGGGAAAAATATCAATCCCTACTCCTTTTCACATGTCACAATCTAACATTACATAGGCCAACATTGTTTTTGCCCCAGATGTTCAGCCCAAGTTGACACCTATAAATGTGCACACTTGTTAACCTTAAGGCATGGGCAGCTAAGGTACATTTCTCTTAGAAGCCCTACCCAGGGGTAAGGTATGGTCTAGCCCAGTTCCTTCTCTAGTTATTGTTAATTGTTATTGTTAGGGGTGTGTATCTCACTGACTGAGATGATTTGATTCTTGTCTCAGTACATGTTCAACGTTATGATGCATCTTAGAAATTTTTAAATAACTAACAATTCAGTATGATATGATTCAGCTCTGTCACAATACAGTGCAATACAATGCAATGTGTGAATCTTTACATTTTGATCCTATTAATGCTATATATGTATGGTACTATTAGAGGGAAGAAGAAATCTCGATAGATTTACTAAATCCAGGTACAATAAGTGAGATACTGTAGCCTAAATGAGAATCTGTGAACAAACTTCAAAACTGCTTAAAATGTATTTTTGCAGGAAGATGATCTGCTGCTCTTTTTTACATAAAGAGTGCTGTGGTTTTGATTGAATTTGATTGTGTAGAGGAAGTGCGGTGTGGAGAAACAGTGATGCTCCGTGTTACCTGCTCTCACAGTGACATGACGTCCCTGTGGGTCAGAGGCCATCATTGTTTCTCATCTTTCTTATAAAACACAAACTTATTACATGCTTTATGAAAGTTCTGAAAGTTTGGTGATGCAATGCGGTGCAAGGTCAGTTCTTTCATTGTCTGTTTTGAGGAACTGAAGGGGGGGGGGGGGGGGGGGGGGGGGGGCAGTGCAGGCAGAGGCAGGGGGAGAATGAGATGTATCGATACACTTTTTATTGCTACAGACCATCTGAATTGATGTAACCATATCTTACACATTAAAGCCTGATGCATCAGAAGAATGTGTGAATCATTACACCCCTATTGTTAATGATATTAATTGTGAAGTGGGAAGGTGTGAGCTTTTTTCAGCTTCTGAAGGGGGGCATGCCAGAAAAAGTTTGGGAACCACCGAGCCAGCCCATTTTCATTTCTTCTCCATTTTAAGTTGACATAATGAAACCAAAAGTGGCTCAGCTTTCACTTGATCACAGACACAAGCTGCGATGAATCAATGAAATGAATAAAACTGCTCACCACTGCTTCAATATTTTATGCTTCTGAAGTCCATGTAACTCACAACATGAAGTAGTGTCAGCATTTTAACTGAGTGCATGGAAGATTTTCAGCAAGTTCATCTCATACAGACGCACAGTGTAACCTTTCATGCATGTATGAGACACACCAGGCATTCAGGTAACTCAGTAACTTCAGTGTAAACCATCCAGGTCAGGTGATGTAGCATAAAGACTGAGAGTAAACACAGAACTGTTAACCCAGGAGACCAGGGTTTGTTTCCTGTTTGAAACCCAAAGTCAACACCAATCTAAATTTAACAGAACATAACCTTGTGTAACATGATTTACTTTTTACATACTTACTACATACTTACTTTCTTACTTACACAACACAATGTTACAGAACATACTTATTTTAACCCAAGCTATGGTCTTTTCCTGAACCTAACCAAGTATTTTTGGTGCCTAAACCTAACCAAACTGTGATTGTTTCACATCGTTAACCATGTGTAAAAAGGCCTTCTGGCAGATGTGTCTCATATAGATACTAAAGGCCATCTGACATCTGTATGAGGTCCTGAGGGCAGCATGAGTATTTGACAACCAGGGATGAGAATGTTTTAGACAGCTGTGAACTCTGTAGCAAATATCAGGCTATATAATATCTAGTAAACCACAAATCCCTGGATTGGTGATGATAATATGTATGTCTCATGTCATACAGAATCAGACATCATCAGGACACTATACAGGAGGACGTTCCATTACATAAGCAACAATGTCAATGTCACAAACGCTGTTAGGACTTTATCCAAGGCTCAAGATATCTGTGTATCAGACAGAAACAACACAGAACATTCTAATCTGAAGGGCATTGAAGCCAATCAGGTCAACACATGTCAGGCTTAATTATAAATCAGGAACTTTTTATTAAAAGTTGTCTTCAACCATTAATTCTGCAACAGTACGACAGAGTTAAGCAATGAAATAAACAAAACTGCTCACCACTACTGCTATATTTTATGGTTCTGTGGTTCTTTCTCCCACACACTGTGTGGTGTCAGCATTTTCCCTGTCGTTCATCTCATACAGATGATTAAGTTATTTAAAGTTGTCTTTAATCATTAATTCTCCAACAGTCAGGGTGAGTGTTGTGGATATGGGTAGGGCCCGATTTGAAATCTGAAAATCTGATTAAACTAGGTCAGATAAATGAAGAATAACATGTAATTTAAATCTCATGGCTTTGCTTTATTAGTTCTGATTATTTAAAAAAGTATATAAATATTGTATAGTAATTTCAAATTTATAAAATGTTTTATTTATTTTTATTTTTCATGACCTCTCAAGGCCCACCTACACACTAGTCTAATGTAATGTGAACGTGAACATGTGTGTGTCTCTGTATGTGTGTGTTGTAGGACCCTGAATGATGACTCACCTCTGGGGCTGCGCAGGATCCTGTCCCAGTCCACAGACTCCCTCAGCTTCAGGGCCAGAGCCATGTCAGTGGAGTCTCTCACTGATGACGGTACCAGAAAAACATCTTTGGTTCGCTGCGTTCCAGTGTCACGAAAAAAAGTTGTTAGGCCAAAAATTATTTTCTGTTAGATCTGCATTTAACAAGAATGCAAAGCAATTTGCAAACATAAGTCTACCTTTATGCACTCGCAAGATGGCAGGCACCTCACTTCTGTTTTATTGCATTTTCCATAATGTTTTAAAGATCCAGTATGTCAGATTTAGGGGGATTTATTGGCAAAATATGTCAGACATGGAATATAATATTCATTAGTATGCTTTCATTAGTGTGTAATCACCAGGGACCAGTATTTCAAAACTTTTAATCCAGATCAGAATGATCCGGATAGGATTAAATTTCAAATTTGGGTATTTCAAAGCCAGGATATGTGATCCTGATCCTACAAAACTGGGATACGGATACAGTTTATCCTGATTATCCTGATCCCTCCAGCAGAGTGTATTTAGCATTGATTCAACATAGATCTAGAGACATATATAGGGCTTATGGGATTTACTTGATCATTCATGCAAAAAATATTCATTCCATATTAAACAATCAACAAATGAACCAATATGTTCAATCAGACCACCAAAAAAAACTCGAGCTGTTGTGTAAAAATGGGCCTATTTCAAACAAGAATTTTACATTTTTTCCTCCAAAAATGAAATGTGCATCATAATTCTCACCTGTATCAGGCTTCATAACATTGCTATGATGCAAGGTTCCTCACTGCGGTCGAAGCCCCAGGTAGAGACTCTGACCTGCCACTGGCAGCTCTGCAACCAGATGGACCAGGTGGATGGCCAGTGAGAGATGCTTGTTAGGCCAGTGAGAACCTTTATTTTACTGAGGGATAAAAACAGTAGTATGCTGACAAAACAGTTTGGCCTGTGTGTCGTACCTAATGCATCTAATGCATTTTACTAATGTACCTCTCAACATTGTCATGTCTGTGTTAATGAAGTGTTTCTTTGGCAAACAGTTGGAGGCTGACCGCAAAGACTCCAAAGACTGCAAATCAAGATTCTGTAATCCCGATCTTGTGGTATCTGGATCAGAATGATCCTGTGTGAAAATTCTTGGAAAAACCAGGAGAAGATCAGTTTGATCTCGGATAGCAAAAAAAAAAAAAAAAAAAAAAAAAAGGGATTCTGATCTGGATGAAAATTTTTGGAATACTGGCTCCTGAAAATAAGGACTGTTGTGTTTTTGTTGCCTTAGAATAAACGCTGGCTCTATATACAGCCTTTCACATTTTTTTTGAAAGTTTCGTGGCCACTGTAGGTTCTCCTACACACTTGGAAGGGGAGGGTGATGACACTAAATCCTACACATTGGTCCTTTAACAAAGGCATGAGAGAAAGATCAAGTTGTTTCAGCCACACTTTATTTTACAGTACACTAATGACATAAAATTTGTATCAAATTAGACAAAATATAGAAATAATATATTCTTTATTAGGTTAACATTACCGTACTAAGAGCTAACAAGCTGTATGTTGTTTTATATGAGACAAAAAACTAGAAATAATTAAATTTATTAAACACTAATTACCACCTAATAAGTTCTAATAAGAGTCTAGCAGTGGGAAATAACACACTTGAGTTTACAGTACAGTTCTGTTGTAATGTGTCCCTAATTACCCTCCAATAAGATCTAATAAAGTCTTAACAATATTTAATAAATATGTTATGGTCTCCACAGCCTGATGGGGTCTACAGGGTGACGTTGTGTTTTCTTTTACTTTCTAATAAAAACAGATTATTTCTATTTTTAGACTAATTTGATACAAATTACAGCTTGTTACATCTTATAAGTGTACTGTTAAATAAAGTTTGACCGTTGTCTCTTCACACCTCAGTAGTTAAGTATTGATTTCTAAATTGATCTGTCAGTGTGTGATGTTTTATGCTGTTGGTTTTCTCTTGTTTAGGAGACATCTACTACACCACAGTGTTGGAGGAGATGGAGTTCGAGGGCCAGGACTTTAAGGCTGACTCATGGAGCATGGCTGTGGACAGCAGCTACCTGCAGACCCACCGCAAAAACATCATCAAGAGGCAGGATGTCATCTATGGTGACAAGAACATCATCCGTTTCTCTGCAGTTTATTGACCTTTAGTTTCTTCCTCAGTACACACAATCAATGTAATGTGTGTGTGTGTGTGTGTGTGTGTGTGTGTGTCTCAGAGCTGATTCAGACAGAGCTGCACCACATGCGGACGCTGCAGATCATGGAGAGGGTGTTCAGACAGGGCATGCTGGACGAGCTTCAGCTGGACATCAGCACCGTACACGCCATGTTCCCCTGCCTGGACCAGCTGATAAGGATACACTCTCATTTTCTGGCACAACTTCTCCTGCGACGCAACAACAGCCTGCAGCCGGGGTCCAGCCGCAACTTCACCATCCACCAGCTGGGAGACATTCTGCTGGAGCAGGTGACTGCCATGACTTTGTGACTTTGTGTAATTCTACAGTTAGCAGAAGTGTCCAGCTACATGAAAGAATAATGAGAGGTTAACCTGTGACGGCTGTCCAACATGAGGTGAACATGTGTTCAGTAAGAACTTTTTTCTAAAATGTTACTAGTGAAAGAAATAAAAATGAAGAATGTTAGATTACTTACATACTTGTATTTGAATTCTTGCAGTTTTTATTTGCAATGAAATGAAAAAATATCCATGAAGATCATTGTGTTTGAAGGTTATGTCAATGCATTATAAGCACATTCATAAGACATTATAATGCAATTATAAGGCTTTATGACACTCCTTATAAATGTTTATAACCATGCTTGACAACTTATAACAAGGTTTATAAAGTAATATATGTGGGGGTGGAAGTAACTAATTACAAATATTCAAATTACTGTAATTAAGTAGGTTCTTTGGGGTTCTACTTTTACTTTTAGTAGAGTAGATTTTCAATTCTGTACTTTTACTCATACTTAAGTATTTGTCCTGTAATCTACATGGTTACTTTTAAAACCATACTTGAGAAATGGGTACAATTTGAATTAATGTCCAATAAAAACCAGGACAAAAAGAAGAAAAACATCCCAAAATGCTGCAACAGGCTCAGGTTTGGTAACACACTCTCATCCAACTCATCACATACTGACAATGCACTAACACACAAGGTTCCCTTTAGGAACCATATTTTGAATGGATTTTTTGTGATCTTTTCCCCCCTACAATAAATAATATAATATAACTATTTGACAACCCAGTTCTGGATGAGAGGTACCAGCTCTGATCAGTTCCTCTCTACACAACTTGTGTGTGTGTTCTTCTGTCAGTTCTCAGGCCAGTGTGCAGATGACATGAGGAAGACCTACGCAGAGTTCTGCAGCCGCCACATGAAGGCTGTCAAAATGTACAAGGAACTGCTGGCCCGAGACAAGAGGTTCCAGTGCTTCATACGGGTGAGACAGACACAAAAACAAAAACAACAGAAATACATTTATAGCACAGCATGTGGTGCATTACAAATGAAAAAAGGTAGATTATGACTAATGTTGTTTATTGGTGTATTAACTATAAATTTCCAATAACCCAACATTTAATAATTAAGCCCCAACCCGTCCCAGCAGTGTCTGTGGTGCTGCTTTTGGCTGTTCAGTCTTCAACAGCCTTGGGAAACGTTAGTTTGAGGTGTAAGTCAGTACAGTACTTGTGTCATCAAATATGTGATTCCCTCTACATGTTGGTTATATTGTCCTGACAGTTTGAGCAAACTGGGCAACTGTCAGTAAAAAATAAAACACAAGCTTGTAAAGCCTAATGAACCAGTTAGCTTCTCAAAACACGTAGACATATAAACTAATGAATAAACATATAAACTGATGCAAAGTGCACAGGTGTTTCAAATCACACAGATTCACTCAGCCAATGTTCTCTGTGGTTTACTCTTTTAAAACACATTTATTTTTCAATAATGTGTGTCTCATAGTCAGTTTCTCTGATGAGACTTCAAAACCACAGGCACACAGGATGGTTTCTGAGTACTGACTCAATCAGACATCTGCATATGAATGTAGATACATTTTAAAAAGCTAATAAAAAGCTAAATTGTTGTCAGATGACAGTCGATAGGTTTAGTGATGGCTGATATACCAGGCATTTTACCCAAAAATCATGGGTAAACCTCACACAAATTGCAGCATAACAAACTCGGCAGGTTTTGTGTCCTCAGTATGTTCTTAATGAGAGAAAAAAAAGTCTTAAAGAATCGTTGTTGTTGTTTTGAAAATCACCTAAACATCACCCTGCCAAAAATGGTTAAACCTTACAAAAATTACAACAGAAAATCTGATAAATGTTTATGACTCAAAAAAAACTCCTCTGTAAGATATATATATAAAGTCCTAAGTGGTTGTTCGAAAGTCCATCCTATTTTTGTGGATGCAATGCCTCATAAAAAAGTCTCTGAAGTGAAAGCAGCATGTTTCTCACCTGAAATTCTTCAGTGGGCGCCCTCCCAAATAAACTATAAAGGAGACACTGGAAGTGATAAAAACATTTCATTACAAAGATAAATTGATAGAAAACAAACACACTAAGTCATTTTGATCTACTCGTCTATCTAAGGGTTCAGAATTTCCTTTTGCACATGAATTCTGCAGTATCCAACTGTATGTCTCATGTAAAACAGTCTCTGGTTGATTGTGGACACCACTGAACCCACAGACAAGAACACATGCATAAATCAGTGTCATATTTATGAGACTGGAACAGTTGAAAGAGTTTCTGTGTGGGGACATATCATATCATTCTTGGACTATGTTTACCTGCATGCTATCAGACCTGCTCAAACATGATTGGTCAATACTAAAACAGTAAAAGAGAGCCCTCCTGATACAAAAACCTTGGATGGACTCTAAGATCTCCAGCAGGCCACAGGCAATGGAGGAGAAGTGTTGCTCATGCTGGTGAATGGTGGCACCTTGAGCAGTCAGAGTTGTGGGTGGAATCAGAATCAGCTGAGCCCATACTGACTGGATGATCCTCTAAACACTTAGATCTGCAGGCAGGAATGCTTGCTGTGAAGCTGTAGCTGGGAGGTGGGTGTGGGAGTCAGTTCATGGCTGAAGGCAGGAAACACAGAGGGATACTGGAGGGCAGGGAGAACAGCAGGTTCTGAAATGACAGGAAGAATTAGCTGCTGGCAAACTAACAACAGGAAAAAAGATACAGCTTTAAAGAACTGGTGGCAGCCATGTGAGCACGCACAAGAAGCCACACATTCTCTACACTGTTAATGTGCCTCTGACTTAATTTTTCTGGTAAATTGGTAAAATTTGGTGACAAGATAGGCAAGATCGTTTTGTCACAACTGTGTGTCTCTCTGTCCCTGTCCAGCGGGTTAGTCGAGGACCTTTGCTACGTTGCCATGGTGTTCAGGAGTGCATCCTGTTGGTGACTCAGCGGATCTCCAAGTATCCTGTCCTTATCCAGCGCATTCTGGACAACACCACTGGTGAATCAGCTCAGTCACAATGACTTTATTATCAGTCCAACCATGATAATGCTGCACCAAAATGAATGAAAACAGTTTTATGTCAGCAATTGTCATCAACCAAAATCTTTCTGAAAGCAACAGTAAATTCTACAAGCAGTTCAATGACTGACAAAATTGATGGATAAATGGCATTCTGTACACTGTACACTGTCTGTTCTTGTACCTCCACAATAATCCTATTTGTTTCTCTTTCAGATGATGAAGAAGAAGCCTCCTCTCTGTCCGAGGTTCTTTCAATGGTCAGAGAACTTCTCAGTTCAATAGACCAACAGGTACTAAATTACTTTCTCAGCACCATATTGGAAACAATACAGATGTCCAGTTGCAGCAATAATACAGATGTCCAGTTGCAGCAATAATACAGATGTCCAGCTGTAGCAATAATACAGATGTCCAGCTGTAGCAATAATACAGGTGTCCAGCTGCAGCAATAATACAGATGTCCAGCTGTAGCAATAATACAGGTGTCCAGCTGCAGCAATAATACAGATGTCCAGCTGTAGCAATAATACAGGTGTCCAGCTGCAGCAATAATACAGATGTCCAGCTGTAGCAATAACACAGGTGTCCAGTTGCAGCAATAATACAGGTGTCCAGCTGCAGCAATAATACAGGTGTCCAGCTGCAGCAATAATACAGGTGTCCAGCTGCAGCAATAATACAGGTGTCCAGCTGTAGCAATAATACAGGTGTCCAGCTGCAGCAATAACACAGGTGTCCAGCTGCAGCAATAATACAGGTGTCCAGCTGTAGCAATAAGATAGATGTCCAGCTGCAGCAATAAGATAGATGTCCAGCTGCAGCAGCATTTTTCAAACTGTCCTTGCCATGACTTTCTTTGAGACCAGTATCTTTTCCCTTTATTGCAAGACAAAGACAGAATAGTAACAAGATTATTTTAGTGATAATTACAATTCCACTTTTTGACGACCTCTAAATGTCTGTCAAATGAATATAATGTCATGTAATAATAGTGACAAAACAGTAGCACTTAAGGGTGTCCTGGTAACCTGGTGACAGATGCCATGGAACCACACTTAACAGTCCCCACTTGAATTCCATCTGTGACCCTGTGTATGAACCCCATCTCTTCCACATGTCCTGTCTGCCTCTACATGCAGCCAGACCCAGACCCATACTAATCTTGGCACTGATTCATATATGACATGTGTCAAACTTATATTATGTGGCTCACAAGAGCTTGCAAAGAATATAATTTGCACAATACAGTGCTGTGTTACAGAAGTACGGTGTCCATCAACTACATGTCCCAGAATGCATCCCGATTCTGTTATCCGCACACTGAAGGCATCCAGCTGTGAGAGTCAGTACATCCTAATTAGCATCTCAGTATTATATAACTGTTTGCAGTGGCTCTTGTTGAATGGTTGTAGCTAGTAATGTTAAAGGGATGGTTCACCCAAAAATGAAAATTTGGTCATTATCTACTCACCCTCGTGCTGATTGGAGGTCAGGTTTAGTTTTTTTGGTCCACAAAACACTGCTGGAGTTTCACAGGAAAACAGTGTTACAGAATCTCCCAAACAATGGACGTGAATGGTGACCAGCTTTCAAACATAAAAGAAACAACACAATAAAAACATAAAATGTCTCCGCTGACTTTCTTTTTGACTACAAATGGAAGATGCCTTTTATCCTGGTTGCAGATGGAGGACCTGGAGAAAACACATCGTCTGCAGGAGATTCAGGCCAAGCTGGACCCACGGGCTGAGACCAGAGTCAGGGACGGTGGACTTTTCAAGGCTGGAGAGCTGCTCCGCCGGAAGCTCGTCCATGAAGGGACACTTTTGTGGAAAACCCCTGGATCCAGGCTCAAAGGTACACAGAACCACAATACCCAGTGGTCCTGTGTTGTTCTGAGTCTTACAGACTCAATATACAAGATTTCATGGATGCAGAACAAGGCAATCATTTAGCTCTGGGTGTCTCTACTATGCTTTTGTTATTATTCTGATTCAGCTTTTTAGACAGTCACCATTGGCCCTGGAAAGACTACCATCACAAGGTCTTATTACCTCCAGAGCTACAACTACTACAACTGTGCAGGCCTTTCTGTGGTCCTGACAGTCTTGAGACACTTTATGCTTGTTAGAAACATGTCTCCTTCTCGACAACGAGACGTAACATGAGCCAACAGGACCATCCTGCCGTTAAATTGGGAATATGTAGTTAAAATTATAAGCACATGTTTACATGTTGTGTGTGTGTGTGTGTGTGCAGATACACAGGTCCTGTTGATGACAGACATCCTGGTGTGTCTGCAGGAAAAAGATCAGAGGTTTATCTTTCCATGTCTGGTAAGGAAATGTGCTCACACAGATCATTTGTTGCACAGATGACTGGAAATATTGTTCATGTTGTTCTCTCACTTTTCTTCTCTCTGCTGTGTGATCCAGGACAAGCCTCCAGTGCTGTCCCTTCAGAACCTGATACTGAGGGATATAGCCAATCAGGAGCGAGGTATGTTCCTCATCAGTGACTCCTCCCCTCCTGAAATGTATGAGTTCCATGCTGCTTCCAAGGAGGATAAGAATGTCTGGATTCGCCACATCCAGCGCACCGTCAGCAAGTATGAACCACTGTTTACATTTAAAGGGACAGTTCACCCCAAAATCACCCTGACCTGTAGTGTATCTAGATGGGTTTGATGTGAGTTGCAGAGTTTTGGAGATATCAGCCATAGAGATGTCTGATTTCTCTCAAATACAATGGAACTAGACAGCACTGAGCTCATGGTACTCATTTGACAAATTCAGAACCAGCATCTCTTTCCAAAAATCATGACTCATTTACCCAAGATAACTAACTGTAGGAATGACTTGACCACTGATCAAAGCACTGAATCACAATGAAGCAGTTATTTTAAAATGGGTTACGGAATTTTATACAGTCCAAATGACGACGTCTGGATCACATTTTCTTTTCTTCTGAGGAAATATTATGATGCACGTCGCCCACTGCTTTGCACATACCAGAACATTACAAGATCACCAATATTAAGCAAAATTCCATGTTAAAGATAGTTTTGGTGTGTTTCTTGTATAAAGGAAATGGTTCTGCAGAAAGAAAGTAGTTCCCACATGAAACTGCTCACAACAAGGTGTGTGGATTATCTTGAGTAACTGAGGATAAATAGCACTGCAGGCCAGGGGAAAAATATATATTTTTAATTTTAGGCTGTATTGTCCCTCTCTTCAGTATGATATGATCTGTGGCTGTGTATCACTGTTTGCTGTACCTCTGCCTTTTATATCAGTGTCTGAAATGTTTCAGTAAATCTTTACACCTCTAATAATTAGTAAGTATAACTTTAGATTGGATAGCAAATAAAAAGTACAAAAACCTCCATATCCATCACATGACTGATAACAGTGTGTTCTGTTCTTCTGTGTGTTCAGGTGTCCATCAAGAGAGGAGTTCCCTCTCATAGAGACTGAATACAAGGCCCATCTGAGGAGACTTAAAGGTGAAGAGACCAACATTAATGAATATTTTTATGAGGCATTAACAGTGCTGGGGAGCGTTACTCTTGAAAATAACTTGTTACGTTACGAGATTACTGCCATTAAAAAGTAACTAGTTACACTGAAGTGTTACCTACTGAGAAAAAGTAATTTGTTAGAATACATCACAAATAAAAATTCTTTTGCAGAATGTATTGACTGTACCATCAGTGCACAGCCTCGTCTGCAGCCCATAATCTGTAACTCTGCAGGCTGATAACAGGAGTGACAGATGAAGCTTCCCCTTTTCAGCTCTTTATGAAGCATTATTTTTGACTACAAGTAAACATAGAATCAAGAGGGTATATACAGCCTATCAAGTTCATACAGCATGTTTTTTGCAATTCAACTGCAATGAAAAATACTGAATTACGTAAAGTATTTGAAAGTGAATAGGAACTGGGGTACCTGACAGGTGGAGGTTGAATTACTTGCCAACCATTTTGATAACTTAATTTGAGTAAATTTTTAAGAAAAAAAGTCTAAATTCTCTGATTTCAGCTTCTTAAATGTGAATATTTTCTGGTTTCTTTACTCCTCTCTGACAGTAAACTAAATATCTTTGGGTTGTTGACAAAACAAAACATTTAAGCATGTCATCTTGGACTTTGATCAGCATTTTCTGACATTTTATGGACCAAACAACTAATCGATTTGTGGAAAAATTATTGCCACATTGATCACTAGTTGAAAAATAGGTCCAAACGTGAGAACAGGTGGAGTGCATGGATGCATGTCTGATTTGGGTCACGATGATTTGTCATTTTTAAAAAGTGGGTCCCCAGAAAAAAGGTTTAGGAAACACTGCCCTAGAGCACACTATTTCTCATGTATGTGTTCAGTGGTTTGTGTTACATACCTGACTGATTAATCCTGCCCCTCCCCCACAGCTGACCTCCAGCAGAAGGACCGGGAGATGCTGGAGCTGCTACAGGAGAGGGTGACTCTGTTCTGCGAGCTGGCGGAGATGACCAGCAGTCAGGAGGGCCTGCAGCCTCCCATCACCCGCTACCTGTTCAGAGCTGACACACCCCAAGCTCCCCGTGCAGAGAAACTCCTACTGGATGCCACAGCGGAGGGTAACACACCAAGTTTCCTGTCAAACAAAAAGAACTGTTGTTGTTAGTTTGCAAAGAAGGTGGATAGAGTCTGCATCCAACCCCAACTGAACAGAACAACAGCATCAGACTTTGTTAATTTCAACATCACTGCACTTGTTTCCAGTGAGAGCTCAGTTGGTACTGACTGAAAATACAGAAAAATACAATTTGATCATTTTTAATCATGCTCATATGCGACCAGTGGCGGACTCAGGCTTTATGAGGGACGGCGGCAAAAAAATAAAAAAGGGCACCAGTGTGCTGAAAGTTGTGATATATTTATGATGAAACAGGTCCAATCCCTGGTACTAGTACTGATACAGGTAGTACTGATTCATTCATTCATCAGTGTTTCCCCTATCCTGGTCCTCCAGAGGGCTGTACTACAAAGCAAGCTCAACACAGCCAGGCTTTCTTTGAATGATCTGGATCGACAAAGCCTAAAACCGCAATCAGAGATAACGGGTATCACGATGGTGGTTATCAAACTACGTTGTTAACTTAGACTTTCGTCTTCAGACTTTGTGCGTGCTCACATAAAACAGGCATTTGTTGCATCATTCGACTCTTCTTCCACATGAAATGAAGCGACATTGTTGCTGCAAATAAAGCAGGAGAAGAAGAATGATGTCAGAAAATTACTGATCAACTAAATGCGGTCTTAATGCTGCTGTTTATTCTAACATGAAAACTGCACATTAAACAATAAAACTCCATACAGCAGATTTAAACATGAGGAAGTCTGTCTGACACTGTCCTATGATGACAGAGACATGGAAGTGAAGTTTTTGAATCAAATCAACATAAAATAAGTGTAATTGATTTAAGACTGTCTGTGATAAATGATGATGAATTTTCTAATCAGTGATCTGAGCTGCAATATCACCAAGACAAAACAGATAACAGTAAAAAGTATTCAAAGTGTCTGTAGTTGCTTCATCATTATTTTACTGTGTGGATTATATACGATGTAAATTTAAAGTGTTAATATGATCTGGAACAAACGGGAAAAATGACTCATCACCAAATGGAGGTTACCATGACAGCGCGATGCAGACAGTTTGTGCCGCTGTTACATTTTTACATTATATGGATTCGTTTGGTGATATTACGAACATACAGCTCAGTAATTTTTCATTGTTAACACCTTCCCTCAGTGTCACAGCCACCATTTTTAACAGCAATTAATGAATTAATCATTAACATCCTTACTCCAAATGTGTGCTGTCTCAGCATTTTTTTTTTTTTCATTAATTTGTGATCAGATCACCTGATTGGCTACTAAATTGCAGATGAAAGGTTTGGATATTAATTCATATTGTACTCAGTACTCAATTATGATTTTAAAAGTAACTAAGTAGATTATATGGTGCAATGCATACTTAAGTACAAATAAAAGTACAGACCTGAAAATCTACTCATAAAAGTACCCCAAAAAAAATACTTAATTACAGTAATTTGCGTATTCGTAATTAGTTGCTTCCACCGCTGTAAACACCAAAGCTTCAAATTACATATTTTGTCTTACTTTGAATAAATAGGAATATTTAATGTGTGAGTTATACAGGTGTGTGTGTGTGTGTGTGTGTGTGTGTGTGTGTGTGTGTGTGTGTGTGTGTGTGTGTGTTCCCCCAGTGGACAGGTTGAGTGAGCTCCTTCTGGGCTCCAGCTCGGACATCCCTCTCCCTTCGTGCCATCATAACCACATGGAGGCGCTGGAAACCAGTAAGTGGGCTCAACACTGCTGTCCACCAACACAGACATATAACAATCAAAAATCATTTGGAGGAACATACAAGATACATAGAACGGACACAAATATACACAGGACACTGTCATCCTACCTTTACACATATAAAGTTAATATAAAAAGTTGTCAGATGTGACATTAATGAAGGTTTTGCTGAGTGAGACAGCAGGAGCAGGTGGAGGTGGACATTATATTGACACGATCTGAGGTCTCAGTAGAATGCTCAGGTCAATTCAACCAACACATCTACACTGTACATAATTGAGGCAAAGAGTGTATCCTCATGTAATTTCACATTTCACTGAGCAACAAGTTCAACCTCATATTTAATGAGGACAAAATTGCCTGTCCCCTCCACGTTTCTTGTCATAAAATAGTCAGATATTGTTGATAACAGTTTTGTTTTCTTGGATATTTGTTGAGTGACTGCTGTGTCTGTCTCTGTTCAGGTGATCAGGACCTGTTGGTCAATGGAGTCCATGATTTCTTTGCAGCAAAGGTGAGCCTGGGGTGGAGATGGAAGTATTATAGGTGGAGTAGTTTTGTTGGGGAGGTGGCTCTGTCAGGTAGAGGGTTGAATTATTTGTAATTATTTTATATTCATTAAATTATCAGCATCCTCTCAGCACTTTTTAAAGTGTCTCAGACTTATACAGAGTTGACATGTTATGGTTGAGACACATCTGATAGAAATATTATTTCATGAATTTGTCTAAAAACAGAAAGTTTACCAGTGCTTGAACAGTATTCCTGCCTTTTTTTAAACCAGGAAGAGAGACAGGGGTCCTTACAGTGTAGCTGACCCTTTTTATGCCTGATTAAATCATGTTTTTGTAAAATCTGATGGAGATGGAAATCTGGGACACATCTTTGGAGGGACAGCATTTTCCACAAAAAAAATCAGTTTTAAAACAAAGATGATTATAATAGCACATTTTTTACACCTATGTTATCAGTAGGTATTGTTTGTTTTATATTCTGAAGGATTTTCACACATTTTTGAATTGTTTAAAGTTGTGAATTCTTGTCTGGGACAAGGTTGTTTTCTGGCACAGAGCAAGTTTAGAAATTAAAATTATTTTTTTTTTGTAGGACATGATTTGTCCCAATTCTCAAGAATGGTTGACGTCTTATTGTTTTTGTGGGAGTGTCAGAATATAGTTATAACACTGACTTCATGGATGAAAATCACAATCACATTCACGTTCTGGTGGTTTGAGACATGGAAGCGTCATTGGAAGCATCATTGTAATCTTGCTGTACCAAGGGATGCACAATATATATTGGGCTTATAATGGGAAATGTGTATTTTTATGTATATTCCTGATAATGAAACTATAGCAGATAAATAGATCCAATAACAGGAAGCTAAAATGCTTTCATTGACTCTGTTTATTTTTTTACCTTCTGAAGGATTGCATGAGGGTTCAAGACAAACCACTACCCTCGGTAAGTTAGGGGGTAAAAGGTTTCTTGGATAGTGTCTATATATATATGTGTGTGTGTGTGTATGTATGTGTGAGTATGTATGTGTGTTAGACAGACATCAGTAATAAGTACTCTCCTTTGTTTGACAGGAGGTCTATCAGAGGCTGATGAATCTCAGTGTGTATCTCCATGCACTGCAGGTGAGTAGGTGTCTACATCTTTAACACACTCAAGTCATACAACAGCACGTATACACAGCACATGACTTTAATCTCAGAATTCTGACTTTAAACCCAGGATTCCGACACACACTAAAAGCGATAAAACTATTCTACTATTCTACTCTATTTGAAGTTTCTATGGTGCACTGCAGGCTTCAGCGTTAAAATTCCAACACCACAGAACCAGCAGTATTTTAGGAAAAGGTTGCTATTTATATGCATTTATTTATTTCTTTAGGATTATTGTTGTAATAGTAGTTTTGTTTATTTCTTTAATAAAATATTGTCATCTGAGGTAGACAGCCTCTGTTTTTTACAGCTCAGTCTATATGATGACTAAACAGTGCAAGATATTCATGTTTTTGTATAAAATAATACAATCTCTGCTGCCTTTCTCTTCTCCCTCACAATTATGGTTAATCAGCATGGAGAAATGAACAATTCAGAAGTACACAAATAAGACTTGGAGTAAAAAAATCACACACCACAGAACTTTACAGTAACATTTTGATCATAAAAGGTTTTTATATTACGTCAACACATCTGTCCATATTCACACACATTCTCCCTTTCTCTCACACTCTCTGCTGCCAATTTTTTTTTTAACCAGATTTCAGGTGGACCTGCAGCTCAGTCAGCATTCGCCCCTCATGTCCATGTTTTCATTCCATTTAGCTCGTTCCAAACACATATGGCAGCTGCAACAAGTTCAGAGTGGCAGCTTGACGCATGTCAAAATACTTTCAGTGTGTGTTTGCAATTTAAAACAATGGGTCTACTTTAAAATGTGAGCATCAGACGCATTTAGTTGAAATAAAATTGACATGTGGCCCGAATCCTCTTGTGTATTTTATATTTTACATTTAGCTTTTATTTTGATGTGTTGTTGCTTTCAGTTCTGTGTCAACTGTCTTCCTTTTATTCTTCAAATTAATAAGTACAAATAAAAAACAGGACTTTGCAAAAAACACAATTGGACAATTTTTTGAATTGTTTGTTTGTTTTGGTTTGGTTTTCTTGTTTTACCTCTGTTGATTCTGATTTAAAATTGTAATTAATGTCTGTTTTCAGCTCATAAAATGTTAAAAGCTGTACTCTTTTATCATATCCTGCAGGGTGCTGTCATCAAACAAGACTCCATCCTTGAGCTGCTGCTGCAGCAGGACATGGCACCTGCCACAGGAGTGTGGCGCCCTCTCTGGCGAGATGGTGGAACTCGGGAGCCCACTGCAGGATCAACCATTGGGGAGCTCGCTCTTTTACAAAGACAACACAGCCTGCTGCAGGAGGAGCTGCTGAGGCTGCGGGACGCTGAGAGCCGCTTCAAGGACAGCGAGAGGGCCCGGGCCAAGCTGGAGCGGCAGGTCCGACACATGAAGGTCTGTGGTGGGGCTTCATCTGCCTCCCAGCAGCTGGGAGAGCAGGCTTTTCAGGTAAGGACATTTGTATTGGAACTCACAAGAGATATTTCAAAAAGTTAGTCCCCTACTGCTAATCCTAGTCTCATCAGTGAAGTCCTCAAAATACTGAAACCTACACTTCCCAAAATGCAAGTCAGCAGCATAATTTTATTAGACACAACCTGCTGGTAAACTCCCACATTTTTCAAACTTCACACCCCTAGTTTGTAAGCAAAGATTTGTGGTCCCAATCCCAAATTGATGATAACATTAGGGTTCTTATTCTGTCATACAAACTTCATCAGAATCACATAAGACCTTATACAGCTATGGGGAATAAACTGTGAACTTTTGATGAGCAAAAAAGTGGGAGTGCTCCTTTAATTAAACTTTTTCTTTTCTTTTTTTAATTAAGCAGCAGTACACTTCATGGTGCCTCGTATTCTCTGATTTTCTACAGTCTCTTTCTTCTGTTCTGCCTGTTTTAGTCTGTGTCTCTGCAGTCAGGCAGGGAGCTCTCACCTGAAGATGACCCCCCACAGGCCGGCCTGGACCCCGTCCACCAATCAGAGGGCCTTCAGGACAGCAGCGATTTGGAGGTGGACATGACATCAGATGATGATGATGATGATGGGACGGCATCTGAAAGCTCTAAAGGTCAGATTACAAGAGGAAATGACTGTGAATGTTGTTGTATCATTTTGGTATGATGGTGTTTTTTGAGTAATGATTCTACACTGGAGGCTACAGTCAGGCAAACAGGCAGTGTCCTATGGCACAATATCAGATTTCGCTCTAAATTACTGTTAAAGGGACGGTTACACCCAAAATCAAAAATACAGATTTTTTTTTCCTGGCATATAGTTCTACTTGTCCATCTAGATAGTTTTGGTGTGAGCTGCAGAGTTTTGGGCATATGAGCCTGTAGAGATGTCTGCCCTCTCTCCAATATAATGGGACTAAATGGCGCTAAAAATAAATTTGGAAACCAGGGTATCTTTCCAAAAATCATGTCCCAGTTACTCAAGATAATCAATAGCCCTTGTTGTGAGCAGTTTCATGTAGGAACGTCTTTCTTACTGCAGTAAAATCTACTGGAACTACTTTCTTTTCTATTAGAAAGAAAGTAGTTCCTACATGCAACTGTTCACAACAAAGCCTGTGGATTATCCTGCATAACTGGGACATCATTTCTGGACAGAGATGCTGGTTTTCAATTTTTCTAAAGCACCACAAACTGTGCCACCTAGTTCCATTATACTGGAAAGAAGGCAAACATTTCTACATCTCCAAAACTCTGCAACTCACACCAAAACTATCTGGATTACTCATAGATAATCTGGATACTTCTGATTTTGGGGTGAACTGACCCTTTAAAGTGTTGAGCCTCAATACATTTCACAATTCATTTAAGCTGGGGAAAAAATGGAGGACTTGGTGGCACTTTTGGCCACTGTGGACCCTGCTAATTGGGTTAATATTCCATATAAACAAAATTAGAAAATGGAATTCAGTTCTCATAAATTGTGTATAATTAAGATTTTGGAATTGTTTTTACATTTTCCTATGGACTGACCATCTCCAGACTTCTATCTCCAGATAGAAAAAATTAAAACTTAAAAATGGGAGTACTTTCATTTCTATTCATGCCTTGCGTTGGCTGAGTGCCTGACTCAACTTGTAACCGGCAGGTCTGCTCATCTTTCCCATCGTCACGCCTGCTTTCAAGAATTACATCCGCTCCCCTGACTGTCATGGCTGCTTAGATGAGCAACTACTGTAGGCGAGTTACTCATGTTACTTTTTTTCCTACTAATTGCACTTTGGGCAACAGCACGAACTCATTAAAAAGCCTGTGTTTGATGTTTTGCTGGATATTCCTTGTTTCTTCCACACAGGTGGTATATACTGTATGGAAAGTACAAATACTGTATAGGGACAGAGTGCTGGTCAGATTCTTACTGAGGTTGTAAGAGAGTATTTTATTCTCCTCTACAAGGATTATAGACTGGCCTTTCATGGTGTTTCCTGGTTTATAAAACTGGTTAATTTTCTGACATGACGATTGAGGTGACACATTTATTAAAGTGTCTCAGAAGATGTATGTTACAAAACACACATCATAACCCTGAAAGTGATATGGAGATGTTACCATCCATCTTAGTATGATTGCCGTCATGTAAAAGGTACCAGGGTGTTTATCCAGACCCACGTGTTAAACTGCCATCAGATTAACATAACTGGGTACATGTCTGTATGTCTTTTAAAAGCAACTGAACAGCAGTTGATGAGCTCTCTGTGCAGTGAAACACTTTCCGGCCTGAGGGTTGTGCTATGAAGCAAGATTGATGGGTTAGAGAGGTCTGTTTAGCCTAAAGTCAGAGTTTTCAATATAGCAAATGTGCTTCTCTTTTAACCTGGCTAGATCACCATGGTAACTGATGCTGAAGTCTGGTCGGGAGCAGCTTATGTTCAGAGTTTCAGATTAAAGCAAATGTAAAAAGCGCTGCTCTTTAACTCAGTGTTTCCCACATTTTTTTCTAGGGACCCGCTTTTTAAAAATGACAAACCATTGTGACCCAGTTCACTACAGGTCTTATTAATAAATATTGGGGGAGTTAAATTTTTTTATACATTGTGATGCATGCATATTAGAGCATGAGATCTGTGCAAGAACCTGTATTTCTCACATATTTCATGGACTTATATTGGGTTTGGACTGTCATTGCCAATTCAGATTACCCCCATGTATTGTCACCATCACTGCCAACTCCTATTGTTTGGTACATAGGGAAGTTTGTTAAGAAAAATGTCGGGCTGTAATTGGGTTTGGGCAGAAAGATGCTAATGAGGGAGGGGTTCGAGTCGTGTTCAGACAGAATTTTGTAGGGTTTTGGCCTTTTTGGGCTCAACAGGCCATCTCAATCTTTTTTTCCTCTCATCAAGAAAACAAACCTAAAAAAAAAAAGTTCAATGACTTTACCAATTTTTTGATTTTTGTGGGATTCTAAAACTCAAAGATTCAAGTTTATCTAAAGAAGGAAAGTAAATGATCTCAACAAAACATTATTAGTTGGTAGAATTTTTTTTTACAACTAAAGAGTTTCAGTTTGGCTCAAAAATCTAGTGAAGTAAGTTGCCTTGACATTTTGAATTTTCTGAACTTTTTTGTTTTTACAATATAGAACATTTAAACTACTTCATAAATAAGACAAAATCAGTGCATTTAAGTAGAATTAACAGGCTCTTGTTTTCTTCTTATCAGTAAAACAATGCACACGTTTTAAATGCTTTATAAAAAATGTACTGTACATATAAATCTTAAATTTGCAGAATTTCTTTCATAATCTTAATTTTTAGGGGACCCAAATAAAATCTCCTGTGACCTACCTCTGTGTCACAACCCAATATTTGTGGATGACTGCTTTAAATAATTATTTTTCTGATGAAATTCTTTATGAATGATGTAGATTCTTAGCTGAGCGAAGACATCATATACGCAAAGTGTCTGAGCTGTACATTAGTGATGCCACAGAACAATCCTGTGTGATGTGATTACAGCAGCACAGACTGTAGGTAGGTGTGGGTATGTGATGCAGAAAATCATTTTTCCCATTTGCTTCAGGTCAGAATAACACTTTAAATATTTCACAGCAGATCATCTACACACTGAATGAATAATGAAGCAGCTACAGACACTTTAAAATTATGTTTTTATGCTTCATCTGGATTTCCTGCCAAGTCTGTTTTACACTGCTGATAACTGCAGCTCAGAACACTGAGTAGAAAATTGATTATCAGGGATAATTAGAGTTGGGTACCATTCACATCTGAACTGATTCAGTACTGATTCCAGTACTTTGAAGTACCCACTTTCAGTACTTAATGCTTTATTGGCATGATGTAATACTGTACATATTAACAAAGCAAAGCATTTCAGATGTAAAAAATAAACATATAAAAACACATAGCATTATACTACATATTATTCTTTTATATATATTGTACTTTTCTATTTTTATATTTTTTATACTTATTTTATATTATACTATATATTATACTCACTAAATAATACTAAATAATAAATCTCTGTATTAACAAAAATGTAATTTCAATTGTGAGAAAGTCCAAACTTCTCAATTTCAACATTGTTATTTATTTTGAATATTCTGTTATTTATTAAAAGCAGTTTACACACCACACAAAATAAAATCCCTACCCTCTTTAATCCGTCCTGTCAAACCTGCAGCCTGTCACTTTGTCACCAGGCTAATGATGTTGTTTTGGTCGCAGAGGAAACACGTGATGTTCTTCCT
Organism: Lutjanus erythropterus; assembly: GCF_056507025.1. NCBI lineage: Eukaryota > Metazoa > Chordata > Actinopteri > Lutjaniformes > Lutjanidae > Lutjanus > Lutjanus erythropterus. Next base: position 2,374,246 of record NC_139332.1, on the reverse strand, counting down.
GTTATGTTGTTGATGTCATTAGCAGCTCTTGCAAACTGTGATATTTCCCTGTTAATAGTCAGCAATTCACAAATACTGGTTTTATACTATGGTAATAAATCTCACACACTGTTGCGGTGTATTAAATATCATGTTGTTAAGGAGTTTCAGATGCAGCCTGTGGCTGAGTGTTAGCTAATGCTAGTAAAATTGCTAAGTCAACTAGAGGGCTTTTCACACTGCATATTCTTAGCTCAGGTCTGTCCTTAACCCTGGCCTGAAGTTAACCTGGGATAATTTAGCCCCTTTTCATACACACATTGTTAACCCAGGATTAAGCTAAACCCAGGGATATATGATTCACACTGCCCTTCTTCTAGCTCTTTGTTAAAGCCTCTGTACACACACACACACACACACACACACACACACACACACACACACACACACACACAGGTGTTTTACATTAACCTGGCTGATTATTTTCTTGTTATAATTGTGTGTGGCAGCTTTTAGTCCTGGGTTTAGCCAATGTTCAGGGGATAACCCTGCAAACTCAGGGCTAACTCTGCTCCAGAGCAGGGTTTAAGCCTAGGCTAACAGCTCCCTTAGCCTGGGGCTAAATGCAGTGTGAAAAGACCTCAGGACAGTTAACTGGGGTTTTCTTTGACTTTTTTATCTTGAACAACATTATCCAGCAAGCCAATTAATCACCTGAAGATGTTGATGAAGTTGTTGATGCCTAAATGAAAGTTTTGTTGTAATGGAGGGTTAAGTTACATTGTTCAGGTGCTGACTCAGGCATGCTAACATTAGCAGCTGCTGTAAAGTATTCAGCCTTTCAGGCTATGAAAGCAGTGCACACTGTATTTTGTGTTTAGTTAGATGTGTTGCCCTCGCTAGCTTTCATTTCACATTACACATACTGCAGTAAAGTTTAACCACACTTGCGACCGCTTTCGGCTTGCTGTTCACCTGACTCACTCCACTGACTCAATAAGCTGCTGCTCGCTCTAACGCCTCTCTCTCCCTTTTTCCTGTTCTCTATACTCTGAGATACTCTCTCACTCAGATGTGCTCCCAGGTATCAAAATTTGCCATTGACTGATTAAACATGAGTTGGTAGTCAGTGGGACTGACACAATTCAGTCTGTACCCTGTAAAGTACCAAGTTTGGTACCCAACTCTATGGATAATAATCTTTTAATCTTTATCTTTCACTTTGATTTGGCCAAAAACTAAAGTGATTTCCATGTTTCCTTCATTGGGGAATAGTGTCCGACCGACAGTATCATGTAAATATGCTGTATTAAGTTTTGTATCAAGTCTTGTTTGTCTTGATGAAGGAGGTGTCAGCAAACCTTTTCTACTTGTCTGAAGTCTGAGAAAGAAAACTTGGTTAACACAGGAAGTTGACAACCACCGTCATTATTTCTGACTGGGCTTTTTTTGGTCAAGCCAGCTCATGAAAAGAAAGCCTGGCTGTGTTGAGCTTGCTTCGTAGCACAGGCCTCTGGTGTTACCTTTAAGTCCTAAACTGGTATTCAAATAAAGTCTCAAATAATGGCTCAGTAGGCAGCCCAAACAAAAAAACAGACAGCAACAGAAATGTGGCTTCACTAATTCAGGCTAACATGCTGTTATCAGGTTGAAATAATCCTGTTTATTGTCATCCAGCTGATTTTGTTAAAAGAAGGAACAGATCAGAAATAGGGAGGCTTTTTTATCATGTACTTTAACGTAACTGGCTATTATTTGAGAGTTTACAGTAAATTGCTTTTCAAAAGACTATTTTCTGATAGTGACTGTGAGTGAAATACCAATAAGTTTTGAAGACTTATCAATAGTCCCTCCTCACATGATGTTGTAACAGAATATTGGGTTGTAACTTGAAATATGTCAGATTATAGAATCAGGACACCACTGAAATGCCATTGTCTTGTCTAGTGGAACAGGGGACTGAATTTGGATTTGTTCTCTCTTTTTCAGATCTTCAAGATATTCCAGAGGAGATCTGATCCTCAGCATGTTTCACAGTGTTAATGAGCTTATAGCTATAATTGATTATGATGTAAACTGATTGACTCATTCAATGCACATTGTTGTGCTTTCTGGTCAGTATACCATGAAGCACAACTATGCACATGTCTATTTACTGCAAGTCTTAATGTTTATTTGGCTGCTTTGCTTTTCAGTAGATGGCTTGTGACAGTGAATTGTTTTATTTTTCAGTTATGCTTTGAATTGTTTGGATTTCCTTCATTTAATTGCATCATTTGACCAAAGGGGTGTGGAAACTGATGGATATTGCTAATAATATGTAATTCTATTAAATCTTAAGATTTGACTAAATCAGTAAAAACAGTACAACTGATGGTTAGGGTGGCTACTGTTTTCAACATATGCATGTAATTTTCAATTATTTTTATGTTGTACAAAAATAGCTGCAGTCAAATTCATGTAAAACAAGTAGGGCTCATTACCCCCCCAAAAATCAGGGATTTTTCCTTGATTATTTTCAGTATTTAGTGAAAATCAGTAAAAAAGAAAATTTGCACCTCTGTAGTTTATATATTTATGTCTTTCAATAACATTTGGCAGACTGGAAAGTGTCTTTTTGCAGCTTGAAACACAACAACTGTGATGGGACCGTTTAAACCGCACTGCTCCTTAAGAAAACTCATAAAAACTGATCTTCCTTAAAAACAAGCCATATCAGGAGAAAAGGGAGAAAACATCAGCAAGACAGAAACCTATACTAAAATACCAAAAATTAAATAACAAGCACAATCTAAGTCAATCCAATACAACTGCCCTGCAATAAATAGTCTTTTTACAATGTCTTATTATATTCAGGTTTTGTCGAGAGTGTGTCAGAGAAATGCTGATCCGTCTTTGGTAATAAACCATGAAGTATGCCAAATGTATGTGAATAAAGCTTTGGCAAATACTTATTCAAACTCACTTCAGCACATTTGTTCTATGGATTTGTGACAGACAAACAAAATCACAAGCATTTAGGCCTCTTCATGACAGCAACCAGAATGATGCGAATGAAAGCAATGTTTTGGATTAACTTTACCTGAAAGATCTGGTTGAAACTACTGAAAATGATGGCCATCTCAGTCTTATGGTTTTGGTCCAAGAGTCACTCATGAAACATTTGATAATAAATAAGACTTAAACTGAGGTCTAGAGTTTTAAGAGTTTCTGATTTTACATTTAAAAAACAGTAATTTAACACAAGATGCTGGTCTAGACTAGACTTTGAGGAAGCAAGGGGAATAAAAGAAGCAATGAAGAGAAAAGATGTAAGCAAAGAGGAATAAAGAAAACATGGAATTGGTGAAACTAGACATCTGTCCCTTTCGGACATCTTCCAATTTGTCAGATTCTGATGACAGCGGCACAGCTGGACCAGCTGTCAGTTCAAATCATAATAAGGGAGCAAGTAGTACAGTTTCATCTGCATTTGACTTTTTACTTTTCATATTTAACATCATTTGTATAAATAATTCTGGATCCTTAACATCAAATTTGGAAGTTATGATATTTGTAGCTTACATCAAATCTACTTTACTCCCAACGCAGTGTTTAATTTGAAGTGGTCTATGTGACTGGATGAAAATGACACTGATAGACAAGTGAAATGTGTTTATTGCTGAAAGACAACAGACACCATAGACAAGCTAGATAAAGTTAACATCACACTCTCCCTGACAGGCAGTCCTCCAAACTAAACAACAAAATGTAACTTCTCATTGTCTTCCATTTTATGATCTGACGCCTCTATGAGCAGTGCTAAAACCAGCTTCTAGGTCAGTGCCTTCCAAAACCTTTAGAAATGACTGTTACAATAATGGGTCATAGGTTTATTTGCTGATCTGCCACTGCTGTGGTTCAGGTCCAATTTTGTAGGAAAATTAGTTTGTTAGGGATGATAAAGGTTTGGTCAAAACAACAAAAAAGCTACTATGTTACAAGGTAACTTTGGTAACTTTCAACCTGGACCCTATTTCCCCATGTTTTGTGACTAATGGGGACAACGATTTTTGAATTTTTGGTCCAGTATTGAAGGAGACCAGTGCAGGTGTCAGCCATGAGCCAGGATGCAATGTAACCCCTACAGGCAACTGCGAACCGTGAATGTGTGTAATAATAAGAGTCTGATAACATTATGGGAAGGATCCCTACAGAGATAGAGCTTTTTGTTAAAAAGAAAGATCCTTTTGGTTTGATTCAAACAAACCCTTAATTCACCAACACGTTCCCACTCCCAACTCATCAAATACGGCAGTTTGAAACTATGATGCTGTGGGTACTCCTGTAGCATCAGTTTTGCAAGTACAGGTTTTAACCAGACATGCCAGATGGTTATTACACAGAAGCATCTCAGAAACTGTCCATAGAAACTGTTGGGAAATTTTGATGAACCATCTCTCATGTCTAACACAGGCTAACTTCAACCAATCATATCAACTCACCTAATCGAAGCCAAAGCTGTCTGGAAGAAGAGCGAAAACGTCCTCTCCATCGATAAAATCCTTAAATGTTGTTCTTAGCTCTTCTTTCAATGAAGGGATACTCTCCAGTTCTGATATAACTGATGCTATCACAGTATCTGCTCTAACCTCTTTAGGAGTCGCCATTGTTTGTTCAAGACGAGTCATTCCCATGGATGTGTCTCAGCGTTGGGGCACCTAAAACCACACCTGTCCCTCCTGGGACACGTACTGGCTTCACCACCTCTGGTGCAGACACAAACAGATAGTTTAGAGCGTGGCAAGATGGATTGTCATATAATCTTTCAAATCCAGTTGCCTTGCAAGGTAACTCCTGGTGTACATTAGCAATAATAAATATAATGTCCAAGTAGACTTTCAAAATGTATGTAAGGCACAAACACTGTTTGGATGGGTTTAGGCAACAAAGCACCTTTGTAGGTTGAGGAAAAGGTCATAGTTAGTCATAGCAATGTTGACTATTGGTTTTCACATGGGATACAAACCACAGTGTCCTGGGTGAAAGTCCTGTGTTTCTTTGACTCATTCACTTCCTCCATACAGACTTTCTTGCTCTTTATACTGTGTCACCTGACTTTGACATATTAGAACACTACAGCCTCCAGACATGATGCTACAGGATATCTACAGCACTGTAGTCTGAAGCATAGAGGCACTAACCAAGCTGCTGTATTTGATGCAATAGACTGAATTCAGCAAGTTAGATGTGCTTCTCTAATGTCTGACTGCCCTCTCCAGATGTTTTCTCTTAGATACAAAAACATTGGTAAATGCAATCTTTCCCAAACCTTTATGGTCCTGGTTTAAAGAAGACATCATTGACTGTTGCAGGCAGAGAGACAAACAGTGGTTCCCCCATGTCAAAGTCACACAGTTTTGCTTGGTTATAACAAAGAGATTCTCCTAATACTCACACTTTTACTTCTGAATAAATAAAATGAATAAGTGCCAAAAGTGCCCAAGTGCCCATAAAGACTGCAGGTGTGTTGAGGTTTACCAGAGCACACTGGGACACACTGGAGGACATCCTGTGGCTCACACAAAGCTCAGATGCCTTATTGATTTAGGACAGCCATACTGTACAGTAGTACAACTACAGTTACCATCTGTTGACTCTTGAGAGGATAAATACAACTAAGAAAAATGTCCAGCTATCTAGAAGCAAATAGGTCTACTCTACATAAAAGAGATATAACGTGATGTTATTTTAAATGCTTTCTGTCTGACAACATTTTTAGGGAATGCATTTCTCAAAGCTATATGAAAGGATATTTAATATTTATGCTGACAATGTCAAAATGTGATATTATTCTTATCAATCTCATCAGGAGGAATAGTTTGGGGTTTTTTTTATAATAAAGTGATTATCTGCAAAACTCTGCTATAACTGTTTCATGACAATAACTCGCATTTGGACATGAATAATAATATTCATGCTAAGCCCTGTGCCTGATTGTATGAAACCACTTAAGGCTAAGGCTTCCCTTAGATTATCATCTTAGGATGCCTTAGGAAAAAATCAGTTGCATAAAAATCACCCTAAGGATTTCCATAGGATGCTGTAAGTATTTGCTCTTATGTGTTGCTAAAAGGTCTTCAGTGAAAATTTACCACAGAAAACTTTATGGGACCCGTACCATGTCACAGTCTGTGTCAAAACTAAACAAGATGGTGGACACCCCAAAGAAAAAGTTCAAAATCTGATTTCATAAAGAAACAATAAACAACAGCTGACTTGCAGGACAGGCAGGTCAAAACTACAGCAATTCCAACAATGGAAAATGAGGAACAGAAGTCCAAGAAAACAACAGATAACACAGCAACACAGGAAATATCACCAAAGAATGACAACCAACTGACACAGAAACAGAGAAACACAAGGTCTAAATACGCAAGGAACTCATCACACAGGTGGAACTAACCAAGCACAGGTGAAACAAATGTTACTGAAAAAGAGTGGGAAAAGGTCAAAGATAGGAAGTAAAGACGAGGACCAGGACTAACAGGAACTAACAAAAACCTGCAAACCCTGACATACCACTCCCTTAAAAGTGAAATAATATCTGGGACATCAGACAATACCTAAATTTATGGTGACTGAAGAGGACAAAGAGACACCAAGGCACATTTTTCAAGACATGTAAAACTCACTGGACACTACACGATGTGAAGAACTTGTTAGACAGTATAGATGTGATGTTAGCACTAGCAACTTGATAACTAACTAGTCAGACATTAATGTAACTGTTTCATGCAACCTCTAAATACATGAGTAAAGAGGTTTTATGTAACACTCTTAAGTGAACCCCTAAGCGTAGGTAAATATTTTGCTTTCATGGAAAAAGTTTGAAACTTGAGATGGTTTATGCAACCAGGCACAGCATTTCACAAACTTTAACTTCTTTATATCTGTTGATAATTAAATCAGTATAATAATCTAAAACTATTTATTTCTCTGTTCAGACTGGTAGACATCAGCAGTGTTGTGATTTCACAGCAGCCAGATGATGGTGGGCTCTCTGTGATCTCTGAGGACCCTTCAGTTTTTGCTAAAGAAATAGTCAGTTTTGTTTTGCATGTTTTTTAACCCGTCTGACATAACTTGAAGATCTGTCAACCTTCCCTCTCCCTTCTCTGACAACCGCAATAGAAATAAGCTATGAGCTTTATTGTGTTTTTACCCTATCTATCTATCTATCTATCTATCTATCTATCTATCTATCTATCTATCTATCTATCTATCTATCTATCTATCTATCTATCCGTCTGCCAAATCAATGTAATATAATCCTCAGGATATATTCGCTTTTCAGTGGATTTTCATTGTAAATATGTTTGAAAGTGCTTGAACACCCCTTTGAGTTATGCAAATGCTTCTGTGGCTGCAAAATAATTGTGAACCTTCCACAGTTATGCTCATATTAGAATGTTCCAACTGTACATCTACTTCTCTGATATGAATGTATTTTAGGATACAATCTCTCTGAAATCTGATAACTTTTGTTAGCTATACAGGCAGGGTTAGTGCAATTGTTGATGGCAAATCCAACATAATATTGAGATGTATGAGATACTGTAAGCAGAATAAGTTATTATATATTCAGCAGATTTATTTGTCAGTGACAGTGTATGTTTAAAGGCCTAATGAAAACAAGGACTATACTTACTTTTTGCACACCTTTTTGTCATTCATGTGAATTGTATTACTACATAATAAATAAAAAATTGTAATACAGAATGTATTGTGGGTATTGTGAATTACTTGACTCAAACCCTCTCTTGTCTAATAGAACACAGGTCACCCACAGCTCCTCTCCATCACACCCAGTCCTCAGTTTCCTCTCCAGCCCTGTATAAGTATTCTTTAGCTCTGTTGCCTTCAGGATTTTTCACACTGAACCCTGAGCCCTATAGGCTAAGGGAGGTATTAGCCCTAGGCTAAGAAAGCTTTCACATTGGTACCAATGAAATAATAAAAAGTGACAGTGTGAAGTAATCACAAAATGATCACATCGCTTGGTGTACCAGCAGATACGTATGTAACTCAGTACTAGCAGAGGTGCAGTGTGAACCATATAGTCCTGTGCTTAGTTTAACCACGGCATGGTCCCCCAACACTATAAGCCCCACAGACCAACACACCAACAATCCCTTGTCTCAACACTCAGTTATGAACATACCCTCAGTGACTTTCAGTCCAAATCAGCCCAGCAGCTCACTTCAGCTCACTTCAGTTCCAACAACCTGACACAGAAGAAATACATACTGTCACCGTCCTCTGGCTCTGGTGGCTCAAACATGTCTGGACATGTCCTTGTTTCAGGTGGCTTTCAGGTTGTAGTGGTGTTTGACACTGAGACAGTGGAGTGGACACACCCCAGGTGTTTCAGAGTAGAGAGAACTGCTCTTTTTTTATTTTAAGACCTAATTTTATGTACATAGTTATTTTTTTATTCATTCAAATTCGGCTGAATGGTTAATGACATGTTTATGTGCTGTGACAAACTCAGATAGTTCCTAGTGGAGGATTTCACCATTCTCCATGTTTCTGAACCATACAACAGAGATCCATACAGCAATCCAGAGCCATACAGTGGACATTGTGGCCCTAGCTAGCTTTAATGTTTTGGAATATTTCCTTGATAGTAAGTTCCAGATGGGCCTAACAAAAGCTGTTCTAGCCTTCCAAATTTTGATTTGGATGTCCTCATCTGTCTCTGTATCTTTGCCCACAACACCAAGGGAGGTGAAGGGGTTATGGTAATGTTTTCTAGCCCTGCTCCCTACAGCCATCGCTTGTGGCGTTGATGTGCATCATCTTGGTCTTGTTTATGTTGATGTAAGGCCTGTCTTGGTCGATGCTGTTGCAAGCATAGAGCTTGAGACCCATGCTTAAACCAGACGGGACTCAACAGGTTCGGGTCGAGTCAAGCCTTAATTGTCACGTATTTCACAGGCTCATGCTCAATTGTAATACAGAATGTATTGTGGGTATTGTGAATTACTTGACTCAAACCCTCTCTTGTCTCACAGGCTCATGCTCAATTTTTCTCCCCAGTTTAGTCTTTGCCAATTCCAATCCAATTCCAATCCCTGCATGTATTGTCCCTGACACTGAAAACTCCTACGGTTTGGTACACAGAGGAAAGCTTGTTAAGAAAAATGATGGGCTACAATCGGGTTCAGGGTAAAATATGCCAGTGAGGGTCAGGTTCAGATCATTTACGGACAGAATTTTGTCAGCAGGCCTTGATGGGCTCAACATTTCAGGCACGATTAAAGCACTGTGCAAGATATCAGGACCACGTCATCTGCAAAGTCCAGATCATCTAGCAGGGACCACAGCATCCACTGTATTCCAGACTGGGCTCGTATTCCTGGAGAAGCATTTGCCCATCAGGTTAAAACCTCTTCCAGGTTTGAACCCTAAATAAATGAAATATTCTCAGTCCTGTTTCTCCAGTCCTATTCTTTGATAAATTATACATATATTGTTGTATTTAATGAAAAATTCTCATGAATGAAAATTTCACAGCTCACAGGCTGTAACACAATGCATAGGGCTGGTTTCCTGATGGCAGATGGCCATTTCTGAAAAGATAAACAGTTTTAGATTTAACAATGAATGTAAAACAACTCCTAAAATTATATTTAGCCCTTTCCCCTAAATGCCACAGTGGAGCCTTGTCTCTATATACAGTGTATGAGCACCATCAGGCCACACTGGTCAGCCATTAAGAACACCCTCAGACCACGTAATAGAGAAGGTCACCATTAAACACACCAACAACCAACCCACAGACACACAAAGTGAAAACATATCTTTGTCTGATTGTTGGTTTGATGGCAAATAAATATATTTCAACTAGTCACAAGTTAAAGAGAGCTCTAAAGTTTACTCTGTTCCTTTATGTCTGCCTGTGTATTTGTGAGCACAGCTGCAGACACTGTCTCTCATTATAATCCTCTAGACAATGTCAGCCAAAAGATGTTTATTAATAACCAACTGGGGCCTAGAGAGGGGAATAACTGACATAGTCACCCCCGCTGCCCCTGTACCCTGTCCATCCCCAGGAGAAATCCAATTATAGGCATTACAGGCCAGGTGATGGAATAGGGTTACAGGACAGGCATTCTTCCCCAAGTGTCAGTTTGTATTGTGTTTGTTCTATCTTCTCGCAGCCTCTCTCACAACTCCATCACCAAGCCAGATATACTCTTTTAAACATGAAGGAGCGTCCTGTTTCATACATGAAAATGTGTGCTTTTATTTATGAATTCAATCACATCTAAGTCTTTTGCCTTTCAAGTCAGCAGCAACATTTAATGAACAGAAATCTCAACCATTCCAGGCACTCTGTCATTCCTGAAAAGTGAAGAAGAATGTCTTCATGCTGTGACATATATGAAATCTTTACATCAGTCTGTGACTCAAACATGAAAAATAGTGAAAGTATTTCAAAATGTCCCTCAAAATTGCACACATTATAGTCTATCTATATCAAATGTGTGCTAGTTATGAGGTGAACAATTAGTCTTTTACCATCTTTCATCTCATTGTTTTGGTGCTGTTCAGTACAGTCAACCCTGTGTCTTTGTTTGTTAACATATTACCCACAGCTGTGGACATGACTTGAACTTTAAACTAAAGTTTTGAACTTTCAAGTAACATTAACACTATTCCTTCTCCATAAGTCAACAAATGGAAAAAAATGCACCAAGGATCTTTTGTGTGTGTGTGTGTGTGTGTGTGTGTGTGTGTGTGTGTGTGTGTATAAAAACTATGAGTTGGCCAACAAAAAAATGAAAGGCAGTAAGCAACCCGTGGTCGAACATTACAAACGGAGACACAACATCTTCCAACTTCGTTCAACACTTGAACTTGCACAAAAAATGGTAAGTTAGTGAGCTAATGCTTAATGTTACCTTAACAGCTAAGGAACTTTGTAAATCAATGAGGCTGGAAACCCACTGATATATTAGGACTTGTTTAGGACTCGAAACTCAAAGATTAGGACTTGGGTTCCTAATGGACCTTGCAGTGAGTGTTTTCTCAACTATATTGATTGTCCCCTATTATATCACATATTGTGGTTGAAGCATCATGTTGTCACTCCCAACTCGTCAAACACACTGGCTTGGTCAGTAGCCCCACGCTGCAAACTAAGACACTGTTGGTACCTCTCTAGTGTCAGTTTTGCATGAGCAAGACTTCAGGGTCCAGTTAGCAATAATGCAAGAAATGGATAACATGAAAGCTCCCTTAAAAGTGAAAAAAAAAGCAACTTGTTTTTCTCCTGGTGGCTGACTGCAGTACAGGTTATGAACCCTGCCCGCCTAAAGTTAAAAGGTAGGACTTGCAATATTTCTATAGTGACAAACTAGAACATCTAATGAATGTTTCAAAAAGCTTCTGTCATTTTAGGTAGTTATTATTACGTTGATGTTTATTCAAGTGTTCATTTCTCTGATCAGTTTGGTTTTAGTTATTAGTTATTTTATGATATAAAAACAGGGTTTCATGTCATGATTGACAACAGAGTTCTGCTTGCTTCTGAGTCAGCCAGCTGTTAGGGCGGGAACATGAAACTGTGGCTTGAGCAAGTTAAGTTAAAAAGAAGTCAGTGTTGCTTTGGGTTTCACACAGGACATGAACCCCAGTCTTCTGGATGAAAGTCCTGTGTTTTTTTGACCCATTATCTGTCCCCACCACCTCCTCCTTCTCTGGACTTTCTAGCTCTTTATACTATGTCGCCTGACTTCAACGGCAAATCAAAACATAGGCTAGACCTGCAAGACTCCCTAAAAGCTTGATATTTTGCCCAGATGGGCATGGTTTTGCAAGACAGAAGTGCAAACTTCAGCAGGCTTATGGTGAGCTTGGTGACTTTTCAGCCCATGCTCTGAGTACATGACAAAAAGTTGGACTGAGTGTCAAAATATAGAATTCTTTTATTTCTAAAGGTTGGAAAATTAGATATGAGATAGATATGAGAGATGTTTATTTTACGTTTCTAAGTCTATCTGGGTAAATACAAAATATCAGAATAAAGACCCCAAATCTCAGAATGGGTAATTTAAGAATTCATACACAGTAAGGAAAAACTCATTGGAAAGTCTAATGTGAACTCTAAGGTTAGTTGAGGTTGCAGCCATGCTGCAGTACAGGGAGCCAAAATCTAAGCGTATCTTCATTCAGAGGGTGAAGTGACAAACCAAAGTGAACTGACAAGACTGTGCATCAGGCACACAAAACTGTGTGTGACACAGGATGTAAGGCTTCACCCCCAGGTGAAATACTATGTTTTTAGGGAGTCCTTAGAGCTGCGCCGTCAGAAATGACAGTAGAGGGGTACCTGCAGCATCACAGTTTGAAGCTGAGGGGCACTGATCAAGCGTTGGGAGTGAGAACAGGCTTGATAGAAGATGCAATTCATATCATCAACTCCTATTAGCAGGCAGCAATAGTTATGGTGTCTTAATCCCATATCACATGTCTTTCACTGTAAACTTAAATAGTGTCAAATGGATAAGAGATTGTAATGGTGCTCTGCTCTCTCAGTGGCAGCAACAGCTGTTGTTTTCTGTAACTGCATGGTGCCAAGAACAAAAAGTAAAATTAAATATGGAAATCTGCTGCTATAAACTTTTTTAAGCAGTTTATTTTGAATAAAAACAGTAGTGGACCCTGAAAGACTTAGATTATAACTCATCAGCTGCAGTCTGACGATCATAAAGCCACCACTGACAGGTACTTTTATTCTGTGACTAACATCCCACCTGCGTCTGAGCTGTAATTTGAGCAGCGTGTGTCAGACAGAAAAAGACTCAAGCATTTTTCTTTGTCATGTCTTCTAATAGCATTTACACTCTTGTCAACCTCCATTTATTTCATATTCAATAATCTTTCAAATGCTGTTCTTCACTTTAGAACCAACATCACAAGGAAAATAGTTGATGAAATCAAGAAATTCTGAAGTATTTGTGTCTTTATATATGCAGGCAGGAGTTGTAACAGTGGAGGATAGAGGAGGGTGTGGTGCTGTGGGTGAGTAGAGGGGCTTAGCTGTGGGATTGCCTCCTCCTCTGTCATATATAAACCGTCTCTCTCTAAGTTTGGTGGCTCCACCAGTTTGCCAGGCTCTCAGGTCATCTGTCCCGCACCCTCTCTTCCCTTTTCTACTCATTGTCCGCGGCCGCAAAAGCCCACTAAACCTCTGCCAAAATGGAGGCCATCAAAAAGAAGATGCTTATGCTGAAGTTGGACAAGGAGAATGCACTGGACCAGGCTGAACAGGCTGAAGCAGACAAGAAGGCAGCTGAGGACAGAAGCAAGCAGGTGGGTGATGGACACAGAGGCAAAGTCCATCAGTAGTTACTCATTCTGAGTGAGACTGGCTTTTTCTTCGACTTTCTAATAATATTAATGATATCTGATTATATTTTTTGTCCTAGTATTCTTTCTGTGGTCAGTAATCTGAATGTAATTTTTGAGGTACTATCTACAGACAGGGTGAGTGGATGTTTCCATATTATATCTGGATGGTAGTAATTACTTGACATCAGGTCTCTGGATGATGAGTTGACATTTGAGGGCTCGTCCAGGATGATGTACCACATCTGTGAATCAGGCTGAGAGATCGGAATTTCCTTCAAGCCCTACCTAGTGCAAGTCAGAAATAAAATGTGCTGGCTTGATTGAGATGCTAATGCGCCATGTCTGGAGCTGGTTACAATTACAATCTGATCAGTCTATACAGAGATCGGGTCATCTCGTCCTAAAACTGAGACCCAGTTCTGGCCTGTCCCTAATGGCTTGATCCCACTGGGCGTGGCTGGTCACGTTACAGATGCACCGTGGCCACCAAAGTTGATCACAGCCATTTTAAGCAATGTTTGTGATTCTGTGATGCGCTGCTCTTCGGTTCACAGTTCACGCGGCCAGTTTAGTTTTAAGCAGATTGAGTAGACAGGAAGTCAAATGCAGAAACAGCACAGAAAATCCAGTGAGTTTTCAAAATAAAAGACACCATGCAGGCAAACACACAAACACAAAAGAAACCATTCAACTATGTAGCGTACTTATGGGCTTTTCAGATGGGGGGCGATTGATGCGCTACATAATTCATTTTCAATGAGAGGCAAGTGGGCAGTTAGGGAGACGTGGGCAATCACACAGTCCAGCTGACAGGCGGCACAATCCTGTGAAAGTATCATGGTTGTCGGTATCATATGCACACACCCACCCGCTTCCATAGTTGAACTTTGAAATTTCCTGAAATCTATCTAACAGTTTTTTACATAGCTGTAGGGACATGAACAATGACGGCTTTTGCATGGCAGAGCATCAGGACAAGACTTCATGTGACAGTGGCTCTGGCAGACAGTAGTGCACAGAAGCCATTTCCCTGGTTACCACACATACATCGCTTGGTGTTAACACATGGAGTGGAGGGCATTGAAACCCCATGGATCCCAGCGGATACACAGCGTCACCTTCCCATCTGAAAACCCCATTGCCCCCTGTAGAAGGCCCCCCAAAAAGACAAAATCAACCAAATCTGAGCAAGTCAACAAAATCAGGCACTCAAAACGTGTTGCTTTGAAACGCTGCTGAAGCCACACGTAAGACGGATCAGAACCACATCGCATCTGTAATGTGCCTGGTTGAATCAAGGAGTAATGGAAGATGTCACATGAACATGACATGAACATCAACATGAATATAAATGGGGACTTCTGTCCATATTGAGTTAAATATTGATATTGTTAAATATTAAATGGTGACAAAATGATTAAGATTTTATTTTTATTTTATTTGTGTTACCCAATTTACAATACAGAAAGGGAACCCCTGAACCCCAAGTATCAGTTTTATTTTAGAGTGGGATGTGTACAGAAAACCACAGTATCATTTCTCAGTTTTTCACAAAGAACAGTTAAAGAAACCATCTAAAAGAAAAAGAAAAGAAAGAAATTGTGGAATATATGATTATGAAACTTGTGACTGGGAAGTTGGCCCATTAGCCTCACTAGAGAACCAAGTGGGAGATATTGTATATTAATAAAACATTAGATAATGATTATAGATTATAAATTCTAAATATCTCAAGACTAGTACAACTCATTACTCATTAGTTACTCTTCTGTGCCCCCTAAAGTGCAGTAAATTTCTTTTAGCGGCAAAAACATGCTATTACTTAGCTTTCAGCAGGCAGATTGAGACAGAGTTGATGAAGAGTTGGTCTGAAGTGGCCGTTCATCTTTCTGGTCAGATTTTTTTTAATGTGATCTCAGTGAGTGACTGCTTTAACATCTACCTGATATGTGTTGTGCAGCATTTACACCTGGCATTAACAGGTGTTTTTCCTGATCCACATAGGACATCCAGATACTGTACAGATAGTATGTTAATGCCAGGTGTAAATTAAATCAGAGTCCACTTGCATCCAGTCGGGTGTTAGACATAGCCTATTGACCCATGGCCCTGAAACGTGCTGCGATACAAGTGAGTGAGAACAATTTGGACCTGACACAAGTCAAGCCCTAAGTCAGGTCTCAAATACCAGGAGCCAAGTGGACCTCTGAAGACTTTGTACACATGCTATCTGACATGTATTTGTAGGAACTAATCGCACTAGGAAGGAAGGACATTTTCTTGTGTACCTGTTACCTGAAGTCACACTTTGACCTATGTCAAGCTACTGGCTGATCAGTGTGAAGCTGGCATCCCTGCAGCAAACATACCAGAGGAGATATGGAGATACTGTCACTGTGGCAGGAGATCTGGTGTGAAGGTCAGAGAAAGGATCAAGAGGCAAATTTAAACCTTCTCTTTCACTGATTATCATGGGTGATGTGAGGTCACTTTCCAATAATGGGGATGAAATAACCACCGTGGTTAACAACCAGTACGCTTTCAGTTAGCGATTCTGCTTCAAAGAGACGTGACTGAATGGAAATATATTAGACAGCTCCGTGGAAGCAGCCAGCAGGGAAAACCCAAGTGTTAAGAAAAGACAAGGAGGTCTTGCTGTTGCTGAGAAGACCCTTAAGTAGTGTTTCCATGTCACGAACTAGAAACTGTTCCAGGAGGGAAGATACTAAGGGCCCCTGACTGCATCAGAGATTGAATTTAATTCCAACAATTTGTGCAAAAATGTTTTTTAATAAGATATTCTTTGGTATCTGAATGCAAGGCAGCACTTCAGTTCATATTAAAAAAGATAGTTTCACAGTTTTACCACTTTCCAAACAATGGTCAAATGCAAATACATAAACTTGCTGCTGTTTTCCTGTTACCTTGTGAGACAGATAGATTCATGAAACCTAGTGATAATCCATCTTCCCAGGCTTCTAGTTATCTGTTTGTGTCCATATCAAAAGTGGTGCAGCCAATCAGCATCCTAGGAGGACTACTGGCATCTATGCACCTAGTTTTTGATGGTCATTGATCTGAGTAGTTGAATTTAGCTGATGTCTGTGATAGACAGATGATTCATCCAATCACCTGCCAAGTTTTCCTTTAAAACAGTGCTTACCCTTTTCCAAACGATTTCTAAGGATGACTTCCTGGATGGTTCTGTTGAACAAACCATCTGGCATGTCAAGTTAGTGCTCCTGTCCATTCTGGCCTTCATAAGATCTCTTCCCAGTGTGCTTCCAAGATAAGTGATGGTCAACAATCTGATCTGTGCAGAGATGTATTTCATAGTTTATCTGATGCTAATATGTAAAGTTAGAGGGTCACACTCAGAGGCAATATCATTTCATGAGCTTTGACTTGACACATAAAACATTTCCGGCCATCCAGCCTTCATTGGTGTGTGTGGCCTCACCTGTGACCTGGAACACAAGCACAAAGTTGAAGATCTAAAATGTTTCGGAGTTGAAAAAGTGTGACTGAATTACAGGAGTGGGGACCTAGAAAAATAACTCTCACAATGAGAATGTTATTAGATCCAGAAAACAATCTGATTCCCTTTCTGTAATCCCTACTGACATTGTAACTTCCATAACAAGACATTTTTAAACTTAAGTAAGTAAGTAAGTTCCAGCAGAAACACTAAATTTTTTTTTAAGTAAAAGCTCATGAAATTGTATTGCCTCTGAGCATGACTCTCTTTTCTTGACACATGGATATATATAATTAGGATAACACACTGGATGGCCAGAGTGCAGTGGTATCCCTGCAGATAGAATATGTAAAGTTAGTAAATCAGCTTGTTAGCTGAAGTTGAAGTTGAAGTCCTTTTAGTGCGAAATTCAGTCTTTGCACAGAACAAACAGATTTTGAATGGATTTTGTCCAAATCTCTGCTACTAGAACAGCCTTTACTTTTAATGGCCAGTATGAACTAGTGCTATAATTGTGCCTGAAAAGTTGAGGCCATCGAGACCTGATGCCAACAAAATTCTGTCCAAACCAACCTGAACCTGAACCCGATTACAGCCTGTAATTTTTCAATTTGAATTGGCAATGACAAAATTGGGGAGGAAAAATGCAAAAAAATAAAAAATAAATAAAATAAATAAATATAGTACAGCCTGAACCTAAAATGAGCCTGTGAAATATGTGAGAAATAAGACCCAACCTGACCCGAACCCATCAGGTCCCACCGGGTCCTGTCGGGTTCGTGCACAGATCTCAAGCTCTAGTATGAACAGGAGAAATGATTACAGCAAATTAAAAATTGCTTCAATATAGGCTACATAATGGCATGTGAGTATTGTTCAACAACTGATTTGAAAATAATGTGACCATACCTCTAACTGGCCTGTAAATAAATTCTGATGAACACATTTTGAATGTTTAACTCTGTTTGATCTGCCACATCAGCATGAAGACGAACTCCTGCAGATGCAGAAGAAGCTGAAGGGGACAGAGGACGAGCTCGATAAATACTCTGAGGCCCTGAAAGATGCTCAGGAGAAGCTGGAGGTGGCTGATAAGAAGGCTGCTGATGTAAGTAATATAAGTCTACAATTTGTCATATCAGTTTGTCTATACTTGGACAGTTATTCCACATAATAAAAATCTATACCTCTGTTCCACAGTAAAGGTTTATGCAGATGCCTGTTTTTCTTTTTTTTTTATTTCTCCATAAGTAGGTAGACAAACAAATAAACCTCTAAATATCACAGTTACTGTGCCTCCTCATGCTGACACACAGTGTGAGCTATAAACTGAGGCTCTGATGAAAGCTGTGATGCTGCCAGGGTAAACCAAGCCTAGCTGATACTCCGCTTCTCACTTTGCATTCCATTCTCTTCATGCTCTGCGTGGACTCCTCACAGCTGTCGGGAGGATTCAGAGCCCTATTTTGGCCATGATGTCAGCAGCTCAACCTTGACTGTGAGCTTAACAATGGTCCAAGTCCTTTTTAGGTACATCATCCATACCTCCGGGGTCACAGTATCTGCTGATCTGTAGTCTCCTTCCTTCTGGAGTCTCTCTCCATTTTCATTTGTCCTCTTGTTAGAAGCTTGTACAGCCACTCAATCATGAGAATTAAAACCATATTCTGAGGGGTTTTGATTTATACTCTTCAATTACGCTGCAAAATATATTTTAAAAGTTCAAACTCTTGGCCATTAAACCTTGACACGGATCAGTCTTGTCGTGATTTAATTCTTTTAATTAAATGTAGATGTCAAGTCTGTTAATATTAATCAAAATACACATTTTTAAACCATAATTCTTATTTATTTTTGATTTAGAAGGACTACAGAGTTGACATGTTATGGTTGAGACACATCTGATAGAAATATTGAATGAATTTGTCTAAAAATAGAAAGTTTACCAGAGCTGGAGCAGCTTTCCTGCCTTTTTTAAACCAGGAAGTGAGATGGGGTCCTTAGGGTATAGCTAACACTTTTTATGCCTGGTTAAATCATGTTTTTGTAATGATCTTGCAGAGTTAAAAGTCAACTTGGCACACACCTTTAAAGGTCCAATATTTTCATTAAAAAAGTTTTCAAGCAAAGATGATTATAATCCACATTGTTATACCTACTTTATCAGTAGGTATTGTTAGTTTTAGATTCTGAAGGCTTTTAACATATTTTAAAATTGTTTCAATCAGGAGAGACTAAGAGTAAAAGAAATGGTTTATTGGCACGTGCATGATATATGAAACATAAACAGACTTTGGCGGTTAGACCCCATTGAGGTGAACAATATGTATATATATAAATGGGGGTGATGAAGCTGTAGTGAAGAGAACCCCCCGGGGTCTAGACACTGGTGGTGGTGGTGATGAGGTGCAAAGCAGAGACAGATGAGGTGAAGTGGCTCTGGACTCCTGCTGCCTGGACCTGAAGACTGGAGGAGAGGGTGTCAGGGAGGATCGAGGTGAACATCTTGTGGCTACCTGGGTCCAATGACTGGAGGAGAGAGGGGTGGAAGAGGGTCGCGCGACTGACTGAATGACAACTGATGGAGCAAAGACAGACGGTTTAGAGTTTTGGCAGCAGCAAACTGACTGGCTATCGCGACCGTGGCAAAATCTGATTGGATAGTAAAGACGAAGGTGAACACCCACAAACAGCTGATTAGAGGGAATAGGAGGAGAGAGACGGAGTAAAGGAAAGTTATAAACTTACGCTGAGCTTCATTTGTTAGTTGCGAATTCTTGTCTGGGGCAAGGGTGCTTTCTGTCACAGAACAACTTAAGAAATAAAAATAATAATAATAAGCAAACCAAAACATTTCATATATTACATCTATTTCTTATAGATACATCTTTAAAGATCACCAAAAGATACACTAATTTTTAAAGACGTGATTTGTCCCAATTCTCAAGAATGGGTGACAGCACCTGCACAATTGGCTTCTGTGACTATAACTGTGGTTCCTGTGGACCAGCAGCCATGTTGATACAAAACCATAGAATGAAGGAATAGAAACATTCTAGCTGTATTCTTCTGCCTATTTTCATTCTCTAACATTGGGTTAATGCTGATGATCCCATGAGTCCACAGAAAGAAACTACAGCTGTCAGCAAAGACTATTGTTCTGCCTACCAAGAATGTCTAAAGCAAAAGAAGTCTGCCTGACACAAGGCAGTAAAGTTAAAGGGAAAATCCAGCACTTTTCATGTAGACATCCTGTCAGTGTTGATGGTAAATGTAGTCAACTGAAGCAATACATATTTCAGTGTTGATAATTTGACAGAGAAAACTCTCTCACTGCAAAATCTGTTGTTGTTGATGTCAGAGGGATGTGATAGTATTAAGGATGAACCACAGGATATTTCAGCTTGGATTCTCCTCCTCTGGGTAGCCAGGGAGTGTGCTAGATGAGTATTTTTGTCACCCAATACTATGATCTGCCCAGAAAAGTTATAGCTTTAGGCTTGGGGATGATATATCAAAAGCTAGCATGCAATGCATCCTGGTACATGCACCACCAGCAGGAGAACTGAGCTTTCTGTCAATATGAAATTTATTGCTTCAGTTGACTACATCTACCATCAACACTGACTGAACATCCACATGAAGTGTTGCATTATCTGTTTAAGATCAGTGTCTAAAATCTTTATTCTAGTTATTAAAAGGCAGAAGTCAAAACCCAGTTGACAAATAAGTAAAACTTAACCAGGTAAGAGCCAGGTGAAGACAGGGGACTAGGGAGACTTGGGAGCAGGTAAGTATGTGTATGGAGCAGGTCAGGTGATGAAACTGGTGGGAATGGGGTTATAAGAGGGCAGGAGGATGTGGCTGGGTCTGCAACAACAGCAGAGTGAAAAAACAGGCAGAATGCATGGATGCCAGAGAGATCAGGGAGGATGATGTTAGCACTGACATTCAGGACAATAAAGTCAGGAAAAGCTATTTGGCCCTGTTGGCTCATCAGACAGGGAGCTGTAGGCAGGATGCTGGTTTGTGTGAATCAGTCTGCATCATGTGTTCTGTGCTCAGGCTGAAGCAGAGGTGGCCTCCCTGAACAGACGCATCCAGCTGGTGGAGGAGGAGTTGGACCGAGCTCAGGAGAGACTGGCAACAGCCCTGCAGAAGCTGGAGGAGGCTGAGAAGGCTGCTGATGAGAGCGAGAGGTGACATCTAGCTGTGATTTAATAATTGTTAACTGCTTTGTGCATATATGATAACTGTGTGAAGACAATAGGGATGGTCACCCCTTTGCCCAGGGCCTGTTCAGTGCCACTGGGATAATAAACTTAAAGAGTCACTAATCAGCATGCCAAAATGCTGTGTTTTACTGCCCTTTACAGCCCCTTAGCTACTGGAGTTCAGCAAACACAAGGTGTTTAGGGGTGTTAGTTACTCCTTAATCAGCCCCTGTCCTGATGGTATATGCTGAAAACTTAAATCAAAGCAAAAACAGAATAACTAATGATACAGTTTGTCATGTCTGGGCTCAAAGATGATAATACAAACATCATTTGCGTTGTTCCCCATCACTCTGCGCCAAATGTAAGTTAGTTTTCATGATCAAGACTAAAACTAAACAAAAAGTAACCTTTTAAAACTACAACTATAACCAGATGTATGACAGTTTTTGTCAATTATATAAAAATAATAAAAATATAAAAAGGTCAGCATGCAAACATTAATAAAAAAGGTCAGCTTATGTAACCTAATCAGGTGCTTCAGATATTGCATTACTGTTATTGTCAGTTATTACATGGCTTTGTAAATACTTGATTCTGATTGGTCAATCACAGCATTCTAAGGTCTGTTATTTCTGTATAGCAGACTGTTGTTAAAGATAAGAGACTGTTGCTATGAACTCAATTGTGATGACAGACTCGAGAGCAGTAATAAAATCATTGTTAAATCACTAAAATCATTTTAAAATTCACATTTTAGGTCAAATTATTGATTTTTTTCTCGTACACTGTAACAAACAAAATAATGTACAGTGAGCAGGTTAGTATTGCGAAATAAAGCCATAAAATCTTGTGTCATATACATGTGTGCCAAATACGTTTTGTAAGTAATCATGTAACAAGCAGGATAATGTACAGTGAACTGGTCTTTACTGTGAAATAAACCCTTTTGTTTAGTCTTGGGGTCCTACATGATCCTGTCAAGATTTATTTCAATAATGACCTTCTCACTGTTCATTATCTCTTACTTGTTGATCTTCTGTGTGTTTGTATCAGAAGAAATAAATATTCTAAAGTCCACAGTCAAACATCAAAATCTTCCCCAAATCTTCACTAAAAATATCCAATGTTTACCATCTCCTCTCAAGCTAAACCCAGACAACCAGTGTTTGGAAAAGACAACTGGTTTTACTTCATTTCAAACTCAAGTTCATACTTTTGCCTTTTGTTTTTTCTAGGCAGAACAACTGCCATTTACACTTAACCAAATCTACACATGGACATGACAGACTGCAACTGGGCCCCCAGGGCCGACATCACTGAGCCCACACAGCAGTATATATTACTGAGGCGACACAGTCTGTTGTAGTGCTGCACAGCTGACATGGACATGGACACTGTGTGTGTGAACAAGTAAATGCTGTCTTTTCCTCTAACCTCATGATAGATGAGAATGATTCCTGTGACCATGGTAACGCCACACAACAGAGATGGTGACAGCTGCGGCCTCAAAGTGCTTAGAAGACTGAAAATAAAAGGGCCTGACAAAAAAGAAGATGACAATAATGAATGATAAAAATGATCACTGATGAAAACAAGACTGAAATGTCTTCAGTTTTTTTTTTTAAAGTACCAAAAACCAAATAGATTTATTCTGACAAAAACATTTTCATCATAAGACTAACTCTGTTTCATTCCCATAAACACAATATGTCCCGATGCCTTACAATTATTTATTTTCTTCTATTAGTTAGTAAATTATTCATCTGCACATTACTAAGATAGCTATCTAAATACATTATTCAGTTGCTCCAGGATTTCATGGGCTATTGTTGGGATTGTTGCTGCCTAAAATGCCTGATTTCATGGGAGCTTTTCTAAAAAAAATTGTGATGCATGTAGCAATGTTTTAAGGCTTTTTTGCAATGAAAAATGCAAAAGAAAGTTGCCTTTTTCATATAATTCCATAAAATCAAAAACAGTGTGTGAGAATAAAACCACATTCTGTTCTAAGTAACCTTACCAAAAAGTACAAAAACTCTAAACTAACAAAATATGTTTTACTTGTAAATGAGGATGTGCAGCTGGTCAAATTTGTGGAGAAGTTGCAGAGTTTAGACAAAATTACAAATTCATCGGGATTGGTTGAATTGCAAGAAATAAGTTGTTTGTATTTGTGTTTGTGTGCGCAGGGGTATGAAGGTGATTGAGAACAGAGCTCTGAAGGATGAGGAGAAGATGGAGCTCCAGGAGATTCAGCTGAAGGAGGCCAAACACATCGCAGAGGAGGCTGACCGCAAGTATGAGGAGGTGAGTTTTCTATTGTTGGACTCTGGAATCTGCAGCGTCATCCTGTCTGGCAGTGACTGACAGGCTCTAATGACACAGCTTCTTCACAAATCAAACAGATCGACATCTGAAAGGAGCTGTTCACTGTGTGTTCAGCTGCAGTGGTGTAACAGCAGGAATACAGCATGAAAGAATATTAAAGGGATAGTTTGGATTTTTTTGAAGTGTAGTTGTATGAGGTATTTATCCATACTCAGTGTTTTACCTGCAGTAGATGGTCGACACGCCTCTAGTTTAGAGAAGCAGCAGGAGGAAGCTAAGCAATGTACTGATGTAAACAGGGTCAGCAACAAAATTAATTTTAGGCACCTGAAAAAATCAGTTTAAGTGTATGCTATATTTAGAATAATTTCACTGCTTTACCTTGCTGTCAGACAGACTTTTCTGACAGGAAATTCCAAAGCAATAGACTTCTTTGGCAACTGTGAGGACACATGAGGGTGTAGAATAAATGGGAGGATTCAGCCACCGGTGAAATGCTAATATTTATCATTTTTTCACTCACCCGGTGAGACAGAAGGCGAGCCCCAAGTGTCTGTGGTGTCTAGCACAGGGCCAGGGACAGTTTGATCCCAGGGGTGGTACACCTTTCAAACAGCAGCACAGGCTGAGTTTTCAAGAACCAGTTTGGATTCAGTCACACACAGATCGAGGCAGCAATAGACCACAGTTTTCTGTGAGGGAAAATTACCAATTTTGCTGAAGGAGTCAGAAAAGTCTGCCTGAGAAGAAGGTTAAGTGGTGAAAATATTCTAACTATAGCATACACTTAAACTGATATCAATTTTTTTTGTGTCTAAAGTAATTTTTGCTGCTGACCCTGTCCACAGCAGTACATTGCTTACCTTCCTACACCAATGCTCCTGCTGCTTCTCTAAAGCGTGGGCATGTTGACCTCCATCTACTGTAGGTACTGTAAATAACACTGAGTATGGATAAATACCTCATACAACCAGACTTCAAATAGTCTAACTATCCCTTTAAGTGACGCTGACATCAGCACTCAAATCTGATGACTATCAGTAAAACATACAACACATATATGTATAAAATGTGTTTGTCCAGGTGGCTCGTAAGCTGGTGATTGTAGAAGGAGAGCTGGAGCGTACAGAGGAGAGAGCAGAGCTGGCTGAGGCGTGAGTATCTGTATTGTGTCATATTTGATCTGACTTTGTAGCGTCATGAGATGAGATCAATGTGGGCTCTCTGCAAGAATCAGAACTGTATGAGCACAAACATGACAAACTGAGTTACATAGTAAAGCTCATCGACTGCTGGCAGGTGTGACAGAATGCTGATTCAGTTTACAAAGGAAACTTCCTGGTTCCTTGATGAATATTTCACATATATTATCAACTTACAAAGTATGCTACACTGAACCTATACAACAGTGTATAAAGTATATTTATATTTATAAACAGTTCAACCTCGACCATAATATTAAAATGCTGCATACATGAATATTAATGTAGTAATACTCATAACGAGTCCTTCTAACTCTAACACTCCAGAATATTTTGCTGCTAAGGCTTCTATACTTCTACTTTGGATAAAATGGAGTATTTTCACACTGTGATATTACTACCTTTACTTAAAGGGAAAAACTCATCACTTTTCATGTGGATTTCCAGTCAGAGCTGATAGTAAATGTAGAATGGTGAAGCAAAAAGTTCTTCAGTGTTACTTTATTGAAGTTGTTGCTGCAAAATCTGTTGCTCTTCCTGCACCAGTGATGTCAGAGTGATGTCACTGGATGTAAAGAACTACAAACTGTTTCAGCTTGGAGGAGAATAGATGAGTATGGAAGATATTGTTGCCACCTAAATGCAAAAAAAACGCACTAAAGGCATCTGATGCTTGTGTTTTGAAGTGCACCCATTGTTGTAAATGGCAGAACACGCACTGAAAGCATCTTGACGTGCGTCAAACTGACTTGACTCACACTCTGAACTTGTTTCGATTTTGGAGAGTCAAATGAGGACCAGGGCTTTTTTATCTGCAGCTGCAGTTCATGTTTGGGGAGAGTTAAATTGAATAAAAAAGACATGGATGTGAGGAGCGAGTGCTGATTGAGCTTTAGCTCCACCTGTAAGCAGGTAAAAAAAAAACTCTCAGCAGAGAGCGAGGGATGGAGAGAGCGTGTGAATATGGAGAGATGCACCAACTTGATAGAAAAACGTTTTATGATTATGAAACATAATATTACTGTACACTCTGGTGGTGTGTGATGTCTAATGACGCGCGTCAAATGAAGCCTGCAGTGCATTTTTGGCCTTAAGGCTGTGTTTTGGCCAACAAAGTCATACCTATATGCCAGTAACACTGACCTTGGAGTTACAGGCTCATCAGCAATGCATCCTGGTACATGAAGGCACTGCTGCACAGGTCCATGCAGCAGGTCCAAAAATAGTTTTCTTGGTCAATATAGCAGCATTGAGGAATTTATTGCTTTAGTTGACTACATTTACCATCAACACTATGTGAACATGCATATGAAAAGTGAAAAGTTCCCCTTTAAGTGAAGGCCCTCAATACTACGTCCACCTCGATCTCTTTTTACAATGACCTCTTAAAATGCACACTTGTGAGCACTGTTCACAGTTTCCCCTACACTAATCTTGTGTTCTTCACACCACTTGTTTCTCACAGTAAATGTGCTGAGCTGGAGGAGGAACTGAAGAACGTCACCAACAACCTGAAGTCTCTGGAGGCTCAGGCTGAGAAGGTACTGTAGGGCTGGGCTACAGTACTCAGACCAGCATGCTTTAGTTATTCTGCATGTGCATGGGTGACAAATGAAACAGAAAATAAATCAGAGATACAGGAGATACAGGAACTGCAGATGCCTCCTCTGTCCTGTCATGCTCTATAGAAAGTCTAACTGAGTGACTGGGACAGAGGGGATTATTGTTGGGCCACAGATGGCAGCTGCTTCAGTCATAAAGAATATTAGACTG
Source organism: Lutjanus erythropterus (assembly GCF_056507025.1). Classification (NCBI taxonomy): domain Eukaryota; kingdom Metazoa; phylum Chordata; class Actinopteri; order Lutjaniformes; family Lutjanidae; genus Lutjanus; species Lutjanus erythropterus. The sequence continues at coordinate 2,347,868 of NC_139332.1, read as the reverse complement.
GCTGTCACTGAAGTGGCATCTGCATTCAGGTCTGTGGGGATAGCTGAGTCCTATATGCGTCACTCCGGAGGGGGTCTGGTGACTGTTATTCTGTGGTTTGGATCACTTGTCCTCTTAGTACAAACTAGTACAGCGTGGTACAAAGACTGGAACACGTGGTTTATGTCACTTGTATAAATGCATTGATTGAAATGATTTCTAAACAAAGATAAAGAGCAATAGATCCAGAGCTGTTTACAGCCTCTGAACACTGTCCAAAGACAGAAACCTGGCAATGATCTTCTAATTAGCTTACATCAGTTATCTGATATTAAAACATTTCTTCAGAAAGATCAAGTTTGTGCTTAGCTTCAAATTCTGATTTGATTTTTAAAAATAATTTAACAATTTGAGCATCAAACTACCCAACAAGAGAACTTTGTTCACATCCCTCTGACCCTCAGTCAGTTTTCTAATCCACTTTACCATATGGTGGGAATAGAACTTTAAGCAGGCCTGAAAAGTTGAGCCCGGAAAGGACCAAACCTGACAAAATTATGTCCAAACCCAACCTGAACCTGACCCTCATATTTCAGCCCATACCCAATTACAGCCTGTTTTTCTTAACAAGCTTCCCTCTATGTAATATTAATAATAATCAGTGGTGGACAGTAGTGAAGTACATTTACTTGAGTACTGTACTTAAGTACATTTTTTGAGTATCTGTACTTTACTTGAGTATTTGTTTTTTTGGAAACTTATTACTTTCAGTCCACTACATTTCAAGTCAGCTGTTGGTGTTTTTTTTTTCTTTTCTAAAATGCAGTTGGTCACATGCTGTGTTCCTCACAGAAAGAAACCAATCACAGTAGCTCCTCTGGATTGATGTAAAAGTGGAAATGCGTCATCCAGGCTCTCTCTGAAACAAGAACAAGCAAGTTCTCCCTCTGTCATTCAAACAAAAAGCAGTAATGGTGACAGCAGGAGAAAGACAAAATTAAATCTCAAGATGTTATTATAATTATTAATTGTTCCAGTTAGCTTTTAAAGTTGGATTGTATTTATCGGGATGAAAAATACCACATAATTCATGTATACATACTGTCCCTTAAGAAATCTGTTATTTAACAGACTTGGAGAACTCTTTACAGTCAGCTTCAATCTAATTTTTTGCAGTGATTTTAATACAGTTACATCAGAAAATGACAACAGCTGTCCTTTTTGGTTTTGATTGTATTTCTATGTTGAAGTGTTTATAGGTGTTTCTATAGACTTTGTGTAGCAGAGTGGTTCTACAAGCAGGTCAGTGCATCATTAGATGGTTTCAGAGTTACAAGCTTCTGTAAATGCATCATGAAAACAATACAGCATGTATTGATATTAGAAAATGTACTTTGTAATTTGTACTTTTGAATACTTAAGTATTTTTAAAAACAAGAACTCTAGTACTTTAACTTGAGTAAAATTTTGACTGAGCAACTTTCACTTGTAGTTGAGTAATATTTGACCAGGAGTATCGATACTTTGACTCAAGTACTGGGGTTGAATACTTTGTCCACCACTGATAATAATAATAATATATGTAATAATAACAATAATAATAATAATAACACGGCCCAAACCTGGCATAAACCCATGACATATGTGAGAAATATGGCCCAACTCGACCCAAACAGGTCCCATCAGGTCCCAGTGGTTTGGGCACAGATCTCAAGCTGTAAATGGGAACTTTCAATGAGCACATACATGAGAAGTTAGCCTTCAGAACTTGCTATTTTAACCCAAACCATAATTTTTTCCTTCCCTAACCCATCGAGATAATATTTCCTACACCTAACCAAGAAAGGCAGAAAGTGACATAGTAGGCTAGCAGCTGTTACCTTTTTGCGGGTATTTATGCATGGAACAAGACTCCCTGACACTTTCTTTGCAGGGACCCTGTTGCTGCATCCTGGGCTTCGCCCAAGACGATTGTGATTGGTTTAAGTAAACACAAACAAGCCAGGAATGTTTTCCCCCCACTTAAGTATGATGTAGAGCCAAACTTTCCTCCAGACAAGGTTCTATGGATGAATGGACTAAGGACAGAACTTCTTTCCTCATGAGGCAGCTGAATTTGGTAGATCAAGAGATCATATGAGAATCCATCTCTCCAAGGCTTCAAGTTATCTGTTTGTGTCCACACCAAAAGTCGTGGGGCCAATCAGTGTCCTAGGAGGGACTACTGGCAGCTATGGGTGTGGTTTTAGGTGTGATGACAATGAGAAGCGTCCATGGAAACAACTGGCTCCTGAAGAGGTTAGCATAGCTACTGTGATAGCATCAGTTATATCAGAACTGGAGAGTATTTCTTCATTGAAGGAGGAGCAAAGAACAATACTGAAGGCATTTCACCATGGAAAAGATGTTTTCACTCCTCTCCCGAGTTAGACTGTGTTAGACATGTTTTTTTTAGGTGCCTGCCTTTTTCCAAATAGTTTGTAAGGACAACTTCCCAGATGGCTCTGTTTAACAAACCATGTCAGGTTACAGTACTTCCATGCAGGAGTTTTTAAATATAGTTGACTTATTATCTTCATTATTCTCTGCAGAGTTTGTGTGTTCATTCCTGTTTGCTTTTTTAATAATAAATGTACCCTCTCTATAACACTAACCATTCTGCAGCTGCCCTGCACAGATATTGTGGAAATGAATATTTTTGAAAATGCTTTGCCAACATCATCACGAGTTCCAGAAATATATGTTTGTGTTTAATTTTCTATTTTCTTTTTGAAGTTGATATGGAGTCACATGTCAAATATGTTCCAGATGGATCTGCGTCTAAATCATGTTGTTTCTCACCACAGTACTCTCAAAAAGAGGACAAGTATGAGGAGGAGATCAAGATCCTGACTGACAAGCTCAAAGAGGTGATGATCTTAAGAAACTGTAAACCCTCAATGTATATAATATTCTCTGAATTAAAATCTATCCTACGCCCTGATGTGTTGAGACTGCTGCACATTCTGTTCATTACTCTGTGTTTGCCGCAGATGTTTTCTGATCAGAAACTGACTTGTGTTTTGTGATCTCAGGCTGAGACCCGAGCTGAGTTTGCTGAGAGGTCTGTGGCCAAGCTGGAGAAGACTATTGATGATCTGGAAGGTACAGTGATTACACATTTTACTACTACTCATAAAGGGACAATTCACCACCAAAAGCATATTTTTTCCCGTGGCCTGTACTGCTTTTTATCCATCTAGATAGTTTTGGTGTGAGTTGCAGAGTTTTGCAGGTATCAGCTGTAGAGATGTCTGCCTTCTCTCTAATATAATGGAACTAGATGGCTTGTGGTGCTTCAAGCACCAAAAAATACATCTGAAAATTTCAAAACTAGGGTCTCTTTCCAAAAATCATGACTCAGTTACACAAGAGAACTCACTATAGGAACTACTTGAGTACTGATCAAAGCACTGAATCACTGTGAAGCAGTTATGTTAAAATGGGCTACTGATTCACTGCATTTCATACAGTCCAAATGACCACATCTGGATCACATTTCCTTTTAATCTTAAGAAATATTATGATGCATATTTCACCCACAACTACAGACATATCAGAACACTACAGGATCATCAGTATTAAGCAGAATTCCATGTTAAAAATCAAGCATTGAAGGCATAGTTCACCCAAAAATGAAAATTTAGCCATTATCTATGTACTGTCATGCCGATTAAAGGTCAAGTTTTTTTTTTTTGGGGGGGGGGGGGTTATGTCTTTAATGGACAGGACAGCTGAAGATATGACAGGAAATGGGGAGAGAGAGAGTGGGGTAATGACATGCAGCAAAGGGCCATGGGTGGGCCTCTAACTCACAGCTGCTGCAGAGGACTCACAGCCTCTGTACATGGGGCATACGCTCTACCAACTGAGCTACACAGGCGAATGTAAAAGAAACAACAAAAAAAACAAAAAAAAAAAAACAACAGAAAACAGAAAAACAGAAAATACCTCTATAGTGCTCGTCTGGTGTAATCCAAGTCCCCTAAAGTCCCAACATGACAAGCTGACTAAAAAAGTATTATTTACACCATGTTTTTATCCTGAATCTTCACTGTAGATCCTTAACTTGGAGCCACGTTCACATGCACACTGTCTGAACTTGGGTGTGTGTGATGTGACCGTGTGCAAATACATGTACATGTACACATATAATACCAGACGAACAGTATGGAGGCATTTTTTTTTTTCCTGTTGTTTTTTCAAAACTGGTCACCATTCACTTCCACTGTTTGTTTGTGGACTAACAAAATAAACCCAACCCTCAGTCAGCATGAGGGTGAGTAGATAATAACTGAATTTTCATTTTTGGGTGAACTATCCCTTTAGCACAATGGTACTCATACTTGATGGTCACTCATCTTTATTCACTGATGGCACAAACATGAATATGCAAGGTGACGTGTAGCTGTAGGACTGGTGACAATACAAGACACATATTTGGAAATGATTGGTGTTGATATTGATATTGAATGAGATAAACAATGCATCATCATGATAAAGTTAACCATGGGCCCTCAAGCTGAGCCTTAGCTGAGCCTAATATTTTGGTTTGTGAGCTCCACTCAGAACAGCATCAGCCAAAAATCACTGTGCACACGCATGGGTGTGACCAACAGAAGCTCGAGCTCGTTTAGCTGTGTATCTCACCCATTTGGACAAGAGTTTAACCAGAGTTTTAACCAGGATGTAAGTTTCTATTCTACAGGATGGTGATACATATACATGGGTTTATATTTTCAAGTCTTTATTATGAAATACGTCTCATTTTCCACATTACTAATTTCAGCGTCTGTTCTTTTTCTTTCCTTTTCCTTTGTAACGCACCTTTGCCTGGTCTGTGTGTGGACACACAGATGAGCTTTACGCACAGAAACTCAAATACAAAGCCATCAGTGAGGAACTGGACCACGCCCTCAACGACATGACCTCTATGTAAGCAGTGATATGTGTCCGAGGGCCTTTTTCTACCAACATGGAACTGTTACAGTTCAAGTTCAAGCACCTAATTTAAAATAAACTGGTTCTGAACCTGAAAGTTGGTTCCCACCTGGAAACAAAAAATATCTGGGTTGGTTTTTTTTTTGGGAACCAAAGTGAGTGAGTCATATATCTGCAGGTTGTATTGTTCAATGCCCTCTGTTGATGACATCCATAATTACAATGATTCCACTCAAACTGTTGAAAATATGGGCTGGTTCACTAGATAGAACCAAAGTTCCAAGGATCTGGTTCAAGACCCAGAGTTTGTTTGGTGGAAAAAGGCCCCAAGTGAGAAGCATGCTGGTGTAACATACCTTTAATTTAGATAAAAAATGAGTTTATTGCACACTGATCTGTCAAAAGGCCGTAGTTAATATTTGAGAGGAAAATCAATTTTCATATGTGATACCATGCTAACAGTTACAGCTTTTCTTCTTTGCTGGGTTATATAATGTTGCATATGCACAAGTTAGATCCAGGCCCATTCTAGACTTGCATTTGCAATTTAAAAGCATCAGTCTGTAGTGAAAAGTAACACTGTCACCATTTGCTCTGTGTGTGTTAGCATCATTTAGAAATTACTTCAGTGAAATGGGACTAAGAAACTTGTCCACTGACTTGTTGTGTCACTTTATGGCTGTGGCATGTTCACTGAAACAGACACTTGAGCTCAGTCTCTTGCTTCTTGTGTTTCCAGCTAAACGCCCTGAAGCTCCACCATCCTGTCAGGATCTGCCTTCAAGAATCAGATTTTCACTGCTGAACATCTTTTTCTCAGTCTGTCCCTCCCTCTCCCTGTCCCCCCCTCCTTTACTCTCTCATCTATCTTTCCTCATTCCTCAACTGTTGAACTGTGGAAATCTGTGTGTACCCTTGTACTTTGTTTTTAGCACTTTCTCAATGTATCTGCTCCTTTTCAATCAGTCTCTAATCACCTAATAGACATTGTTCCCTGTACATTTTCTGTTTTTTGTCTGATTTCACTTCTTTGTACTTCTGTATCAGTTCTGTTCTGTATCAGTGTTAAACAAGGGAGGGGAGAAATGCTTGAGTTGATGCATCTGTGTCTATGGCTGTTTTTTACACTCAGTTTTTTAAGATTTCTGTTTTATAGTTTTAACATCAGTTTATAGTCATCAGTTCTTACAAAATTCTGCACAGTTTTTTGTGGTTATTGCGCCGAAAAATGGCAGAATTTCAGAAATATTTGCAATTATTCATATTTTAAAATGTTAAAATAAAGTTAGTTCTTAGTTACAAATATTTCCTACATGAAAGTGCTCACACCAAGGTCTGTGGAGTATCTTGAGTAGGCGAGTCATGATCTTTGGAAAGAGACAATGGTTTAGAATTTTTCAAATGTATGTTTTGGCTCTCTGAACACCACCAGTGCCATTTAGTTCCATTATACTGGAGAGAAGACAGGCTGATACAAAACTCTGCAACTCGCACCAAAACTATCAGGACTGATAAACAGCACTGCAGGTAAGAGGAAAATGTGTATTTTTGATTTTGGGGTGAACTGTCCCTTTAAACTGTAACTGCAACTGAATACAGATACAGTCCAGTATTTAAAACACATGCCTGGTTTGTATTGTGTTACTCTCTAACCCTGATGGTGAGGAAGGCAAAGGTCAAACCAGAGGAGGCAGAACAAGACAAGTGAGAATCAAAAGTCCAAAGACAGGTGAGTTCCAGGATCAACCCGTCTCCTAGAAATTACATTTGGATATTACTCATTTCATAATTATGTTGTGGTGATGACTTAATTCTTGGCTGGATTATGTTCAGAGACGTTTCTTTGAGTAGAAGTAGTACATTTATATAACACACTGGAGTCACATGGTGAGTGTACAAAGTGCAGGACTGTGACACCAGAGTACAGACTTCACATTCAGACTCCTGCTGCAAAAAAGCACTGGAGCCACATGGGGCTCTTCAGCTCCTCTCCAGTGGCTCCTGTGACTCTGTCGAAAAATTACATAGAAATGAATAACTGTTATTTTTTTAACATTTTAACTTTCAATTATCATTGTTGTAGGTAAAAAAACTCAAACTTTCAAGGCAATGTACTGCAATAGATTTTTGGGTTTTAAGCCCAACTCAAACTCAAATCAAACTTTTGATAAAGTTACTAAATCTAAAACTAAAAAAACTAAAATCTTTGAGTTTCAGAAATCAAAAAAGTCATTGCGTAAATTCATCAGGGTGAAAGTGAACGATGGTTAAAATTTTTATATTTTTGACTAAAACCATTTAATTTTCAGGCACCAAAATAATGACAAATCAGACTCACAGCTCACTGTGAACAATTTTTGAAACACATTTGTTTGAGTATCTGAAACTCAAAAGATTCAGGTTTATCTAAAGAAGAGAAGTAAATTATCTTGCTGAGTTGTCTTAACTTTTTTTTTATAGTGTAAATTGTTTCTTGCATTCTGAACTCTAAAAGTTCTCAGGGAGAAGAAATAATTTAAAGCTCCAGAAAGCATTTTTCCCCCCTATTTTGGGGGGGCAAAAATGGCTCTTTTGAGCATACAGGTTGCAGACCCCTGGGCTAAATTTGAATTAAAAATGAATGAATGAGAAACAGAGCGAGTGTTCACAGGACAGACGAATAAAGTGACCTGATCTAAGGTCAGAAGACATTTAAGAGGAGGGAGAGAAAAGGAGGAGGATGGATCAGAGGTCAACATTCTCCTGAACAGGGGATTGTAAGCAAGCATAAATTACACTTTATGTCATTCAAAAACTTCCTTTATTATAGCATCACTTTTTACCAGTTCAGATATTTAATATGTCATGTAAGTCAATTAAATTTAAATATATTCAGACTATAGAGCAGCTCATTACAGTGATCAGTTACACTATCTTAGGTTTACTGTGCTGTGCTTTGTCAAATATATCAACTGAACAAGACGGACACAGTTAACAGACAAATACACATCATCTACACAAACATTCCTAAGAAAACAGACAAAGTAATAGCTTTGGAAATATTTCAAAATACTTAAAAATCTACATCATGATTGATCAAGTCTTAAAGTCAGAATGATGACAAACACTGTAACAGGTGGAGGTGTCCAGGTTATTTACAACACATGGTGTTCATGCCATTTCATAATATAATACATGGGAATATAAAAAAAACAGGCATGTTGGAAACAATATGTAGAGTAAAACCCTCAATATTGTATCTTTTGCGGTGTGAAATATAACAGACAAAAGTGAAACACAATGACAGCAGTTTTACAACAGTTAGACAACTGCATCACACAGTCCTCGTGAAGGTAAATACAAAAATCAACCATCACGTCTGAGGTCATCACTGGTTATCAGAATTCTAGAATCAGTCATTGTCATGGCAACAGAGCAAACAACTTGATGAGGACTGATGCAGCTCCAAACTACTATATGGACCTTATGATAGAATTGTTCAAGACTGGAATGAGAACGTTAACAGCACTTTGGGACTTTGAAGTGATAATGAGTACTTCAACAGAATCATGGATTTACCACTTAAAGGACCAGTGTGTAGGATTTTGTGGCATCTAGCCATGAGGTTATAGATTGCAAACACCTTGTCTCACCCCACACCTCTCAGGGCCTGATTTACTAAAAAAAACGTGCAAACTTGATATCATCTGCAAACAAATGTCCTAACGGATCCACTAACTGTGCACACTGAGGATGACATCTTTCAAATGTGCAAGACATCGTGCACTGTCCAGTTAGTATGTTTACCTTCATTAAATGCAATATACTGGGAGGAGAAAATGCAAATGGGTTCATTTAGTACACGCACTGTGATTTACCAAGCCTGAAAATAATTTGCAGTGATTGTGACTGCACCTGTATTTAATACAGAAGGTGTTAGCGTTGAGCACAGATGGCTGCTGTTATTGTGGCGAGGAGGAGACAATCTGATTTATTCATTTCTCATGAGGTGTTTGGGGGAGGCATTTATTTTTATTTTCATTCAATAATCCTTAACACAGATAAACACTACGATTAAACATAAATATATTGTAGCCTATTTACAGACCTTTATTATGTCTTCTTATTTCCTTATTTTTGCCAACATTACATTTTGAACTGGGGGTTTTTGGCAGGTTGCTCATTGTTGCCCCCATTGGAAAGACAGACCTCAACACTGCCTGTCCCCTGTCTTCCATCCCTCTTGTCAGGGCTTTTATGTCAGACCAGATACAGGCTGACCAGCTGGTGTGTGTGATAATGACTTGAGTGTCCACCTGAGTGCTTAGACCACAGAGGACACATCTTGTACCTCCTCCACAATGGATTTATTAATTAATATTAAAATTAAGATAGTTGAAGAAGTTTTATTATAAGCCAATTTTTCTTTTGTTATTTATATGTTGCCATCTTCTCTTAATTTCATCTGTTGTTCTTTGCCTTTTGGAATTGAATTTCATTTTGCACTTGCAGTCATTCTGCTTTCCCTCCAAACTCCCCATGTAAAACATGCAAAGCCCTCATTTAAATCTCACTCCACACTGTTTGCACCTGTTGTCATTTATGCAATTATTCAAGGTTGATCACCCGCAAAACACACACCAACTAACGTGCAATATGTTGGAATGTTATGTTATGTTACAATTTAGCCCTCTTTATTAGGCATCTTAATAAATCAGGCCCTCAGTGTGTAGGCAAACCTGCGGAGGCCAAGAAACTTGCAAAAAAAGGCTTTGTACAGAGCCAGTCTGGTTTGTCTATTCTGGGCTAATGTAGAAACATGGTGGTGCAACATTGCGCCGGCAGCAGATATAAAGCCAAAACCCATACTACCATACTATTTAGTATTCTAGAAAAAGATTTGTTGTCCCAATACATAGAATGTCAAATGCAGTATGGCAAAAATACCAAGATGTTCTTCTTGATCAGTGTCCACAATCCTTTGTGCTGGGTGAATAAGCAAGTGGTGAGATATTATAAGGAAGTAGTATGTCTCAGTTGTATACTATGTATGTATACTTCATTTTACCATGAGGAAAACAAGAGTTGCTGGTCTACTGCTGCCTTGATCTGTTAGTTTGTGACTTCAGTGTCACACTCCAGTGTTCTGCCCCACTTCAAATAATCCAGACTATCCCTTTAAAGGTGGGATAAGCCATTCTGGAGAGAGCTGATTGCTCACCCACTTTGCGTTTGGGTGGGTTTTATTGCGTGGGCCAGACAGAGCAACCAACCAGACCTGCAACAATGAATCTATTAGTTGTCAAAGCTGAAATGAATTACCAACTATTTGGATAACTGATAAGTCCTTTGAGTACAATTTTTGAGACAATTTGATTTGTTTTAGTTGTTTTTCTTTTTTTTACTCCTCTGTGACAAGATATTTGATATTTGATGACATCTTGGGCTTTGGGAAACACTGATTGATATTATGAACAACTTATCTATTTATTGAAAATGAAAATACTTGTTAGTTGCAGCCCTACCACCAATCCAAAGTGTCTATATTTTTTAGTTGTCTGTATTTGACAACCTGGAAGATTCAACAAGAAGATTTAACAATCACCTGTCTTTCTCCAGAATCACTTACCCCACCTTTAAAAGTAGTAATAAACATTGATTTTAGCTTTTAGATAGTTTTGTAGTCTTTTTTTGGTTTCCTTATGGTCATGTATGTTATTTACTAGCATTAACCGCCACAAGATATTTAAAACATTTAAAATAAGAATATAACTTGTGTTTGCATTTGTAAAACTTACGGAAGACTTGGACATAAAATTTGTTTGACATTTTCTGTAAGAGGAGATATGGTTCATTTTTTCTTTTTTTTTTTGTTGTTGTTTTTCTTTTCTTCACATGATTTTATCAAAGTTTCCCCACATCAGTAACCACCTAAATACATTCAGAACAAACATCATTAAAGCATGTGAACTTCAAAAGAAAGCAGTTTCTCTTCTGAAAGTCCTTCATGAGGAAACACGCATCAAATGAGGCAGTGTTCATTTATCTGGCACGACCATCAGAGGCACTTCTGAGACAGTCTGTAACACTTTAGAATATTTAGGTGTTAATTTCACTTGAGCAGAGTAACAGAAGATGTTCCCCTCCAGCCTGGATGAACATCCTGGACTCTGCTGCCCTCCTCTGGTCAGCTCTATGAACTGCTGCTGAGTCGGCGTCGCAGCAGAGAGGCAGGCTTGGTCTCTGTGTCCTCTGTGTCACTTTCACATTGTCTCTGGAGAAAAGGACGGGTACAGTTGGACTGTAATCTGATGCACACTTCAGGGTCTCATGTACATTTGTGCAACTGTTTTTTGCAAAGCTTATAGTGACGATGTTTACATGCACAAAATGTTCCAGCATTTGCCCTTATTACAAACAACAATATTCCTGCTCAACTGTTGATGAAAATGATCATTCCACTAATAGAGGATTTGCACTGATGTCACATTCCCACCAGGACACGCCCCCTCAGTGGCATTTTTTCAACATTAGTCAATACAGTATATGACTCAAGGTCTGATTTTATGCAATCTAACATACCTGACACAAAATAGCAACCACTAATTCACATTTCAGCGGCTAGATTCCAGTTATTTTTGTGAATTGCAGTGATCCATTTGCTTCTTCTTTCTTTAGTTTTCAGGAGTTTGTAAAAAAGATCACTCCGATTTTTTGCTTCTTGGTCAATCAATCACACGACAGCTTTTTTTCATTTTTTTTTTTTTTGAGGCATTCAAGCTGAAAGTTAACATTGCCACTCAGTCATCCTTTTGCAACTTGGAGGGTGTGTGACTCTGCTTAATGTGACGTCACATGCATAGCTTCTATATTCCTGTTTACATGCAGCCATGCAGGCCAAATTAATTAAATTAACTTGAACACAGAACATTAATTAACATAAGATCCTTTCAGGAAATTTAAACATACAATGAAGTCATGCTGCAGTGCCTTGTGCATAATGTGCTCAGATGCTTCACCCTATTAGACATCTGACATCTATGTGCTTTTAATCAGGGCTGCGTTTCCAAGTTTTGATGTACCTTAGTGTTCTACGAAGGCTTCTAAGGTAAACCTGAGCAAAGGAACTTCTATTCCTACAAGTGTTTCCCAGGCTGTCCCTTAGCAGGTGCCCTAAACTGTCTTTTGCATGTATCAACTGATCACTTCTAAAGGCTCATAAATGACGTTTTAACGTAACAAGCGTTACCATAATCATTTTTCATCAATCTAATACTCCAACAAAGGAAGCTTTGACTACTAAAGATCATCTGCTTAATCTATATAAGAGTCCAGACAAGCGTTCCAATAAATATACAGCCTATAGCCTACAAAATATACAATATATGAACCAGGACATATAAGCCACAGTCTGGGACTTGTTGAAAGGTCAGAAAAAATGGTAGCGCTAAATGGGTGTTCATCTGTGTTCAGCTTTCAGGGTCAGTCTGGGATTCAGGCTACTATAGCCCGACCACACAATCAGAAAAGCCATGTCCTCAAAAAAAATCAACAGGTTTTCACAAATTGGATTAGTGTGATGGAGAGGTACTATATTTTATTTGATAACCTTCATGATAAGAATAGACAGATTCAATGAACGATTTATCATTATTTTGGTGACTGAATGAAAAGATTAAATTAAAGTTCATTTTAAATTAATGATGTAACTTGTGCCAGTAGCCTAGATGTGAATTATATGGCAACTGTCAATTTGAAAAGCACAATGTTGGTCTTATAAAGATAGAACTGTGACAGGATGAATGGAGTGCATCACTAAGAGACAGCTCACAAGTGGTTCAGGCTAACCTTCTAAATGTAAACCTTTCAGAAGGTATATCTTAGCTAAGGAGACTCTGGGAAACAGCCTGTAAGCTAAAGGGATAACTTAAGGTACAGCTTACGATGCATGTAGTGCTAAGGAGGCTCTGGGAAATGAGATCCAGACTGGTGTTTATGACCCTGGCGGTCTGACCAGTGGATTAACTGCTTGCAGTTTTAACTATGACTGCTCATCAAAACAAGTGGGTCATGTCAGCATCCCTGCTCTTTTATCCAAATTGCAGAATCTATCATTTAAAAAGCAATGTGCCAGAGGCAAGCACATCTGGCTCTTCAAGGGAATGTGAGATGACATGGTGCGCCCAAAACACACCTATAAAACATCCCTTTGTGTCTTACTCTGCACCCAGATTATGCACCATGTGGAGGTGGACACGCCCAAAATGCACTTGTGCCAATCACTTTAGACTAAATATGGACCCCTTTTTTATATGAAATGTATAAGTTGAATGACATCAGTGGTCTCACCTGTAGTGGATCTGGATCTGAGCTGCCCTTCAGCAGTGACAACTGGACCAACCGGTTACACATCCACACCATGTTGTAGGACATCTAGAGGAGGGCAAAGAGGTGAAGAAAGAAGGTTTTATTGAAAGTTCAACCAACTTGAATACTAGAATGTACACTGGATGTGGCAGAAGTAGAACAATCAGCACAGCAGTCAGACACTCTCACTCTGATGACATCAAATGTTGCTTATGCATTTACTGATCAGTATTAATGATATACTTTTTAAAATATATTTAATATATCAGAGTAATATATATATATGATTACTTCTTCAAACGCTGCAGGTCACAGAATCTAGTCGGTAACCAATTACAACGTAACACCAACCTGCAGCCCCTCATATCTCCAAAATATGTTGCAGCAAACTTTCCAAACAGACATTATTTGGATAAACTGTCTCCCTCTCCCTCATGCCCAGGGGTCCGTTCAGTGATCCATCCATGTTTGAGTCAGCCTCTGATCTTTGTTGCATGTTGTTTCTAATTTCCTGTTATCTCTCTAATAAAGGCCTGAAATACCCCAAAATATACTAACTTACATACTTTGAATAACATTATTTGGTATCCAGACTCACCTTCCATTTCCTTCTCGCGTTGAACTTCTTAAAGTTCTTCATATTGATTGAGGATCGATTCCTCTTGGCCACCTGTTTGCGTGTGATGGGCTGAAACAGATGACAACATTTGGACTCATTAACAGAAACAACAAGCAGCATGAAGCAGTGAACTACTGAAGCATCTCTGTGGCTTTAAAATGGTAGAAAACTTATAGTAACCTTAATCCATGGATGAAGTAGACACTCCTCAGCTGTCATTCTCTCACTGAAACACACATCATGACAACACATCAGGACAGCAGTAAGAAGGAATAAGTAATCATCTTGTGTTAGTCCTGCAAACTCACAGAGGACGGGGAGAAAACACAAGAATAAGAACAGAAAACAGGATCATTCTTTTTAAATGACATATCAGACAGTGTGCCAAGGCACACAGGTGTGTACTGCATTATTATTGCAATATACAGCTAAACAGAAAGTTATGAATGAATTAATTCACAATTCACTTTTCTGTTCACATGGTTTGGGGAAGGTGGGAATGATTGATGCCTACTACCACCCCACCTGCTCTACACCAACTCTTATTGGCTTGTCAGCTACTCGTTGGTTAGGTTGGTTAAAGAGGCTATTTTGTGTGGATGAAACAATGAATCAGCAGCTGTATCACAATATGAATTATACTATGTTATAATAATCTCTCACTGTAACTTCTTCTGAAGCCACTGTCACACAGTGATCTTAATAATGATACTACAATATGAATATTATCTTATTATTTTGATAATAATAATATATTGTTACTTTTCAGGGAATGAAAAAACCCTCTGTCTTGAAACTAACTAAATGCTGCTTAGTCAAAGTTAGTAGCTCTTTTTCATACTTCTCAACAGTTAAATATTTGTCAAATTCACAGACATAAGGAGTGAACAATAGCATTGATTTATGAAAAAAAAAGAAAAATGTCAAAATATGGACACACAAAAATTGTGCCCGACAGCAGTGATATGTGAATGATTTACTTTTACATATATATATATATATATATATATATATATATATATATATATATGTATATATACATATATATATACATATATATCAGACTCCTCTCCCCTTCCTGCCTCATGTTTTTGCATCTTGAACATATCTGAAAATCCCAAAACAAATTTTAGAAATTTTTTTTATATCTCTTCATCTAGTCTGAGAATCTTAGACTTATGACTTTATAACCTTAATCACAATTTGTTGTTGTTGTTTTTTTGTTTCTTTTGATTTAGGTTAGGTTTGTGTACACAGTTACTTTACAGCCACTTTTTTTCCCTTTTTGTTTATACCAACCTCCTTATCATGCCATTAGTCATTATTTGATTTTTTTAAAACAGCACTTATATTCAGTACTTAGACTCTGTGCAGTGCCAATAAAGGAACTCTAATCTAATCCAAATAACTAACATACACTAATCCCTGACTCTCACCACACCCTGCAGCCAAAGTGACCTGACGAGTTGCATTACTGCTTGTCATGGCAACTCACCCTCCCTCTTTATACTCACACACACTCAGGCAGACACACACCACTTTCAGCAACAAACTTTTGACCCATACTATGCTGCTAATGGCACCACTCCTGTTGCCATTTTTATGTAAAGGGACCATACAAAAAATCATCAGAACTGAGTAATGTTATGATTTTGGTTTTGATTAATTTTAGTTTGTGTTTCATTCTTCCTGTCCACAGTAACCTGAGGGAAAATCCTCATTTGGTTTGGTTGTCTGAAGGTGATGCTGAGTTGTCTCTATAATGGAGACATTTTAGTTTTGGTATAACTGGCAGCCAAGACAATACAGTTGGGTGTGGTCTCCAACAGCAGTACAATAACAGCACTGTTCTGTTCACACAAGATGCATTTAGCAGCAGAGAAAGGCCCTGTCACTGTCACAGTTCTGACTGGTTTACTCCACTCAATTGTAATTATTCTAATCAGGAATTTATGTTGAATTATCCTTGATAAGTTCTGTACATACGTGGGATTCTTCACCAAGAGTTTCTCGATGAAGTCTTTGGCCATTGAACTGGTGGTGCTGAAATACCGTTCATCAAACTCGTATTTCATGGCAATGACGTTCCTCAGAGTCTCTTCATTAGTGTCACCTTGGAATGGAGACATACCGCTCAATCTGAGGACAGAGACACAACTCGACAATGAGAATGAGACTACAGTCTGTCCACATCTCAACCCAGCAAAACCAACAAGTGGTCACTGCTGTGGCTCAATTCACAGAGTGTGAGACAGTGACAGACAGCACGTTTCTATACAAGAACAACATATTTAATAAATCAGACCAGCACATACACATATCAACTAAATGTCATGGCTGCATCCCCTTTTGGGGGACAGAAAACCAAAGATCCTACAGATGTTGATACAGTTAGACGTGTTTGGATTACAGGTTTGACAAGCATGTATGGATTCATGTCATATTAAATAAACCTGTGTTTTATAGACATGTCTGTAGGGCTGCAACTAACAATTACTCCCATTGTCAATTAATCTATTGATTATTTTCACAATTAATAAATTAAATAATCCTGTTAAAACCTTGTTAGTTGAAAATTGTATATGTCCATGTGCACCACGTTTGTACCTATTGTCAAGTCTTTCCTGTAATGATTATTTTTGTTATCTAGCAATTTGTCTGCCATTTTCTCTATGAATTAATTACTAGTTTGGTTAGTTAGAAGTATATTAGAAGGCATTATAAACATTTGCACCATGTCAATACAGAATAACATGGATACACATACTGTATGTGTTTCATTCAACATAAAATACAGTTCAGATTGTGATTATTTAAAATAAGACATAATAAAACATATGAAATAAAAGTAATAAAAAAGATAAAATTGGCCTAATATAAAACATAAAAAGACACAATAATAAGCTCAGTCTGGGAGGGGAATATAATAGACCTCTATGATTACTTGTGGGAAGGAAATGGTTTGTATAAATAAGTAATGATTACTAAGTCTAGTAACAAAATAAATGCAGGTTATAATGACTTTGTAAAAACAAATAAATAATGTTTTTTGTCTCAATGAATCTGAAAACTTTTCACTGAACCTGAGTAGAACTAAACCTTATAGGAGCAATATGTAACCACACTCATGAAATGAGTACAGCAGACCAAATAGCAAGTTAAAGCAATAGACTGTGTATTAAATAGGTTGTAATCCTGTTTCGTATATGATCAATGGTTGAAGCAAGTTGTTTCCCCTCACCTCCTCCTCTGCAGACACTGCAGAGGCAGGCAGGCTGCAGGAGCTCTGCAGGATGCACACAACCTCAAAAACTGAAAATAACAAGTGACAAGTCCTCCACTGTAAGTTGATCAGCTGTTTATAACAGTAAAGTTATTCTGAAAACAAAAGTTTCAGTGTTGGCAGTTCAGTGGCTGCCTGTCTCACTGTCAACCTACTTACTTACTATAGTAATACATATTACAATTTTTCCTTAGGGGCTAGATGCTGCTTTATGTTGGTTTACTAGGTATCTTCAGGCAGGTGTGTCAATAAATAACAAAACCTCTTCAAGACAACAGTTTGGTTTAATTCAGACTGAGATTAGTTACAGTCTGACACTGCTGCACTGTAACGTAATGACTGAACTCCAGCAGCCTCTCACTCCAGCTAATGTTGCTCCCAGCAACATTACTGTTTCTCTCATTACGTGAAACTGTGACTTTCTTCCAAAAGGGGTCGCAGCCTTGGCAACTGGTTAGATGACATATTGCTGATCTGATGAATGCCTACAGGCACTCACATGCCCGCCAACAAACACATACAACTTACAGTATGTAGGTGATGACTCCGATGCTCCTGCAGGAGAAACAAACAGAAGACAAAGACAGTCACATGCTGAAGTTTAAACTTTTTCCTACCAGATAACAAACTGCACATTCCATGGTCACTCAGTGTCATACTGTAGGCTGTGTTACTCTGTTTCTGTTTCAGATTGAGGCTCATGATAACTCAGGTATTGTGGCGTGATCTGGCCTCAGACAGGCTCTAACATGTCACATACATACTTAAAGAGAATGCTCACCACATATCTGCTGCTGTGTTCAGGGGCTCGTTGTTGATCACCTCAGGGGCTGAGAGAGACAGAGACAGGGGGAGAGAGAAATAGGACAATATGTCATGAAGTAAACTATAGTACTGTATTTAAAGGAGAGTGAAGATGGACATTCCTTAAAAATGTTTTGAAATGCAAAAATATACAAAAATAAAACACCTTTTTATATCATTTTTTGTCTTGTTATGACTTTTGCAACGTTTATTCACAGCATTTTGTCCATCTTGTAACTTTTTTTATGTCATTTTCGTCTTGTAACATCTTGTTACATTAGGCTTTTTTCTCACTTATTACGTTTTTAACATCACTTTCATCTGACGGTGTTTTTTTCTTACGGTGTTTTCATCTGATTGCATCTGTAGTGGCTATTTGTCAAAAAAGAGTCTCTTAAAAAAAAATATCAAACTTACATCAAAAGGCCACTGACGCACCATTTAGTTAGGTTGGACTCAAGAAGAATGTTTCCAATGGCAAGATCCATGTTTAAGATTAGTCATATCCAAGTCAAAGCAAACATACATGGTGCTTTTCATTACAGTGAATTCTAACTCCTCATCTCCTCTGTCCTCCGCTGACCCCGACATCGTTTCTTCTCTGCCATCATGAAGGATCTATCAATTGCTTAAATGCACCTGAAGCAGATGAGAAGTGAGAAGAGAGGAGGCTTCTGGAGGAGCTCAGAGTGAGGACACACCGTGTATCCTACACCGAAGTTTTTTATCAAGAGGAGTGATGTTGATTGGACAGTTTCTGTGATTGTCATCCTGCATCATCAGGATCCACACAGTGAAGACAAATTCTGACTGACAGAAGTTTCTGCAGCATTTGAATGATTGTGATGTGAATATTTATGTCCTTCAGTGTCACAAAGAGCTCATGAAGAAATAACTGATTATGAGCATTATTAGTGGACTGAAAATCACCACATATTCTGAATAATGCCATAATCAGGTAGAAACGGGATGGAAAGGTGTCTGGTAGAGTGATGATTCAGGGATTATTACTGTGGGATCACTGTCACACACTCTTTAATGGACTAACCAGGGAAAAACCTGCAGTGGTGTGTTTACTTTATAGTGTCATGTACAGGGATCTACAGATAATAAAATAAAACACTGTTACATGATGAGATGTGATATAATGCACCATCATGTGTCGGCATCAAATACATCAGTATCCTCAATAAACAAATAGCACTGATAACGTATTAAATGATGAATAAACTCAACATAAGAAAGAATACTACTAATAATCAGACATTTCAAACAGTTTACAGATCAGATCTACATGAGGGCTGTCAGGTGTTAGAATTGTTTCTGTGGACGTTTGCACCAGTCAGTCTGACAGCTGATACAGCTGTTACCAGCTCATCATCACTAACTAAATTCAGACTGACTAAAAGGAACTGAGGATTTTTCATTTCACAACTTCGTCTCCTCTGTCCTCGCGTCTCTTCCCCGCATGTCTCTCTCATGTCCTCACTGGGTGGAGCTAAGACGCAAAGAGAGGAAGCGAGTGGAGAAGACGAGGAGATGGATTTATTGAATGAAAAGCACACGTGTTCTTCCTTAAATGCTGCCTCTCTCTTGGCTCTGGTAAAGAACCACATCCCTTCCTGGTGCATGACAGGACTGGATTATCTATATTTCTCTAGATTATATGTAAAATCTTCTCAACTGATCTGCAGATGATCGGTTCATGTTAAAGCCTACCTGGTCTGGATGTATTATTGTTACTCAGTCAGTTTGACAATGCTTTAATGAGTGTCTCCAATAATGTATGTCTGTAACTGAGTTGGTGTTCCTTCCCCTCTCCCACTTCAACTCAAACTCTTTGAAAATCTAACTTGCAGTTCTTTGATTTAGTTGTACATGCAGCTTTTAATGCATGTTTATGAATTATTTAATTTGCTCAGAAATCTCACAGATAGATATCTAAAAGCTAAAAGCCCAAATAAAAATGTGCTGAATGAAGGACTCTCCCTCCTCACCAATGTACTGTGGGGTGCCACTTGTGCTCTTGTACTCCTCCCCCTGATGAAAATGGTGGGCCAGGCCAAAGTCGATGAGTTTGATGTTCGGTGACACTTTATCTGACAGCATGATGTTTTCCGGCTAAATAGAGACAATAATGGTAGAAGCATACTTTAGATTTTAATGTCATTTTCCAAAATAAAAAGTTGACAGTTGTCTTTCAAAGCATGAACAACAAGCAGAGAAGAGGTTCTGGTCAGTTTCCTGGTACCTTGAGGTCAAAGTGTGCGATGTTCTTGCTGTGCATGAATCCCAGCCCCTCCAGGATCTGCTTCATGAACTCAATAGCCTCACTCTCCAGCAGGTTCTCCTTCGTAGCAATGAAGTCAAACAGCTCCCCTCCACTGACACTGAAATATCAAACACAAGTGTGTGTTACTGTGAACTGCTTCTCTCACTTTGTCCACCCACTGTACAGGCCATGGACAAGGCAGCAAATACCTGACAGAATAACAGTAGGGTATTTCTATGATTTCCGGTTCATTTGTGGCATACCCCTTTAGTTGTGACAAGCAAACAGAAGTGTAACAAACGTATCTGACTCAGTAAGAACATGGTCAGCATTCTTCTGCTCAAAAGTGGTTAAAACCAGCTGGCTGGCTGTACATTTCTTATTTTTATTTACATGAACTATTATGAAAAATAGACATTATTGACTTAAATGAATAGTACTGAATGAATAATGTAAAATATAAGACTGAAGAATATTATCCATACAGTACTCATTAATCAGAAGTATATTATCCATACAAAACTCATGAGAAGGGCCAGTCGGGAGGCCATCGATTGTATCATTATTTGAGACATGGCTTTTATTTGACTACAGGCCTTTATTTGAGGAAATACAGTAATATCAGTCTCAGTCGTGGAGGAGTTTGCATGAAATATGAATTATTCTCTAACCAAGGGTGATGACCAAGAAACAAACCTCTACTGAATGCACACAGATGGAATTAATATTGACGTTATCATCCAGCTTTCAGAGAGATACCAAGGAGTTCAAAGCTGCACACCATAACTTATACTTTAGAAGAATAAAAGATGACCATTCTGTGCTCCTGAAGTCGAGCACAGGGGCCAGCAGGAACCTATCAATGTGAAATTCTAAACTATGCTGACTGGACAAACATACACAGAGTGGTGGAAATTAAGTCGTACAATTTTGAGGTACTTGTACTTTACTTGTGTAAATCCAGTTCACGCCACTTTATATTATTCATCTACATTTCAGAGACAAGTTGAACTATTTACATAACTATTCACATTTATTTAACTGCTACATTTACCAGTTACTTTGATTTTACATACAAAACATATGATTAATATATTAAATATGATATATTATTATAAATTTAAGATCTTGCATATCCAGGTGTGATAAACATTGAAGTAAAGTAAATTATCAGAGTAGTTCTTGCTCCCTTACATCAGCCTCAATCCTGCAACTTGTGCACAACAATCTGCAAGAAACCAGTGGTTTTAGTAGCAATTGTAAGACTCACTCAAACCAGACATGTAGCCCATTTCCTGACTGGTCTAAGAAGACATATATAAATAGAGTGGCTGAAACACAGCAGACCAGACAGACTCACATGTTAGAAATGCTCTGTCTAGTTAAAGTGAGGGGTGGAACCTGGGTAGAGCATGCAGGAAGAGGTGGAGCAGTCATCTGTAATACACTGTTGTCACTATTATTGTTAGGGCTGTCTGCAAATAGTTGATGATTCAAGCCTTCAGTTGAGAAGACTGCATTTTATCATTCAAATGAATGCACTTCAGTTTTTTAGCTGCATCATGGTACACAGAGCGATGCAGGAGTCTCAGATGCTCAGAATCTGACTTTATTCACCAAGTACAAGTGTACAAGGAATTTGTTTTGGAGCAGCAAAGACAAGGACTTAAATAGCAGTAAAACAGAAAAACAAGACTAGATAAATGAAAAAACAAAAAACAGTCCCTGTCCATACATGCACTCCAAACCTGAACTTATCTAGACATTACCCAGAGGAACTGTGTGTGAGAATGCAGATGTCTGAATCAGTTGGAATGGACTCCATAGTGCTGGGCGATATGAAGATACATATCGTGGGGAGGATAGAAAAGTGTATATCGTGCCATTTCTCTTCTATTGTTTCTATCGTCTCTAACCTAATTTTATCAATTATTACAACAAAAATATCATTAAATAGCCTGCGATGATTGTGAGTGTGAGTGTGAGTGTTGTCTTGTCACTATGCATACTCTAAGTTTATATAAGTGAAAATAAAGAAGAATAAAAAAATGATTTTTCGCAAAGAAACTCTGTCTTGTGGTTTTGCGACATGATGCTGCTTTACGTTCTTTGTTCCTTACGCGGGTTTGTGACATGCTTTACGTTACTTAACTCATGAGTGCTGAATGATGGACACGCAACAGGTTGGAGTTTCACGCCCGGAGTCGCAATAGACAGAGACAGCTGCGCAAGCAGCCCAAGAAGAAGCACTTTTACCGAAAAGAGGGGGTACGTTTGTGATTTGGTTACATTTTGGGTTCAAGAGGTCCGACACGGAGCAGAAGATGGCCATATGCAAACTATGCTACAAGACTATTCCCGTGCCTGATGCCAACACAACAAACTTCTTCTATCACCTAAAGAAGGTCCACGAAAAAGAATATATAAGAATCCAAAAAATCCGAGCTAAACCAAGTTGTGGAACAGCGGGGGCAAGTTGCGAAAAGAAAAACTATAGCCAGCCGAAGATAAAGCAGTCTTTTGCACAAGGCACGCCATATGAGAAAACGTCCCAGCGCCATAAACAAATCACATGTGCCATCTCGCGTTACATTTGTAAAGGCATGGCTCCCGTGTATGTAGTTGAGAAGGACAGCTTTCGAGACCTCGTCAAAGTCCTTGATCCGAGGTACGTTATGCTCGGTCGTAAGCACTTCAGTAAAGTTGAGTTGCCTCGCTTATATGACGCATGCCGGGCCAAAGTAGAGAAGGATGTTTGCAGTGTGGTGCATTATGCCTTGACTACTGACCTGTGGACGAGCAGAGCTATGCAGCCCTACATGAGTGTAACCATCCATTTCATCAGCAAAGACCGGACCCTCTGCGCTCGCTGTTTACAGACTGTGTACTTTCCAGATGACCACACAGGAGTCATGATAGCCCAAGGTATGAGTCTGCCATTGCTACATATTTATTTTATTTATAATACATGATACATTTATATTGCTGCACTAAAATGTATGTTTCTCATTTGTGACAGTTCAGTTAAATGTCACTTCAAAATAAAGTTGGAGAAAAGTAAGCAATGAAATTTTTGTCAAACTTTTCAGAGAATAACTGAAAACATACTTTATTGTGGTATATTGTGATATATATCGTTATCGTGATATAAAATAATCCATATTGTGATATATGATTTTTTCCATATCGCCCAGCACTAAAACTCCAACTGCTGCTCCCAAAATGTCTGGTTAACATTTTGTAACTCAGAATCATGTCATTAGTTTCATTATGATGGAGAATCAGACAGCTCATCTCCAGCATCATCAGTCCTCAGATCAAATACATGTATGCTGGCTCAATTTTCCTGTCAGTGGCACTGACTGAGACACTGAGCTGGAGCTGGTCCCTGGGTGTTGCACAGCACCATGAGTTTTATGGGTTATTTAGCCTAAATGTAGAAACTGAACCTCACTGAATAAATGTACTCTGTATGATAAGAAGTTGATCTTTACTGTCATTATTTGAAATCTGGTACGCTCACATCCCTCTGTGGCAGGGCCACTGCTGGCCATGTAGGTACCATAGCATAAAGACAAATCTAGTTACGACAATAATAGCTGTCTAGTCTTCAAAAATAGAAATAGACTTTTGTTTTGAATGCATACGATGCCTGACGTCTAAAAGAATTTGGACCCTATACAAAAAAAATCTGAAGTAACATTATTAGATACTACATCAGTAATGTGATTACTTTAAGTTAACTGTTGTCTCTGAGGTGTTATGCAGCTGCCCGCCACTAGTCAGGGCTGGAGCACTGTCAGATGGTAGCTCCTCTCACCCAGCATGACCCAACCCCAGATGTTGTTATCAGCAAAGTTTGTCAGTTGACAGTTCGTAAAACCAGCACAGTTCGGCAGTGTTTTCATCAAGAAAATGAAAATAAGGTTGAATGTAGGCTGTGACATAATAAACTGGTGTAAAACCACTCAACTGGAGCAGCATGTGACCACATTCAGCACAGACACAGACATTAACCTGCAAGCAGAGCAGCTGCTGCTGCTAGCACTGCTAATGCTAGCCTCACTGTGTGGAAGCTAACGTCAGATCCTTCTCAGTCTGAAAAGGTGAAGCATTTAGTGAGCTTCCGTCACGTTTTGTAGGTTAATGTGCAATGTTTGTATTGTGTGGTGCAAAGAGCCACACATTTCAGCAGCATTTAAATGTGATTTGGTGATTGTAGTCTGTGATTAATGGACTCAAATGGCTCTTAATACACAGTATTGAGTGTCTAGTGTCTAGTCTAAATTAAAATTTGCATTTAGACAAGAGGGAAACTAGTCACCAGGAATATCCCTAACACAGTGTGTGATGTAGGTAGCAGTGGCACTGCATTCAGGGAAATATCTGTTTAATATCTGATTCCTCATCCATCTGTCTGCTAGGAAACCTCTTATCAGTTGAAATGCCACTGAAATATGAATAATCTATACTGGTCGCCTTGACAACCACTAAGAAAACAATACTCCTAAACTGGAAAAATCTGAAATAACATTTCTACATCCCAATGGCGTCTACTGTCTGATCACATCTCACACACAAGACACACAGCATGAAAAAACAACCAAATAGATTCTTTTCACAGTCACTGGACCCCATTTACCAATAAGATCTGCCAAACACTAACTAGCACACATACACACACACACACACACAGACACATCCTCACCCCCACCTCCCCCCACTGCTGATGACATCAGTGCTCCCATCCCCCAGCCCACTACTTCAGCTGTAGTACAGACAGACATCAGGCTCTGTCAGGACCTCCATACTTCATTAACTAACACCTCCAAATATCAGTTATTAACTATTTATTCACTTATGTATCTATCCATTTGTATTTTATTTTTTCTTTAATAAATGTGTAATTATTATTATTATTGTTGTTGATTAGTATTTGTATTATATTTAACTTTTATCATTCAGTGCACACATACTATATAAAAAATTGACAATGTTAATATCTATACTAGATTTCTTGAAGATATTTATGTGTTGTGTAAAGTTTTGCACATCATAATTTATTATTCAGTTATTAATTTATTTATGTTTTTGTGTCTATGTGTCAGCCCTGTGATGAACTGGTGACTTGTCCAGGATGAACCCCGCCTCTCGCCCAATGTCAGCTGGGATAGGCTCCAGCAGCCCGCGACCCTTACGGAAGCGGTTACAGAAAATGAATGAATGAATGAATGAATGAGTTATGTTTTGTTTTGTTTGTTTTTGCCTGCCCTTGTGTATTTTGTATATTTTTTTCATATATTTTGTGTATTGTTGTATCTGTAAAATCACTAGTGTATTGTTTTCGGAGTAATTAAAAAAAGAAAGAAAGAAAGAAAGAAAAAGAAATATCTCTTTATTTAGCAGATTTTCTTCAAAGATTGAGAATGGCTTGAATATTTGGTAAACAGGACACATTTTGCTTTTTTAAAAAGTGAAGCAGAAGGTTCGGTTCCCATCCCCACCAAAATAACTTCTGACCAGGTTAAGTGCCAACACACTGCAGTATTATAAATGGCACATCAAATTTTGGATTGCTGCAGTTTCTTTATTGCTGCAATTAATAATATTTCATTTTCACATTTATGACAGTACTGTCATAGAAATGTAACATTTCAGGTAACATTAAGCTGCCTGACCCTCAGGTTAGTTTAGGGCTGACCTGCTATTGTTGGACATGAGAGAATTGTGAGCCTGTTTGTCAAAAACTAATGTAATTAAAAACATTTTCTCATAAAATGTAATGTTAAATATAATGTCTGCATATGTGCCAGTCACAGGATTTACTGACATAACTAAACAGAGCACAGACATCATTCATGAAAGGGATAAGTTGTAGTTGACCAATCAGAATCAAGTATTTGTTATGAGGAACGCTCGTGTGCATTTCCTGCCAAAAATTTAAAATGTCTGCTGTGAGAAACGTCTGATTCTCACATCTTCAGATGCTACCACTGACCAACTGACAGATGCAGATACACACTGGATTAGTTCTCGAAAACATGACAACAAACTACAATCCCAGGAAGAATTTAAACACACACATACAAACTCTTGTCAACTCACAGCTCCAGAATGAGCACCACCTCGGCTCGGCTCTCGAAAACATCTTTGAGAGCCACGATATTTGGATGTTGAACAGCCCCCAGGATCTCCACCTCCTGCTCCACGCTGCTCCTCTCCAGGCCCAGACGGCTGCATGCGCTCTTCCGGATCTTCAGGAACTTGGCTGCCCAGAAGGTCCCGGTGGCCCTCTCACACACCTGTCGAACCTGACCAAAGTGCCCACTGGATGGACGGGACGAGAGCAGAATTCACAGTGAACACCAAGTTCTGAATGCAAAAAGAATGTGTTGTTTGGACAGTTTGGAAGTTTGGTTGATTGTTTTAGTTGAGGCAAAAGCTGCTCTGGCACTAATGGAAAATCTCACAGTTATGACACAGTCAGAGATATGATATTTTACTGTTCTTTTAATAGGAAGACGGGTGATCAAGTCAAAAATACAGGAGGGCAAACGAGAGGCTGACTTTTTGTCAGGAATTCCGTGGGACACAAGAATCCCGTGGGATAGGAGTGAGTTTCACTATTCATTACTGGATTGGGATGGGACAGGAAAAAAGTCACCAGGAGAGGACAGGAGCAGCGACGATAACAACAATAGGTCAGTTTTTGATATATAAAAACATGCATGATGACGTATGTGGATGGGAGCAGGAAAGGACGTTTTTTTACTCTGTCATGGGAGTGGGATGGGACAGGAGTATTTTTATGGGAGTAGTGAAATTACACTCCTTTGTCAGCCTCTAGAGCAAACGTGATTAAGTGCATGATGTCGTCGGCTAGTCACAATAAAGGTGTTCACAAAACAGCCAATCACAGCAAAAGGGGGGGAGGGGGGTTACGACAGCCAATCACAGCAAAGGCAGTTTTTCCAACAGCCAATCACAGCACAGGTTTTTTTACAACAGCCAATCACAACAAAGGCAGTTTTTCTAACAGCCAATCACAGCGCAGGGGATTTTTACACCAGCCAATCACTGTGCAGGTGTTTTTTTACACCAGCCAATCATAGCACGGGTGGTTTTTTATAACTGCCAATCAGGAAAACAGGAGAGATTTACAACAGCCAATCACAATGCAGGGGGATTTTATAGTATCCAATCACAGCACAGGTGTTTTTTACAACAGCCAGTCACAGCATAGGTGTTTTGTACAACAACCAATCACAGCACATGAGGGTTTTACAACATCACAAAACAGGGGAGAATTACAACAGCCAATCACAAAACAGGTGATTTTTATAACAACCAATCACAACACAGGGGGGATTACAACAGCCAATCACAACATTGTGGGTTTCTAAAACAACCAATCACAAAGTGGGTGGTTTGTAGAATATGACACACCCACTCCAATTCTTAATCCAGGTCAAGGAAAACCTGCTACCTCTAGCTGGGAACCAACTTTTCAGGGTCCAAACCAATTAACTGTAAACATAACTCAGCATTTCTATGTTGGTGGAAAAGGTGGAACAGGATGACTGTAAAAAACTGTTTGTTGCTGGCTTCATTTAGTTATTAAATTGATGACTTTTTGCAATCATTTTACTCATTCATTTCTTAACCATGCACAGTTTAGTTATCTGTTATTTTACCATAAATCCCAGAGACCTGCTGAGATAAGTGAACATCCTCAAATTAAAACTGAAAATGTACAGTACAGAGGAGAGTACAGACACTACACTGTTTGATACTGGTAGAGGTTAAAAACTCATCTTTACCTTCCTAGAACTTCCCCGATCTCATAGAAGTCAGCCACATTTTCAGGCTTGAAGACTGCCATGTTGATTTGCTTCACTTCGATCCCTCTGGTCCTTTGTCAGTCCATTCCAGGCAATTTAACATGATCCTCCAAACTCAACACACACTAAAGCTGGACCTGGGAATGAACAACAGATGACAGAAGTGACATATCACACAGAATATGGTGTTCTCTCCATACATCTATGTATATCTTTTGATGTACACATTGTGAGCAGTTCCATTTCAGAACAGGGAATGAATTTGTACCTTCTCTAAACCAAGATGAACCAGTTTAAGGCCAGCCTTTATGTGGAATAGAAAGGTCTCTAGATGACATCACCAGTTTCTACAGAAGCCAAGATCACACGTGGGTGTAGCATTTCCTCATTTCAGATTCTACTGCTGGGCTGTCCACCTGAGGATTTTTATACTGACTGTAATAACTTGTCATCTTTATCTGTCCAACCCACTCTTCAATACATTGATAATCTCTTTGAATTGTTACATATTTTCTACTTCAGTGATCACCTTCTAGAAATAAGCAAAAAGAGTTTTGTCCTTACATGTTGTGTCCATTCCTCTCGTTACACAAGTTAATTCTTTTATCACAACACTCCCCACCTCAGACTGAAGTATGACATCAGCTTTATGCAACCAACTTCCTTCTATATACCTGACTTCCCCTCATGATACATTATGAAAGGACGTGGGGAGGGCCAATAAATGATTGGTCCATCAGACCTACGCAGTGTAAAGCTGTGGATGTTCAGGTCCTGTTCATCTCTTGAAAACAACTGCATGAAGTGATCAGAACACAGAACAAGCCTGTTGCTCTCATTCCCATATCTGGAGTAGGGCTGCCCACGAAACCATGGTAACAGCATGGTAGACTTTTACACTTTTAGAAACAGAGTCTCAAAATGACTTGGTGTAGTTAATTTGAATAGAAATCATTCTCTCCAGGAAGTTACGATGTTGCCTGAATTCTGTGCAACCTTGCAATTTTGTTCAAACTCTGCAACTTTTCCACAAATTTGACCAATCAGTGTAGCTTCCTGCACGTTTCCAGCAATCAGAGCAGACCCTCGCACAAACGTCATACATGTACATCTCAATGAAGTGACTTTTGTTTTACTGTTCACTACTTCCCTGGATTTGTATTCTTTTTTTTCATGGATACTGAATGGAACAATTTGTCATTGTTATTGACATTTATGAACACTCTGTGCTGTTTTATTTTCAAGTTCAAGCTACAGAAAGATTCTGCTTCTTTGTGGAATACCCCCTGCTGCACACAATCATTTAAAAGTAAAACAGATTTCTGCTTTTTGTAATTCTGAGCCTTTTTGTAAGGTTAGTTACAACACTCAGAACAGAGTGTATTTTTATTCTCTTTGGGACATCTTGCCTTTGATTTTTAATGAATCATACAAAAAACATTTTTTGCAACTTTCTTTGCAATTTTCTCTTGGTCCTGCAATTTCATTGCAAAAACTACCTACATACAATACCTACAGACATTTTAGGCCCAAACAATCTTAAAAGAGGTCCACAAAATCCTGGAGGGACTAAGGAATGACCTAAAACATCCATGTTGGTCCCACTCTTGTGGAACACTGTGACATAACTGGATATGGTGGGCCACTAGTGTAGCCAGAAAAAAGTGTGTGGGTGTGTGTCAGAGAAACTGTGTGTGCCATTTATAAGATCTCCACAACACAGACAAGTGAGTGGAGGAGGTTTGTTGTTAATGATGTCAAAGTACGTATTTTCACACTGTTATTACTTTACAACCACAGGCCTGAAATACATACACACACACACACACACACACACACACACACACACAGACACACACACACACACACACACACACACACACCTATGGATATGCATTAATGGAGAGATGCCAGAGTGAAGTGGCTGCATACAGTCCTTGGCTTTGTTGTGACCTCTCCAGCTACAGTCCATACTCGGTACTCACTGGTCTGGCTGAATCAGCAACCCTCTGGTTCCCAAGGCAAATTCTTACAGACTGACCTACTGCTGCCCCACACATTACACACCTGAACAGGGACTTGAACCCTGGACCCTCAGATTAAAAGTCTGATGCTCTATTACTACTATACTACTATAAATTCAACATTCCTTTTTTATCAGTTCCATCCTGAATTATTGTTAATAAATGATAATAACTGTGGGGTGGGGGGGTACAAACTTTTTTTGGCTCCTGAAAGAGGGGCATGCCAGAAAAAGTTTGGGAACCACTAGTAGACCCTGTCCTAAATAAAAAAAAAAAAAAAAAACTGTCAAAAGTGGCAGCACCACTTTTCATAGGTCTGTATAGAAATGAAGGAACATGAACACAAAATGTTTTGACTGAAAGGCTGCTCAAATTGTATGATGATGCTTTCAATTTCTTGGACCACATATTAATGGCTATATACTGGCTGCCAAAGTGACTAATTTTGAATTTTACTGACGTGCTCCGTCTGTTCAAATCCTCATCATGGATCAATACAGAAAACATCACAAAACTTCCCAAAAGGTGGCGTTTCCTCTCCTTCAAGACAAATGAATTCCTCTGATTCATGAAAACTAAAACTGAACGCCCGTCTTCTCCTGTTCATTCATAAGCACGCCCAATTTCAGGGTTACTGTGAAAGACATTTTACTGTTACTGTCACAGTTAATACTGTCAAAACATTTCAGGGAGGATGAATAACAAGAATATAAGACTACAGTTTCAAAATTTAGGAATACATTTATTAATCAAGAGCAAAAAATAAGAAAAATTCAGGAAATGAGCAGAGGGACACAGGCCAACAGAGCTGTATTAACTGATAATTAATCAATAATTTAATTGTGCCTAATATGACAGTGTTTTGTCTGGCTGAGTCATTCATTGGATAAGAAAATTTAAAATTAAACTTAAAATAAGAAAAAAGAGAACAAAGAGAAAAAGAGGAAAAATGTGTGTTTTGTATCTTACTAATTATTAGTAATTAATCAATTGTTTGAATTATTAACTATCAATTGAGGAAAATGCACAAAATTCACAACCCTAATACCATGGGTGACAGATTTTGTTGTTGTGTTTTCCTTTAAATTGTCATTCATCTGTAGAACTCAAACATAAATCATAATTTTGGTTGATGACAGCACAATAACATCTGACTTAATATGACAAAGAGGTGAATTAATCATTTCGTATATAAATATGTCATTTACCAGCTAGAAGGTGCTGGAAAAGATTTAAAATTAACCTTGAAAATACTTGAAAAGTCTTTGAATTTGACTTTGGAAAAGACGAACCGTGAAATTGTGATTTTATTTGACGTGCAAATCTGATTTTGAGGACCTCAGAGCAGACAAAATCTTGGGGACCCCCTGCGATTTCTGGTCCCCCGCTAAGGTGGGCCCGGACCCCAGGTTGGGAACCAATGTTTTAGCACTCCCCCTGAGGTTTTCAGTGGAGCTCATGGTCTTTTCAGGGGAGCTGAACTCAAACTCTGAATTGTTTTAAAGTAATGAAGTAACAATCTGAAATAAATTACTGAAAAACTACAGTTTGTATAACAGCAGACTAACTGCACTGACCATTCATAAACTGTGTTTGTACCTGAGACAAAATTCAAAATATGAGAAGACGGGGTTCCACTGAGGAACTAATCAGTTCATATGACTGGTTCTTGTATGAGGCCCTGTAAATCTAGCAGAGTCCTTTATTTTTCACACTCCTACAGATACAGAGCAGTAATGATCTTTAACAGGTCAGCTTCAATACACTGCCTCTACATTTGGCACATTCAGTGTTCCCCATCCTTACAATGTCTCTGTGCAGCCAAACTGATCAGCCCCCACCTGAACCGAATGATGACCCCATGTTCCACCCTTCTCCCACTTACTTTTCTCACCTTTTCCAGTTTTCCCTTCCTCAATTCTTTCTTCCTGTTCCTCATTTCTCTGCTTTCTATATCTCTGTATTTTTCTTTGCTTCCTCTTTTTTTTTCCCCATTTTTAAATTCCAGTCTCCACCTCTATCTAAACATACAAACCACATACGAGTCCAACCAGTCCCAAAACAGGAGCTTTCTCTTGGTCACATGACTTGGCACACTCAACCAGACTGTCACTGGGAGCGTCCCTTGTTACATCATTTCACTCTTTTCTTTTTCCCACATTACTCAAAGTAACCTTTGAAATCAGTTAGATAAGCCACCATGAAGTCATGTAATACCATAAAACACCTCCATACTGCTCGTCTGATGTAACCCAAGTTTCCTAAAGCCCAGACCTGCCAAGCTGACTTGAAAGATGTCATTTACACCAGGCAACATTAGGTCACACAGTCACTTCAGTCTATGTCTGGACCACTGTGATAACACAAGATGTCAGAGTGATAACTGCTTGCTCTGGATCTATTTCAACAGTCTCTGTGTGCTCAGATGCAACATTTGATTTCATTTTTTAAAGGCTGTCCAGTTTAGTCCACATATATACAAAAAATGAAAAGTCTTAAATTTATATGTGAACCACAGGAAGGATATTGAATCAAGTTTAATTGGCAGTGATCCTGATCTGCGTCCTTTAATAAAGAGTATCTGCTGACACTGACTCAGGCTAAAGATGGGACCAATCCAATCCAGCATTGGTACTGAAGGTCCATATTGACATATTTGACTCATCAGATTTCAGACTGTCACCATTACGATCTAAATTCCACAGACTCACATGTTTTCTATTTATAAACTTTGTGCTACACAGCATGAATTGAAAGATAAATATCTGTCTTCATCGACTCCATAGTAGAGTTTAATAGGAAACACCACCCACCTCGTTACAAACACTAACAAAATATAACATTTGCATTTTGGAACATAAAACATCAAACTTCTCAGTAAGTCTCAGCAAAGCATCATGGGAAATGAGGGCTGTCTCTCATCATTATCTGCAGCACATGTCAGATGACAGAATCCTACACAGCCCACAGTGGCGTGGGCTGATGCTAGTAGAAGTCCAAGGATCTGGAGCAGGCTTGGGCAAAATGTGGCCCACAGGGTCATCATTGAAATACCAAAAATTAAAACATCTAGCAAAGACACTCAATAGCATTTTGCTTACCATTAAACTGTTGTCAGACCTTTATTTTGAAAGGGCTCAGTGCTGTGTTCATTGGTAATGATAATGAACTGTATTTTTTTATATTAAACTGTAACTTTATTCACTCAGTGTTGTACATCCATGTTGTTTATGTTGTTCTTCTTCTTTTGCTGCTACTATCATTACAACCTGTATACAGTCTGCATGGTTCACTGTAAAACATCAAGTTCAGACATTGACAACAAAATATTAGTCCACAGTTCATCACATGGTAATTCAGAAAGGCTGACCAACAGTAGAAGTGTCCTATATAGAACACTTCTGACCATTTCATTATTAGAGATTATTAGGAGGTTATATCATTTGTGTCTGGTCCACAGCAGCCTGATCAGTTTCTCATGTGGCCCCACATGAAAAATAATTGCCCACCTGTGCTCTGGAGCAGCGTTGGTGCTGCTGCAAAATAGTGTTAAGAGGAAACTTGTTTTATCCAATGACACAGACTGGGTAGGGTCTATAGTTTCTGTGAATCACAAAACTGATCATTTAAAAAAGCCATAACACAGATTTCATATGAACCTAAATTAAATCAGTGCTAAAAGATGACTGGAAATTTGAAAATATTTTGACATCAAGTGTTGATATAAATGTCATTTATTTCACAAAAAATAAACAGCTATATACATATATATATATATATATGTTCAAAGACTTTTCTGACAGTGTGTCTTGTTTTCAACAACAAAAGAAACTGAACTGCAACTTTCTTGGCGTGTAAAATTATCTTTTAAATTGAAAACTTCACCATTACTATCTAACCAACAAAAAGATTAAAAAGGTTGCCAGCTTTGACTAAGCAGCATTCAACTCATTTAAAAACACAGGTTTTGTTTTCATTTCTGGAGAAGTAATGTTAAAGAAGTGAAAATATGACTAATTTATGGTACAATTCAAAGAGGATCAAAACATTTTTTTGTCTCTCACCGTTGACTACCATATATTTTCTTAGATAAAGTCCCATGGGGCACACTGGGAGAGGAGGGCCTTTGCCACTTTGTAGTGCATGAATGTTTTAACTAACAGATGTCACTGGTGAGCTTTACAACCACACGTATATCTGTTTACAACCAAGACGCCTGTAACTGTTGTTTGAAAAAATCTTACAACTACATTCTCTGAATCGTGGGATGCTTAGGCCCAGTGGGGGGGTCAACCCAGAGGGTCAACAGGCTTACAATACACAAGGGGAACACTGAATTAACAACATGAACACTGAACAGTCTGTCAACATCAACTGACACACATTGTTTTTCTCATGTAACCTCAGACATAATAAAAATCAGTATAGTATCACAATCTGCAGATATCCAAATGAATATATCAGAATCAGATCGGAGCTATCTCTACGTCAGAATCCCACTGATTCATCATGTAACACACTGAAACATGGTGTGCTACCAGCTTCACTGCACCAACAAAGGCTGAAGAAGAAGAAGACTATAGACAAGTACACATGGATGTAAACAGTCCAGGACTTAAAATACATCTAAAAGATCAGCTTTAATGTTTCATATTAAAGTAGATGCATTCAGTATGAATACAGTATAAGCAATGTGTTTTGTTGAGTAACACTGAATGTCAGTGGTGGACAGTAGTGAAGTACATTTACTTGAGTACTGTACTTAAGTACATTTTTTGAGTATCTGTACTTTACTTGAGTTTTTTTGGAAACTTATTACTTTCACTCCACTACATTTCAAAGACAAATATTGTACTTTTGACTCCACTACATTTGTGTGGAGGAAGTGTGTAGGAAGGTTGTTGTTACTTTTCGACTGAGCTTTGAAGTCAGCTGTTGGTGTTTTTTCTTTTTTAAAATACAGTTGGTCACATGCTGTGTTCCTCACAAAAGAAAACCAATCACAGTAGCTCCTCTCAAATGGAACTGATGTAAAAGTTTAAATACATCATCCAGGAGCTCTGTAACAAGAACAAGCAAGTTCTCCCTCTGTCATTCAAACAAAAAACGGTAATGGTGATGGCAGGAGAAAGACAAAATTAAATCTCAAGATGTTATTATAATTATTCATTATTCCAGGTAGCTTTTAAAGTTGGATTGTTTTTATCAGGGTTAATGTATCTACTGCCCCTGTAGCCAGAAAGAAATCTCAGTTATTTAACAGACTTGGAGAACTCCTTACAGTCAGCTTCAATCTAATTTTATGCAGTGATTTTAATACAGTTACATCAGAAAATGACAATAACTGTCCTTTTTGGTTTTGACTGTATTTCTATGTTGAAGTTTTTATAGGTGTTTCTATAGACTTTGTGTAGCAGAGTGGTTCTACAAGCATCAGTGCATCATTAGATGATTTCAGAGAGTTACAAGCTTCTGTAAATGTATCGTGAAAACAATACAGTGTGTATTGATATTAGAAAATGTACTTTGTAATTTGTACTTTTGAATCCTTAAGTATTTTTAAAAACATGTACTTTTGAATACTTAAGTATTTTTAAAAGCAAGAACTCTAGTACTTCAACTTTGTACTTTGTCCACCACTGCTGAATGTAAACAATGACTTCTTCTTTTATGAGTAATTTTCACAGGAACCCTTTATTATTATGTGTGTGTGACACACTGAACTAACAGCTGTAGCCTGTAAATTTCACACACTTTCTTTCTGAGCTACTTGATTCAAATACTGAAGGCCCTGGTCCAAAACTATAAAGCTGACTCATGAAACTGACGTGAATCCATCTGTTAGAGAAGGCGTCTCACCACGTCATTTCCACAACAACTCATGTTTTCAGACAGTCTCTAATGGAGGGCGTTCATGGTGCTCTGCTCAGCTGTTGACGTGAAAAGTGACAGTTGTGTCGCTGAAAAAGAGAGAAGTTCAAACCCCTGACTCCATTTTCACCTCATCACAGCTGACCAAGCACAGTGAGAGTGTGTGAAAGTCAGACTGTTGATTTTCGACAGTTAAAGAAGGTCAAACACAGACCTCGTCTGATGTTGGAGAGGTTTGGAACCGGGGTGGACAATTATTTTTCATGTGGGGCCACATGAGAAACTGATCAGGCTGCTGTGGACCAGACACAAATGATATAACCTCCTAATAATCTCTAATAATGAAATGGTCAGAAGTGTTCTATATAGGACACTTCTACTGTTGGTCAGCCTTTCTGAATTACCATGTGATGAACTGTGGAATAATATTTTGTTGTCAATGTCTGAACTTGATGTTTTACAGTGAACCATGCAGACTGTATACAGGTTGTAATGATAGTAGCAGCAAAAGAAGAAGAACAACATAAACAACATGGATGTACAACACTGAGTGAATAAAGTTACAGTTTAATATAAAAAATACTGTTCATTATCATTACCAATGAATACAGCACTGAGCCCTTTCAAAATAAAGGTCTGATAATGGTTTTAATGGCAAGCAAAATGCTATTGAGTGTCTTTGCTAGACTTTTATTTTTAGTATTTCCATGATGGTCTTGCAGGCCACATAAAACCTTTCAGTGCAGCCGCATCCAGGCCCCTGAGCCACATTTTGGTGGGAGGATGGTTTTCAAAGCTGTTCTGACCGTCAGACAAACATGAGGTTAACCACACACGTATTCTGCTGTTTATGAAGTCAGCCAGTGGTGTCTGAGGGGCAGGGACAAAAAAACAATAGAAGGGCACTCAGAGAGAGCAGACCTCCACCAGGGCCAACTGTCCACTCTGCTAGAATCTGCAAATCTGCCAGTGGAACCTCTATACCTGTCTGGATGTATTTCAACTGGCATATGTTGTTTCTATGGACATGGAAAAAACAATATGAATGATTTAGACATTGCTTATTTCTTACAAACCTGATCTGCTCCAAAATTTTCAGGAGTTTTTCCTTGATCTAGGCTACACTCTCCCACCAAGTCCCATGAAAACTGGACCACTACTTTTTCTGTAATATTGCTGACAGACAAACCAAACTATGAACAAAACTCGAGCAAGCACAAAGACAGTTGTGATGCATTCATGGTGAAGAAGCATATAGGACACGTTAACATATTTTATCTCCCACAGGAACATCCACAGGACACTTTTGCAGCATTATTTGTAAACTCGCCCTCTGAGTCAACCAGTGGCTAGGACTATGAATGACAACCACATTTCTGCAGTCATGTGATCCCCACTGCTGGGTTGAGCTTATCACAGTCATCACCACAAAATTTACTTTGCAGAGTTACTCTCATCTTATTCCACTGCACAATGTGTTTGAAGCAGCACCTCCAGTACTTGGATCAGGTGATCTATATTCCACTTTGCTCAGCCCTTTTCACTTTCATACACAATGAAGAGCAAAATAAGCATTGGTCGTACTGTACTACTGTACTTAACACAAATAAAATATGGGCCATTTTTTTGTGACCAGATCATTTTCGATTTTTGCAAAGAAGAAACAGAGTGAGGAGCAGCCACAGTGAGCTGTTAGATGAAGAATAGCTGGAAACAGGGCTGCACTTCAGTAACATAACCAAACTTATCTCGCCCTGCTGTTGTGTGGAAAAGTCTTTGTGCTATCATGTGCAACATGACATCAGATCACAGGTGAAATTACTCTGACTGACCTCTTTATTAGAATAGCTGTGGTTTTCTTGGTTTCTTGGTGAACATCGATTCTTCTGCTTTTCTATTGTACTTCTGACAAAGCAGCTGTTCAAGGATATTTGCAGTGGTATTAAGCTGCACTAGCTGTCTCCATGGCAACTATAGAGTGAAATCTTAAAGATTCTAATTCAAAATGGTCAATGTGCTGCCTTTATACAGCTCTCCTCTAGACTACTGACCGCTCAAAGCACTTAACAACACATGTCAGCACCCGCTCACACAGATATGCACATACTGATGGCAGCCTGAGGCGGTCACGCTCATCAGGAGTGAAACAGCAGTTTCCATCCAAAGCCCTGCAACGTCTCTCTGCTTAACCTGTTCACTCACACACACCAACACTCTCACACAGCTCAGGGTCCAGTGCCATGTCCACAATGCCCGACCTCCAAATGTCCAGTCTGCAGGTCCAGGGTTGCTTCACTATACTGTTTTTAGGCTTTTTTTAAAAAAAAAAAATACTGTTGTAAGAATGCCTTCATAGACAGGTCCTGCTGGGTTTAAATACTAATGGCCCATAGATTATTGGATAAATAGGAAATAAACACTCTTGTCACTGCCACTTGTTTCTGTTGATACCAGCACATCATTTGACTCAACAGAGATGATTTATAGATGTATCATGTGGCTAATAAACTGCTTTTATAGAAGTAATCTAAAAAATAAAGTTATGTGTGGCAATATTTTCATGATTCTATATCTAGAGGCTATAGAGCAGAAATGACTATTATTTCTTTCCTCCAAATAATTCTTCTGTCAGCTAAGTTCCCTGTTGTAATAAATTCATTTCAATTATTTTTATTTTTTCATCAGCATCAGCAAAAACAGCAACTTCTACATTTCAGATAACTTACTTAAATTCATGATGACTGTATTGAAAATCATACCTTCAAGATTCCTAACTACCCTGGTATACTATAATACCTTCATACTGCACAAGATGAAAAACTGAATATTCTGGGGTCGTGAGTAAAACAAGATATTTGATCCTCGAGGATCAAACCACCAACCTTCTCATGAGTGGTCAACCTGCTCTGCCTTCTGAACCACAGTCACCACACTTTAAACAAGCTGAAAGAGTACTGAACATCTCTACTCAAGTACAAGTACTGTTACATTACTGAAATATTACTCAATTACAAGTAAAAGTAGTGGTGTTAGAAAAATACAGTAGAAATATTCATCTAAAAAACTACTCAGAGTATTAGTTACTTTTTAACTGCTGATGTTTAATGCATTATCAGTCACAGCTTTCAATCAAAGGAGTTTGTGTTCGTCCAAATCTTCTGTCTAAAATGATTTTATCCTCAGTTTAATTTCTTCTGTTTTTCTTTCGTCATTTTTAAAGTTTTTAAGATTCCTTATTCAAAGAAAGGCTCTGCCAGACAAAACACTGTTAAATGGGCTGCCATTTTTTAAACTATTGATTAAATATTGATTAATAAATTCTTAATTGGTTAAATTCTTAATGATGATTCATTTATCGATGATTAATTATTAAAATCCTCATCGCAAAACTGCAATGTTTCATTTTTTTTTTTTTTTTTTGTCTATGACTGATAGTTTTCATTGGCTTGTTTGTGATCAGATCACCTTATTGGCTACAAATATACAGATGAAAGGTTTGGACATTAATTCAAATTGTACTCAGTACACTATTATGATTTTAAAAGTAAATAAGTAGATTACATGGTGTAATGCATACTTAAGTACAAGTAAGAGTACAGACTTCAAAATCTTCTCATAAAAGGACAAGTACCCCCAAAAAACACTTAATTATGGTAATTTGAGTATTTATAATTAGTTACTTCCACTCCTGGAATTTAGTAAGAAGATAAACAGTAATGAACTGTCAGAAGGCTGAGATGTATATCAGCAACATATTCTGGTTCCGCATTATTCCGCAGGTCTCTAAATAAGAAAACCTGTCAAATATTTTCTGACTTTCAATAATGAATGTTTCAGACTCGAACCACCTGTTCCATGTTTGACACCCGCAGCCTGCAGCGTTTTTCACCTCAACCTGTTGTGACAAGCTTTATAGAGAAAAACGCTCAAATCCTACAGTTAGTGAAGAATGCAGTGATACAAAACTTTCTAATCCCATCAGACACACATTTGAAAGTGAAGGCTGGTTCATTACAATATTTCAGTCATATAGATTCGGTATAAATACGGAAAATGAACCGAGAAATATTGTTCCCACGCTGACCAGCGAAGAACAGAGCGTCTGTAACAGAATGCACTCACCTGCGGTGACTGTCGGCTTTTTCGGGCAGGATGTTCCCATGAACCGTGCTCTATCCCATGGATGTGCTGAGTCCCAGCTCCGCTCCTGATAACAGCACAGTGTGTGTGTGAGCAGCAGCTCGGCCCTGGAGCTCTCAGGCGGTTGGAGAATGCGGAAAACACCCGCTGTCACTCTGTGTCATGTCATGTCCGATTTACCGTAAAGACGAGTTTAGCGACCTGAGAGGCGTTCACGGTACCTTCTATCGACTAAGAAATTTAGACCCTACCTTATCTTTT
Source organism: Lutjanus erythropterus (assembly GCF_056507025.1). Classification (NCBI taxonomy): domain Eukaryota; kingdom Metazoa; phylum Chordata; class Actinopteri; order Lutjaniformes; family Lutjanidae; genus Lutjanus; species Lutjanus erythropterus. Next base: position 2,307,448 of record NC_139332.1, on the reverse strand, counting down.
TCACTTCAGTTTTGGCAAGGACACCTCAAACTGACAAGTGCTAGAAAAATAAGACTTCCTGTTTCACAATAAAAGCGGAAAAGTACAAAATACAGTCAGTGCTGCTGTTAGTTTTGTTTAATTTGTACACACACACAACAAACACACATTTAGGGCTGCGCAATTAATTGCATCATTGAAATGGCAGTATAGCCAAGTGCAATATCCAAATTACAGAACCAGAACCAAATTGCAATTCTTTCTTTTTCCTGAGGACTTTTCTTTTTTCTTCTTTTTTTTTTTTTCATTGTGTGTGTGTGTTTTGTTGTTGTATTTTTTGGCATCCATAGGTAGCTTATGGAGACTAGCCAACACCATGGTCATAGCCTATCACTCATTTTACCTGACTAAATATTTTTTGGTGTATAGGCTACACATTTTTACAGTTAAGGAATGTATGAAAAAAAATTGCTCTGTAAAAAATAATTGTGACAACTCAACATTTCAAAGCAGGGAACTGCCATAAAATTTTTAAGGTTTCAGCCCAGCTTAAACGCTTAAGAGCTTTAAAATAAAGACGAGTTTAGCGACCTGAGAGGCGTTCACGGTACCTTCTATCGACTAAGAAATTTAGACCCTGCCTTATCTTTTTCACTTCAGTTTTGGCAAGGACACCTCAAACTGACAAGTGCTAGAAAAATAAGACTTCCTGTTTCACAATAAAAGCGGAAAAGTACAAAATACAGTCAGTGCTGCTGTTAGTTTTGTTTAATTTGTACACACACACAACAAACACACATTTAGGGCTGCGCAATTAATTGCATCATTGAAATGGCAGTATAGCCAAGTGCAATATCCAAATTACAGAACCAGAACCAAATTGCAATTCTTTCTTTTTCCTGTGGACTTTTTTTTTTCTTCTTTTTTTTTTTTTCATTGTGTGTGTGTGTTTTGTTGTTGTATTTTTTGGCATCCATAGGTAGCTTATGGAGACTAGCCAACACCATGGTCATAGCCTATCACTCATTTTACCTGACTAAATATTTTTTGGTGTATAGGCTACACATTTTTACAGTTAAGGAATGTATGAAAAAAAATTGCTCTGTAAAAAAATAATTGTGACAACTCAACATTTCAAAGCAGGGAACTGCCATAAAATTTTTAAGGTTTCAGCCCAGCTTAAACGCTTGAGCTTTAAAATAAAGACGAGTTTAGCGACCTGAGAGGCGTTCACGGTACCTTCTATCGACTAAGAAATTTAGACCCTGCCTTATCTTTTTCACTTCAGTTTTGGCAAGGACACCTCAAACTGACAAGTGCTAGAAAAATAAGACTTCCTGTTTCACAATAAAAGCGGAAAAGTACAAAATACAGTCAGTGCTGCTGTTAGTTTTGTTTAATTTGTACACACACACAACAAACACACATTTAGGGCTGCGCAATTAATTGCATCATTGAAATGGCAGTATAGCCAAGTGCAATATCCAAATTACAGAACCAGAACCAAATTGCAATTCTTTCTTTTTCCTGAGGACTTTTCTTTTTTCTTCTTTTTTTTTTTTTCATTGTGTGTGTGTGTTTTGTTGTTGTATTTTTTGGCATCCATAGGTAGCTTATGGAGACTAGCCAACACCATGGTCATAGCCTATCACTCATTTTACCTGACTAAATATTTTTTGGTGTATAGGCTACACATTTTTACAGTTAAGGAATGTATGAAAAAAAATTGCTCTGTAAAAAAATAATTGTGACAACTCAACATTTCAAAGCACGGAACTGCCATAAAATTTTTAAGGTTTCAGCCCAGCTTAAACGCTTGAGCTTTAAAATAAAGTTTAAAAAGTTTTGCCGACCTATAATGTTTAGTTGAGATAATTTACTTTTCTTCTTTAGATAAACTTGAATCTTGGAGTTGAAAACAAAAAATCACACTGTCCAAAATTATTCATACCCTGTCTCAATAATCAGTTGCATACCCCTTATTTTTTATTATAGCCTCCAAACGATTTTTATTATTGTTCACAAGCTTCTTGCAAGTATCGGCAGGAATTCTGGACCATTCCTCCTTTGCAAATGTTTCCAGATCTTTGAGGTTAGAGGGTTTCCGTGCTGTCACCCGTTTCTTGAGCTCCATCCATAGGTTTTCGATGGGGTTTAAATCAGGACTCTGACTTGGCCACTTCATAACGTTAATATCATTGTCCTGGAACCATTTCTTCACCACCTTGGCTGTATGCTTCGGATCATTGTTCTGCTGATAGGTCCAATACTCCCCCAGGTTCAGGTTCTCTGCTGCCTGCTTGAGGTTTTCTTCAAGAATCTTGATGTACTGCTCTTTCCTCATGATTCCTTCCACTTTAACCAAGTTGCCAGGCCCATTTGCTGAAAAGCAGCCCCACAGCATGATGCTTCCACCTCAGTAGGTACTGTGTTCTTTGGTTTAAAGGCTTCACCCTTCTTTCGCCAGATGAAAGCCACATCTCTGTGGCCAAAAAGCTCAATTTTTGTTTCATCTGACCACAGAACAGATGACCAGAAGCTTTCATCTTTCTTTAAGTAGGTCTTTGCAAAGGTCAGACGAGCTTTCACATGCCTTGGTTGAAGCAGGGGGGTCTTTCTTGGTCGACGTCCATAGAGGCCATTTTGGTGCAGTATCCGCTGGAGTGTCTGCCTTGATAGAGTCACACCACTTGAACTCAGTTCCTTCAGGACAGCAGTCCTTGGATTGTTTTCAACATCCCGCTTGATCTTTCTGGCAAGCCGAGGTGACACTATTGACTTCCGGCCATGTCCTTTGAGGTTTTTGACCGTGTGAAATTTTTGGTACTTTTGGATGATGCTTTGCACCGTTGCTAGTCACCTGAAATTTTTTGGCAATTTTTTTGTACCCTTTCCCTTCCTTTTTGGCATTTACTATGCGTGTTCTCAAGTCCTCACTGAGCTCTTTGGTCTTTGCCATAGCAAGTCTTGTGTTGACTCGAAAATGACTGAAATGTCACAAGCAAGTCAACTTTTATAGTCTGAAAACTGGTTAAAAAACAAAATACAACAACTCAGCAACATTGAGAACAATATTAAACACTTTAGACCCAGAGACGATGGTTTGTTTGAATATCCTGTAGCTTTCAGTCTTTGTATCACTGGGGTATGAATAATTTTGGACAGTGTGATTTTTTATTTTCACCCTGTTAAAGATGTTTATTTACACATTCTATCTAAACACAAATCAGTTATGGCTTCAGACTTTCTTTTGTGTCCTATTTAAGTAAAAACTGAGGTGAAATACTAATTTCTGAGTGAAAGAACGAAGAAATCCCTTGTATTTGACAGGGGTATGGATAATTTTGGGCTTAAGTGTATATATATATATATACATTAATGTATATAAACTTGAATAACTTGAATTAAAAAAAAGTTTTCATATTCACACGAGTATATTTAGATATCTTTGTGGATCTATGGAATATAACTCCTGAGAAATCAATCAGACACAGTTTTAGAAAAACCCAGCTTGTTTTTATTAATTTATTCTGAAGTTCAAACACCATCTACAAACTTCAAATCTGAATTCAGTTCATTACACATTCAAAAATACAAAAAGCTGTTACAGTAGGAACTGCCATTGTAATTGTAATGTAATCTGTCACATGAACCCATCTGCAAATATGAAGGAATAAGCAGCAGCTGCTGAAGCTCCAGCTGTAGATGAGAACACACACTCATGGTCTGTTAACCACACTGAAGCTGATACAAAGTTCTCTTCATGCTGCTTGTTTGTTCAGATTGCAATCACACTCCTTGGTCACTGTCCTTTCTTTAAACTTTCACCCCCAATATGGGTTATTAAGTTATTCAGAGATCCTGTGCCCACTTTGACATCCACCCCACCCACACCACCCACTCCCAGCTGTACCCTCTCAGTTCTTCTTGGCCTTTGGTGAGTCATACTTCCTCTTGCTGGAGTACCAGAGGAGCAGAGGGATGCCGATGGAGGGTAGAGTCATGACGCCAAACGCAGCCCAGTCCAGCTAGAATAGGGACACACAGGAAGTGAGTGAGGTGTCAAAGGGACAGTCTAAAAACCAAAACATGAAACACACTATAGCTCCCTCATTTGCTGTCTTTTATTGGTCCAGCAATACCTTCAACGTTCTTTGGATGTGTGTGACCACTATGCACAGTCCAAAAAAGGAAAAACAACTTTTTTACATTTTTGAATGCTTAAAAAACAACTTAATTACCAGCTCTGTTAAATTTGAGAGTTTGTTTAAACTGCAAAAAAGAAAAGATGCTCTGAGGAGGAACCGATTTCCTAAAAAGGCTTTATAAATAAGCACTCACTTGTCAGATTGAAAAACAAACGATAATGCAACCAAAGAAAGCAGTCCTACAATACATGCTCCTTTTATGAAGGCTCTAATGTTCAGTTTTTCTTGGGACCTGTTCATGAAAGTGATATGATCCTGTTGGAGGCTGTAGTGCATTTACAAAGCTCTTATAGGAAAACAGTCTTTATATCGTCCATCTCTGTAGTTCAGGACACCCAGCACAGGGGTCTTGACCCCCACTAGGGGAAGGGGGGGGGGGGGCTTTTTTGGGGGGACTTTTGCCTTTATTGTGATAGGACTGGTGAGAATAGACGAGAGGTGGGAGAGAGAAAGTACATGACATGCAGCAAAAGAGCATGAACTAGAACTGTGACAATGACTCAGGCCTGACACATACAGTACACATCCCACCAAGTGAGCCACCAGAGCACCCCGAGGCCTTCTTCATTTTCAGGGGTGTGAGAAAAGCTTAGAAAATACGCAACAGGCCTGTGCCTTAGTATTTCATTTCTGAGGAAAACTAAATGTAATTTATATTTTTAAAGTTCTAATTATTACTTAAAATATAAACTACTCCTACACTGTATTAATATATACACACACACACATATATATACACACACACACACACACACACACACACACACACACACACACACACACACACACACACACACACACACACAATATTCTATCAACTGTATAGTACTAACATTGTATGAATGCTATCACTGTTGTAATGTCTGACTCAGGTTAAACCCTGACTAAAACATGAATATAGGCAGGGAATGAACATGACCTGATCCTGGGGAAAACAGAAGGTGTACAGGACACTACTAGGAAGTAGCAGGGTCATGTTTCAGGGTTAATATATCATGAAGCATCAGATCAGTGCATACACTGCAAACCATGACAGGATAAGGGCACAGTGAACATCTGAACACAAACTAGATTCACAGAGCCTTCACCTTGTCCTGCATTAGAAAAGTATACAGTTACAACAACTAAAGAGCTGATAGAACAATAGCCAGGTGTCAGGGAGAGGAAACCACTATATACCTCAAAAAAGAAGCCTATTATGTATGTATGGTTTTTAAAAAATAAACAAAAACTGCTGCAGTTACTGTATTGATTGTTAGGGCTCAGTGTACAGTTTCATTTGTTCTGTACCATTATTTTTATGCAGGGAATATGAAATATGTAATATGTCAGGCACTGTCAATGACAGAAAATGATAGAAAAGGGGTGCTTTAAAGAAAAGGGCTTAGCACACTGGTGTAGGTTCACTCAGAAAATGGTAATAAAAAAAGAAAACATTTTGCTCCACCACTGAATCCACCTGTACCTGCAATGAGTGCAGATCTAAAGGTTAATTAGTAAAGGTGTGTAGCTCATTGACTGAGACGATTCGATACACATCTCGATACATGTTCAATGATACAATACATCTTAGAAATTTTAGCAGCAGAGACAGAGAGAAGTGGTGCGAAGAGTGGTGTAATGTGGTGTAACATCAGTTCCTTCACTTTTTGTTTTGAGGTAATGCAGAGGAGAGGCAGGAGAGGGAGGTGGGAGCACTTATTTTGTGTGAGTGAGGCAGCAGGTGTCCAGACAGAGCGGTGCAGGCAGAGAAAATGGAGGAAAGTTACAGCAGCAGTTCCTTCATGCCAAAAATGAAACATATGCACGCCCTAATGAGATGTACCGATACGCTAGTGCTGCATTGATTTTTTCAGATTCATGTTCAGCTTATTACTGATACAGGTCGTCTGAACCGATGCATTCATATCTTACACATTACACCCCTGTTAACTAGGCCTTTATCACTAACTGTTACACTCAAATGTATTCATTATTGGTGTAATGTGCCTTTTGCTTTTATTTCAGTAGCACAACTTCTGTAAGTGCTTTGTTACCCTTTTGTTGTCCTGTACAAAGAGCAGCCATGCACAAGAGAGTGAACTGCTCAACTTGTCTCATGTCCTTCCACGTCTCTGTATGAGGCAGCCAATAAATACAAAATAAAGTAGATATGTTTTTAATGGTCCTGTGTTCCCTCAGTTAAAGCATAGGAAGTACCTCAGAGGTTCTGATGACAAGATTCCATCAACTCTGATCATTTCTTCTACATCCCTGCAGCTCAGTCCACTCAGGAACCTGACTGAGCGAGAGTGAAAAACATTTTTTGACTGCAACACTCACATAGTGTGGGGAGAAGCGCCGGTCGAACTCCCTCTGAGCCAGGATGCCTCCCTGTCCGGGGGCGCTGGTGTATCCAACCTGCAGGAGGGACACACACACACACACGTCAGCTTCACTCACTTCACTAAAACACTGTAACTGCTTCCATCCATCAACATAATAAACTGCTTTTACCACGACTTGTCCTCCCTCCTGAGCCAGGTAGCTGACAGAAGCAGAGGTGAAATTAAAGTAACCGGCCTTCAGGGGGCGCAGCACCACCGTGTGAGACACATTACTGGCTCTGAAAGTTCAACTGTTAAGGCTGACAACATGAAAAGAATGAAGAATCCATCAATGGATAATTGAGACAAATTCAAATGATAATAATCTGCTACAATCTGAGCTTCTCTTTCATTTTTTACTCATCAGAGAGATAAGCATGAGTGCTGGTGAGAAAAGGTTTTTTGATTGAACTTATATTTTTGAGTGTCAAAGTTGACCAACATTTTCTTTGGTTCATTTTGGCCACGATTTTCAACCCTTTTGTTTGTAACAATTTGCTATTAGCCAAGCTATCATACTGCACTTGTGTAAAATGTAACTACGGTGGATGAGAGACCAGGAAGAAAGAGGTAAAGCAGACTGAAATATTACTTTCTACAAACATGTTTATGCTTGTAATTATTGCTCCTCCCGGTATTCTTTTAATTTTTGGTATATAGTGGTCTAGTATACTACTTGCATTTTTATATCTGGTATAGTGTATCCTTGTATATTTTTATATTTTAGTATAGTTGGTTTTTGTATATATTTTATATATTCTCAAATATTCTATAGATATTTATGGAGTATGCTGAGGATTCTCTTGTACTGTGTAATCAAATTTTCATTTTGTTAGATTTTGGGGTTATTTTTCTGTTTGTTTGTTTTTTTGTTTGTTTGTTTGTTTTTGGTGTTTACATGTATATTTGCTACATACTTATTGTCCATGTGTTATGTCTGATGATTTGCTGCTATAACATTAAGAATTTCACAGTTTGGGATCAATGAAGTCCTACCTACCTGTATTCATTAAGTATTGCCTTTTTACTCTTGAGGGTTTTAATTCACTTACTTACAGACCAGTGTCTGTAACTGATCTCTGCCCACTGAATAATTAAACTTGTCTTCTCAGTGATGGACATCTATTTTGTCCATATGTCACTGTCTCTCAAAGACACCAGGGTACTTCACCTGCCAGGCTTTGATTACATTTGTACTTCTCACTATCAGTTCCACTGTGTTGTAGGTTCAAGCTGTGGGTGAAGTGGCTGCTAACAGAGACATCTAGAGGTCACACAATGACTGACAGTGGACCTAAACAGTGCACTGTGAAGCCCTGAGTAACCTGACAGAGACAGATGTGTTTGATGAACTGTTTGGGAATATAACTCCCATTACTGACTTCATCCTACAGCAACAACAATTGCAGGGTGAGGGGACAATAAAGAAGACATTTAGGTTGAAGGATACGGTGCGATCCTGTCCCATTTGACATTCAGCATTCCTGAAACAATTCCAAAGTCTTCAGGAGGAAAAGAATCATCTGACAGTTCCACCTCCAGAGCAGCACTGTAGAGACACAAAGGAAGAGGACAGTTAGACAACCATAGCAGGACACAGTTTATATTAGCCTTTACTGTAAGACAAATGACTGCAGAGTAAAGATAAAAGGTAAAGATCAACTTTATTGTGATCGTACAATCATAGCTGGCAGTCGTGCAGCACCTGGAGACCAACTTCAGCTCTAAGCCAGTGTCTTGAACTAATACACATGTTTTAGGGCTCTATGTGTGTGAAAAGTTCCAGTCCTGAACCCAAACAGTCCTTTATCTGACATTCTCCAGGGTTCAACATCAATGTTTTTTTTCCACTTGCCTGGTTGGGCAAATTGGTCAGAAATCTACTTGCCTGAAGTCAATTTTCACTTGCCCTCTACAAACAGTTTTATTTATTAGCAGTTATCAATTAACAACAAAGAGTCAAGTGATTATCATGTTTAACCTAAGGCTGAAACATCTCTAAAATGTCAGGAAATTGTGCAAAATATTCATCCCAGTTTTTGAGAGTCTCATTTGTCTGTCCAAAATCCAAACATATTCAGTTTAATATAATAATAAACTGAGAAAAGCGGAAAATATCCATTTTGAGAGGCTGAAAACTGCATTTTTCATTTTTGCATGAAGAATTACTTTAATGATTATTCAATTATCAAAGTAGTAACAGTTTAATTCTTTTCTACCACTTGCCCCGGTTGTCAGATTTACTTGCCTGACATGGCATTTTACTTGCCCCAGGTAAGTGGGAAAGTGTTATTGTGTTAAGTTCCCACAACTCAGGCCTGCATTGTTTTATTTTTGATTTAAGCATATTACTTTTTTAATGTGGGGGAAATTGAGGGAAAACGAGTTATAAGGGGAGCACAGTGAAGTGCTTTCGCATGTTGTTTTCTTAAAATCATTTTTGATCAAGTTTACACAACTTGAACTTAACCTCTTCTTGAATGTGATGTAGACACATCTATCATCTGTGAGTGCAGATTTGAATTGAATATTCCTAATACCTGTTTATTACTGTATAGTAATGACTTGATCATCTCACATGACATGGTCTCAACAAAATGAGAATAGAAAGTAGAAGACCTGTCTCACATTAGATGGTACCTCTCCACCTCCTGTGTGTCCGAGTCACCAACTAATTCTTATCTTACAGATAAACACATACTGCCTCCTGCTGAAGTGTAGCATGTCACGGCTGTAGATGGAGCAGACCAAAGTCTACGCAGAAGCATTTGGTCAGTCTATCAACAGTTAATAGAACACATTCAGCTGAGGTGAAAGTAGGAAAAAATCTTCTAACAGGTAGACATATGTTTCAGTGATAAAATGCTATTTTCCCAAGCCCTTCTAAAAACATTTTCCCATGTGACCTGATATAGGTTTCTGCATGATGATGTTGCTACATTAAACTCCTAGGTTGATGGAGGAGGGGAGAGCATCAGCACTGTGACCTACATCACTGCTTTTTGCTAACAACTGAGTGGGAGTTTCCATTTAAAAAAACATGGAAAAGAACACTGATGGAGTCGCCCTTTGACCCCTGTGTGGAAAAAAGTGAGCCGTTCCTACAAGTTGCTTGTTCATTTATGCAGCTATTTTGGCCTGTTCTGATTGATCACCAAAGTCAGTGTGTTAAGTTTGCACACTGTGGTTTTAATTTTGCTAAAAATAAAATTGTGATGTACAATATAGTCAGTCATAGTTGGCTAGAAGATCAATAAATAGGCCATCTGTGAGATATCCAAGATAGAACTGCAAGAATTAATCGATTATTAAATTGCTAACCAGTAATTCTGATTATCAATTAATCATTCTGAGTCATTTTTAAGAAAAAAATTAAAAAAAAAAAAATTTTTACAAATTCTCTGACTTTAACTTGGCTACAGAGAGTTTCCTATCACACTCATCAGACTAGTGCTGACCTGGAGCCCACATTGTAGATGTTGTACTGCAGGGTCAGGTCCCGGCCCTCCACAGCGTAGCGGTTCAGCAGGGATTTAGAGGCCAGCAGACGGGCTCCCTCTTCTCCTGAGCCCAGACTCAGCAGGGCCACGAGCACAAACACATGCAGCATCCTCATCATCTGGAGAGAAAACAGAAAACAATGATCCAAATTAAATATGACAGATTGTTTTGAGTCATTTTTTTTTTAATGTCCAAAGTCTCTGCTTTCAGCTTCTTAAATGTGAATACTTGCTGGTTTCTTTAGTCCTCTATGACAATGAACGGAACATCTTTGGGTTGTGGACAAAACAAGACAACTGGGCACGTGACCTCAGACTTTGGAAAACAAAGATCAATATTTTTCACCATTTTCTAACATTTTATGGCCTACTAATGGATTAACTGATGAAATTATCAACACATTAATCGATGAAAATAATTGCTAGTTGCGGTGCAAAAATGATCATTCCTACTAACTGTGAATCATATCACAATATGTGATGTCGTGCAGCCATGAACGGCACACACTCTGTAAGGTCCAAAGTATGTGGACACCTCGGAGCCAGGCTTCATAGGGTTGGAATGACGTGTTCATACAGCTGTGATGTTCGGGTGTCCACATACATTTGGCTATTTAGTGAAGAAGGCTTCCTTTGAACTTTATTTAACTTGACGTTTACCAACAGTTCTATGAAATATGTAATCAGAATCCAACTGATAGAAAAGGTGTCGACAGGAAAATAAACTCTGGTGTAAAAGTTAAGGGGATTTTTGGAGAAAAAGCTCTAATTAAACTAAACTCTGCTGTCAATTAGCTACATATGCTAACGGTTAGCTAAACGTAGCGCTTTAGCGTTTTATCTGTGCATTAATTATAAAAATAGTTTTTGTTCAAAAAGTTGAGAGCATTAATAAATACTAAGATGTAAAAAAAAAAAAAAAAATGTTAGATTTGAATTAGCCTTACAGTCACCGAGCAGAATACCGATTGCTACAGACGCTTACGTGGACCAGAACAGGCACATCTGGCATTAGCTCCAGTTCACTGACAGAATGACACAGAACAGCGCTCACTGTCTATATTAACATGACGGAAATGGAGCCAACAATGCGTATGTACCTGATTCTAATATATAAAGTTGTTAAATACGTGCAGTTTGTCCAGTTAAATTAAACAGACGTACTTACAGTGACCGTTCAGTCTTCCTCGTCCAACCGAAGATCTTGAAGGACCTGGAGAGGCGCATGCGCAGAAGCTTAAAGCCGCAGTTTGCATGACGTGTACCGAGGAGTGAGTAAAGGAAGTCTGCAAAACAGCACAGCGCCCCCTGCTGTCTGGGGGTGGTATGTTTGAAGGGATTGTCATTTAGGTTTTTTGATTATTGAAATTCAAATGTACAAACTGTAAAGCAATTCATTACAATTGTAAAATTGTATAGTATAACAAGTATAACGAATAGATTTAGAGATAGATTTATACAGATATGGTATATATGGTAAGAAAAAGTGGTATGGTATGAAAAATGGTACAGTATGAAAAAAATACATTAAAAATGCATGAACATATATCAAGTAGAATAAATCATGGTAGATAAAAAAAATACAGATTGAGGCATTTCACTGATTAGATCGCTTTCTAATAAGGCATATAGATCTTTGGCATGTTTGGTTTTCATTTCTTTGCAGGGCCTAGCCATAGAGTTGAATTTCATTATCATATGAACATGGGTGGGGTCTCTATAAATGTTATTTTTATGTATTAAAAAATAGCTAAAATGAACAAAACAGTGACCATTGTGTCCTCTAATAGCGCACCAAAGATAATACTGTTATTATTGCGGTGGCATTCCCACTAAATGCACAGTGATTTCAGCCTGATGCAAATGACAGGAGATGTGATTCAGTTTTAAAAAAAACTTCTTCCTGAAAAAAGTTTAAAATTACATTGTGTCACATTGTGTAGAAAAATGATGTCCTGTGCCTGTGTTGTTTTCCAACATCTTACATATTGCCTGTGTCTTATGAGTAGAATTTATGAACTATGGATTTTGCATTCTATTTAATTTCACTTATATTCTCACATTGTGATTCTTACATGATCTTCAGTAGACATTGCCGTGGCTTTGCTACTTAAATGTCCAGTGTGTGAGATTTACAGGGTTTTATTGGCAGAATATGGCAGAATCTTTTTGTTTTCATCTGTCTAATAAAAATAAGAATTATTGTATTTTAGTTACCTGAGAATGAGCCCTTTACAGGTCCTCCTCCATGTTGCACCACCATGTTTCTACAGTAGCCCAGAATAGACAAACCAAACACTGGCTCTGGATATGGTCCTTCACATTTTGTGTGAGTTTCACAGCCACTGTAGGTTCTTCAACACATTTGGGAGGGGCAGGTGAGGAGAGATGGTTGCTATATGAGACATCACTGCTGACTGCCTCTAAATCCTACACACTGCCCCTTTAACTTTTCCATGAATTATTTCCACAACAGCTGGGTATGAAAGCATGAAACTGCTTGCTCTGGTGTTTCACCCTCACATAAAACAGTTCATGTTCATGGAACTCAAAGCTCAGTCTTAATATTAGAAAATTACTGGAAATGTAGAAATCATGTTTCACTTTGAAGTGGATTTTTGGGTGGAACTGGATAGCTGAAGAACTTTGTTCTCAGATTGGATGTTTTTGGTTGGTAAAACAGTCATACACCATACTACAATGTAAGATAACTAAAAGTAGCTATACAACTTGTGTAGTTATCTGACATCAGAATGTGAATAACTGTTCCATCCTGGCATACTTTTCAAGACTGATGGAATGTATGTGTAGGCTACACAATCTTCAGCTCAGTCTGGTCAGTCTTTTTATGGTATGTTTATCAACCAAACATTTTGATTTTAATACAAAATATGTTTGAGATGGTAAAAAACACACCAGAAAAAACACTGGACGATAAACTCAAGCTATTAAGTGAATGAGGGTAGAAGCTTTGACACATTAGGCTGACTCCACGAAGCAGAACCATATTCAGCCACTAGGTGGAGACAAATAACCTTCTCTGCATCCTGTACATAAAGTTGATCTAATCCCCAATAATACGTCTATAGCCTGCTGGAAATGTAGGGAAGATGAAGGGACACCAGTATATGTACTGGGGACAGTCCAACAGGTGTGAATTGTTACATTGTGGACATCAGGGCTGCAATTTGTATTGTGGCAGACTTCATGGTGTGTTCTGTTTTACATTTAAAAGCAACTTCAGCCACTTCCACAGAGCACAGAGAATGAGAGAATGACTCAAAAGGTATAATTCCAGTAACTGCTGTAGTATGTCACACACCTTCTTGGTCAACTGCTGCAGTTTTACCTCTTGATTATAATTTTACACATACACTCACACACAACTGATCACCCAGCAGAGATATTAACAATGACTGGATAGCAAGCACTGACCTGAGACCTCCTTCAAGAGATAAAATGCTGCATATGAAAGAATATCACTCAGGATGTTTAGTGGGAGAGAAAATATTCTTTCCAGCATCACAAGTGTATAATTCTTTTAGAAATGCATAGGAGAAAAGATGAAGTTGACATAGATTTCAGTGTGGGAGTTCTGCTTTTTATCTTATATTGTTTAGCTTTTTCTGTTTTTTCTTCATTTCTAAGAAGGCGGAATTAAATTTTGGTTAAAGCCCTTTGTTTGGGTGGGTGAGAATAAAGCAGCAGAAGTCACTGAACTGCACTAAGGAATTCAGAAGGACACCAGGGGGTTATTGCCAACAAAAATTCTCTCTTGGTATAAGGTAGTTAAAAATAAAAATAAAAATAGAAAAATATTTTTTCTATATCTTTGCAGTTAATTATTTATTTGACAATAACTGAAAATTGAAACAAACAACTAACAAACAAAACCAAATCCTTGAAATTCCAGGTCTGCAAAAATAGTTGTGAAAAACATGCTGCAGGTATTTAGTGTTTTGCAGTGGGTTGAGTATGAATGAGAGTTTGAGGAATTTGGGAAATGTCATGGATTTTTGTGTGAAAGCAATTAAAAATGATTGATGGTTTGGTCCGCATGGACTTCTATTTCACTGATGAAGAGTTTCAATAATGCGACTTCATTTTTGACAATGCGTTGTAGCAATAGAAAATCAGAAATACTTTATTGATCCCCAGGGGGAAACTGTTCATGTTATAGATGTTCTTGTCAAGAATAGAAAAATATATTGCATAATGCAATTAGAAGAAAATTCTTTAAAAAGAAATGTACCATCTACTAAATATACACAGAGACAAAACTGCAATAATAGATAATAAAACATAATATGTACAATAAAAGTATGTGCTTTGTTTTCCCAAACAGGAATATACTGTTATTGTACACATATACTGTAAGAGGTAGAGATATAGAATAAGAAATGAGAAATAAGAAAAATAAGAATTATGTAAACAAAGAAGTAATTACAGATTTGAAGTAGTTCTTGTACTATAAGTCATATAATGAAACAATTTAATCTTAACCAGGAATAAGAACTGTTTCACCATACATGCATCATGACTTTTGGGGCACTGGTGCCCTTTTTATTTTGTTTGCCCCTGCCCCACGCACAGCCTGTGTCCGCCTCTGCTGAAGCCCAGCTCAGGCTGCTGCTGCTCAGGTGGGTGTGTTGCGTTCATGCAGCGTCACAGTGTAGGAGATATAAAGCTCAGCTGCAGCAGGTGAGTCCTTCATTCATCAGGTGTCACTGTGTCACTGACGGCAGCTCTCAGATCAGCCAGGTGCAGTCATGTTCCGTCCTACCAGCAGACTCCAGCTCCTCGCGCTCATCCTGCTGCTGCTGAGCACAAGCCGCTCAGCTGTTCACAACGACGCCACAGAGACAGGTCACACTATCCCTGTCCCCGACACTCAGGACCAGCCGGCTCCTGAAGACACCAACCAGGCCAGGAACGGCGGGAGACGGCAGCCTGACGCTGTGCGTAATGGTGAGTCCACACCATTACGCATGACCTAGTTACATTTACATCAGTTCATTTTTACTTGCTCAGTAGAGTTTGACACAGAGACTGGTGTTTTAAAGTGATGTCTGGATGACTGGCCACTGTGCATAGATGACATGATGCTCTCCTGGTGTGGTGCGGTGTGCAGCAGATGGTACATGCAGATTGTCAAAGCCCTTAAAGAGGCAGTTCTCCCCAAACTCACAAATACATATTTTCCCTCTGGCCTGTACACTATTTATCCATCTGGATAGTTTTGGTGTGAGTTGCAGAGTTTCAGAGATATCAGCTGTAGAGATGTTTGCCTTCTCTCTAATATAATGGGACTAAGGTTGTAGTGCTAAAAACACCAAGAAAATACATTTGAAAAGTCATGTAGTCATGTAGGACCTACTTTCTACCATGTAATCAAGAAGGCACTTCTTTCTTTTCATAGAGAGAAAGTAGTTCCACTATATTCTATAGTAGTTACAGTAGTTTCTACTACAGAGAGAAAGTAGTTCCTGTGTGAAACTGCTCTCAACAAGGTCCGTGGATTATCTTGAATAACCAGGTCATGATTTTGGAAAGAGACACTGGTTTTTAATTTTTCAAATATATTTTTTGGTGCTTTGAACACCACAAGTCGAGTGCAATTTAGTCCCATTATATTTGAGAGGAAGCAGACATCTCTACAGCTGATATCTCCAAAACTCTGCAACTCACACCAAAACTATCTAGATAGATAAATTGCACTCGACTTGTGGTGCTCAAAGCACCAAAAAATATATTTGCTGATATCTCTGAAACTCTACAACTCACACCAAAACTATCTAGATGGATGAACAGCACTACAGGCCAGGGGGGAAATATATATTTTTGATTTTTGGGTGAACTGTCTCTTTAAAAAGGAAACTTGAGCTAATTGGTTTTAGAGATAAAAATTTACTGAATTCCAAACTTTTCTAGTAGCCACATGTGGAAAATTAAATGAGTAAGTGTTCAGCATCAGTGCTGCAGTAAGGTGACCTGCAGCAGAACAGTTATCACCTGGATTTAAAGGTAAGAGGGAAAACTGTGTGACTGCTGTGAGCAAACGTTTATGGCTTACTGGGCTGCACACTGAGACACTGAGATAAAGAAAGAAAAGAAAGAAGGGAAGAAACAGTGTAAGGGACAAACATGCAAGAAAACAAGAAGTTTAATAATGGTGGGCATAAATTGATGTAGCAGAAAAAAATCATAATCTGTCAAGTCGCAACTTTTATCAACCCATACATTCATTTAGTTGAATTTGTGTTGAAAGGCACTGCCAATTCATAATGTAACACAATTTCAAAACAGGCCAGCTCTGTAGTACGGCTGGACAATATGAGATCAAATATCACAATGTTTTTGACTAAATACTTCTATCAATTTTGCAATAATATTGTAGGGATGACAGTTGGTGTTTTCACAAAATATTAACACAACTAGAACAGTCTTGTAATGACATCACTTTACTGTAATGCAGCCTTTAAAACCAGAAAAGAACAACATTTATAATATATCACCACATAACCATGTCCAAATCTAAGACAATATATCACAATATAATATACAGTATAATATAATTTAATATCCATGTAATACTCAGCCCTACCTACTCTGTATGAGTTATATTGTTCATGATCAAACTTGAAATGAACCTGAAATGAACAGAAGAATCACTTGTACACAGGCTAAACAAAGTCTATTGTCCAAACAGATATTTTTGTGGTTTTATTGTGATTTATTTATCCTTGGCAAGCAAGCAAACAGGGAGCAAAGAAATCACACCTTCTGCAGCCGTAGACCCTCCCAGGGACTGTACATGCTGCTTCTATACCTGCCTACCTATAGCAGGTTACATACTGTAGAACCTGAGGTGACTGTGCTATCAACAATAGAAACAGAACTATATAGCTACTGAAATATATTTGAATTGAACAAAGATCTAGATTAAATGAAATATTTTACAATTGATCACAAATAATAACTCCTACAAGCCCTTCACACAGAGATGGTAGGCAGGGCCATTTTTAGTTAGATGGTACATTCATTAAGGGGCTTTACAATTAGAATGGGAGACAAAACAGCAATTATGATCTTTGTTACATTCAATTATAGATCATAATTGCTGTAATATCAGTCAGTAAATGGTATGATAGTAATAGTAAAACCCAAGCTGTAAACAAAAATCCAGATACAGGACCTAACCTAACATGCCTGAGATCATCTGGGAGCCTATTCCATGTACATCAAATGTGACAGCTACATGCAGCTTCACATATTTTATGGTAACAGAGTCACTGAATGGGGTTATTTTGAGAAAGACTTAAAAAAAAAATCAAAAATAATGCAGCAGAGGCTGACTTTTAGTGTTGGGTATGAGTTAATCCTCACAAATGCTGGATCCTACATTGCCCATGATGCAATTTGACAGCATATATATCTTTACACTTTCCCTGCCTGGCAACTGCCCACATCTTTCAAACTCAGCACACCCAGTTTGGCCCAAATACAAAGAATTTGTCGTGGACTGCATTTCACAAAGTTTAAAAAATTTATAATCACTCAAGAACTCACAAAAATTAGTGCTTTTTTTAAGGAAGTCTGGTGACAGAGAAGCAGCCTGTACTGGTGTTTACTGTATTCGTAACATTTGACTTGTTTATCATGTCTTCTTTCATAAATGTATTGTAAGTAGTGAAATCAGTTGAAACACTATGTTTAATCAGCTCCTAAATATTGACTGATGAATGCACCTCAGATATAGAGTAAGCCAGTGATGGTGTGACTAACAGTGTTTATTATTCAAGGAAAGACTGACCAATCAGGGTTGAGCGTCCATCGTTGACCTCTGAGCCCCCTACCATCGTAACAGCATGAAGCATTATGTCTCCATGACCCGTTTATTATCTTCTTATTGAAGCTGCCCAGTTAGGTGACCCCAAGACGCTCGATTAGATTGGTAGCAGCAGTGTTTCTTTTCTGTGGGTACCTGTTGTGTGTGTGTGTGTGTGTGTGTTTCTGTCGATCATGCTGTTGTTATTTGAGCTGTTGCTTTTTTAGCTTAGCTTCCTCAGTATAGCTAGCCAGCTAACTTAAGTTTCAGAGGCTGAACACAACATTATGGACATGTGGTTAGAGACGAAGACTCTTTTAATCTCTGCACTGAGATGTATATCAGAGGCTCGTCTGGAAGGGATGTGAGACTGTAGACACTGACCAACCCTAGACGCAACCTAATGTATTGCATTTAATGCAGAATTTACAGGAAGGCACGAATGATTGGGAAACTGTGGTAGCCATTTCACAAAGTTTATTAAGTTTCTCCTCACTCAACAACTCTGAAAATAAATCTGGGGATATTCCAGTAATTAGTGTGTTCATAAAGATCTGCTGCTTATCTTGTCAGATAAGAGAGCCCTAACACATCATTTACACTACAGTTAATCAGATACTTGTACTTCTACATGTACTTAGACTAGAGTAGAATGTCCTTCAAGTGGCCCAGGGCACAGTGTGTACACACTGTCAAAACTAATCGGATTTTGTTGCACCTTGGGTCCATTCACACATGTTAAAGCTTTCCACTTGTGATAGGATCACCCAGAATGCATGTTAATAGCAGGTGTAAACAGGCTCTACAACGTTATTGGAATTATTTTCTTGCACCTGATAAACTCCACCAGAGCCACAGAAGATATTTTACAACTGTTCTCACAGGCTGAGTTTGGTGGAGTGTCCACCTAATATGACCAGAGTCCTTCATCTGATTCACAGACCATTATTTTTTAATGCTTTATTTCACAGCTGTACAAGTCAAAGCAGCACACATATTGATTTTCTGCAAGGGTTTAACCAAAGTGAAAAAAATTGCTGTTCTCAAATAGGAGGACTTTAGTTGTACGTCTGTGTAAAGGAAAAAGGTTTTTCTTCTAAGCACATTTTACTGAACATTTTACTGATAGGTTCAATAACAGTCATTCTGCCACTGGCCAGATCTGTTAGATAACAACACTTGAGAGTAATCAGTATATCTGAACAGTCACAGTATGAACAGATCAGAATAAAGAGGTGAGTTTGTACTGTATATGTAATTCAGTTTCCGTGTTTCAGGCCCAGATCAGAGCCAGGTGGGCTGCAGAGAGCTGAGGTCCACAAAGTACATCTCTGATGGCCAGTGCACCAGTGTCAACCCCATCAAGGAGCTAGTGTGTGCTGGGGAGTGTCTGCCTGCCCACCTGCTGCCCAACTGGATTGGAGGTGGAGGTTACACTGGTAGATACTGGAGCCGTCGTGATGCCCAAGAGTGGCGCTGTGTCATCGACCGGACCAGGACCCAGCGGATCCGGCTGCAGTGCCAGGACGGTAGCACCAGGACCTACAAGATAACTGTGGTGACCTCCTGCAAGTGCAAGCGCTACACCAGGCAGCAGAACGACTCGGGGCACAAGGACACAACTGTCAGCGGTGGCAAACAGAAGAAGAATCAGAGGAAGGCTGGACCGCCTGAGGAGAGAGGCGGGAGGCAGTCTGACAACTGAAACCCTGTAATCCTGCAGACTCCTGTCTTCATCATGATGTGTATGGATGAATTATAAGCGTGCAAATAATAACCAAGTACTTAAGAGGCAGGCAAAATAGAAGCAAAGGGGACTAGCATAGATTTGTCTCCAGATTTATATCATTGTCTAACAGAAAACTGTTTTAAGATTAGTCTGTGGACCAAAGCACAGCTTAGTAAGTATAATAGTTAAGCAATTTCTGGAAATGATTTACTTTCTATTATACACTTGGACATTCAGATGGATGTCAGTTTGTGTGTTCCGTACCAACCTGGAATTACAACATGTTAGCCTAGCTTAGCATAAAGGCTACAAGCAAGGGGAAACAACTAGCCCAGTTCAGTCTGAAGTTACCGCTAACAGCTCTGAGGCTCACTGATTTACACGTTGGATGTCATTTGTTTAATTTGTGCACAAACAGAAATGTAAAATTACATTCTGGTTTTAGGGGGAGTTACAAGCTGGAACTATTTCTTGATAAATACTTTATTTATCACTTAATCTATGACTGTTTGTCAAGAAATGATTCCAGAATAGTGAGTTTTACAACTGGTTTTTGTTGTTTTTTCTAAACATTGTACTGAGTCAGGCTAGTTGTTCCTTGTTTCCATTCTTTATGCTAAGCTACATTAACCACATCCTTACTTAAAATAAATCAAAAGTTAATTAGCCAGCATGACCCATTGGTAAAGGGACTCCCTAAAAACTTGGCATTTCTCCCGGATGGGCAGAATGTCGCAGCGCACGCTTCAGCAAATTACCGTTTCAGTGCACAAACAAAAGTAGAAATATAAGATCAGGTTATCTGATGTTTGTAACCCTTGCAAGCCTATTTAGGTAAAATAACTACACTGATGTTAGAATACAGACTGCACATCTTAGTATTTTTGTTGTTGGACATAATTTAGTCCATCTTGTCATATTTCCACACTATTTAATTCAGGGGTGTAGCAGGGGATTAACACGCTTTATCAACCTCTTTGAAATGATGTTGAGAGTTTACTCATCTGTTTTCAAATCACCTGTATCAGTCAGTGAGTCAACAAGGTGGGTAAACTGTGTTTACCACTACATCCCTGATTTAGATATAAGGTTATGATGGTCAATTTGACAATTTATCTACAGTCAAAGTCATTTTAAACCTGCATTTAAGTCTAATGTTAGTCACAGTTGCCTTGTCAGTAGCACAAGAAGCCAAAATCTAAATCTATCTTCCTACTTTTAATTGGAGTTTGCTAGGTGTGAGGCATCCTGTATGTTAAGCCACCTTTTTTAGGACATGGCTGTCTCTCTTATCCAAAAAGAGACAAGATGACCCACAAAGAGCTGACAAATCTGCACATCAGGCATACAAAACTGATTGTGATGCAGGATGTGCAGGATGTCAGACACCACCCCAAAATACGAAGTGATGTTAATTTTAAAGGAATATTTTGTAAAATATGCCACAGTCAGAGAGGTCTGTCATTTAGTACAGATGAAAGATGTGTTTTTCTGATACAGTATATACTGTATATTTATCTGAAATATAAGATCTGTTCTTATAATATGAACATAAAACTAGTGGCTAATTCCAATAATAGCATCTATTAGATTAACTTTATTGTGTACAAGTCTAGCAGTGCTGTAGCTACAACACAACCTAGTAATACAGTCTCTCAACACAAAATGTTCAGATGAATCATGGAGCTTCACACCAAATGTGCATGGTCATTACTTCCAAAAAATGCACTCTGTTCTGCAGCTACACAAGCCATAGCAGCACACAATATGCTGACTTTCTTCTTGGTTTTTCCAAGAGCGCCTGCAGAGATATTGGTGGCCCACCACAAGAGCATGTGCAAGAGGTATGTCTGTAATGGATTGTTTCTGTGGGCTGGGCCTTACTGGTTACTGTACAAAAACACAACTTTATTACCTGTACACAACTTTATTTTGGTGAAACTTGGTCATATTTTATGGAGAAAATGTTTTCTGGCTTTCTCTCCGATGTCAGAGTTTCCTGACCGCTAACTCCTGCTGACTGTAACTGCATTAGCAACTGCATCAGTTGATGTTGCCCCTCCACCCCCAGTTCAAAGCTCAAGCAACACTGTGAGCTGCCTCTCTGGGCAGTCAGCTAATTGGACTGCTACTTTACCAAGAAGTAAAGCTATCTGCCTGTCCTTAAGATGATTTCATAGGGAGGACCAGAAAACATTTTCTCCATAAAAGATGATCTATAAATCTTAATATTCTTCTTCTGTTGAGTTTTATTAAAGGTCCATCTCTGGTTTCATGGAAGTTAGCATGAGAATTTACCAAGAATGGTGAGGATTCCCAGAGTTATGGTACTTTACTCTTTAATTCCACCAGGACTTCGCTAAATGACAGAAAATATAAACCAGTTAGGTATACCCCATTGTGATTATTTCAACACTTTATTTCCCAATTACATTGCGGTAGTAAAGGTAATTGGTGGATATGTTTACAGGTGATGTATTGATGAGTGAATGAAGAGCTACATTAATGTGCCCCACCAGGTGGGCAACAAAGCACAGGAGTTTAGTTTAATAATGCTGTAGTCAGTATGAGCAGTTATTTTGGCAGAAAACAGTTAACAGGCCTGTATTATATTATTTCAGTCCATACCATCCCAGTTATCTCCTTTGTATGTGCTGCTCTTCAGTTTGTGCTCTACCTCACTCAAACTGCTCGTTCAAGATTCAGTCATTTACTACCATTTCAATTCACAAATAAAATGTTATAAATACTCTGATTAGATAAATAAAACATGCACATTTGGATTGAAACTGTCAGTAGAGATGCACATCTGTTGCCTTTGGCTTCCTTACGTCACCTGAGAGCCCCCACAACACAGAAGTGCTGCCCAAACACAGTGTGTAATGTTAATGGAGGATCTGATTTCATGCCGCAATATGCAACAGTTTGTTTGTAATGAAATACCAAGATAGCTCATAGTTTGGTTCAGTGTGTCACAGATAGCAGGTAGTTCTGCCATAGAGCATGTAAAAATAATAATAAAAAAAGAATTCAAAGGCACAACAGACTTTGGATGTAAGACATGTAAAACATAATGTTTCCATGATTCATAAAAGTTTCAAATGTGAAGTTTGATTTCTATAATAGAGTGATGCGTAGATAGCCTATAGTGTTAACATATTGTACAATATATGGGTAAAGTTTTATGGGGGTTTTTCAGAGTGAATAGCATTTAGTAATTTATTTTTTTACCAAAACAGTTGGCGTTCTTTTTGTATATATTTTTTGTCATTGTTTGAAATAAAGTTGAATGAAACTTGTTTACAAGGCTGTGTTTGTGACATAATGCTGCAGGCATGCCAGACAGGCTCACTGCAAACAGGAACTCCCTAACAAGAGAGGCATTAGTCAGTGATGAAACTCTCCTTTCAACAGACGCCATACTTTGTTTTATTGTGAAGGGGATACCTCCACCTCCAGGCTAGTGGGGTTGTTCCAGCTGCGGCAACATGTTAAGACGCTTTATTGTCTCATGTATCCGTTCAGTTTTCCTTTCTGAAAGCTGTGGGTTCAGGTAGGCAGTGAATAGAGTCACCTGCACTGGGTGACAACAGGATGTTTAACTTGTTAGCTGCAGAGGAAAAAGAATTGATGCCCCTTTGTCAACAATATCCTGTGGCTACAGTGAAGGGGAATCATTGTAAAGTCTATAGGAATGTTGATTTGCAGGTTGGGAAAAACATCACCTTTTTTCAGACAGTTTTATGAACAGGATTTGTGTGGTTGATAGCAGAAAAAAATGGGTGATAAATTTACTCAAATACTAGGAAGGACATCAATGAACATAAATAAGCATTTTAGGAGGGTGAATAATCAAAGTTGATTGTTTTAAGGAATTAAATTATTTTAACCCAAGAACCATATTTTTCTAACCCTAACCCAGTAGTTTTGTTGGCTAAACCCTAACAAACTGTGAGCACCTGAAATGCATCTCAGAAAGCTTTATTTTGAAAAAATACCAAACTGTGGCTGTAACCTAAAATGTTTGTCAGCAAGCTTTATTTTGAAAGTCTAAATCTAACTGAAGTGACGGTCCTCTGAAACATTTTTAAGTGTGGCACCCAGCTAAGCTCTGAAATGCAAACAGGTGAACTTCAGTAACGAAACCAACAGTGTGGGTCAAATTCCAATAACAGGCTATTTAATCACAACAAAGAGTCACTAACATCAATCACCAAAGGTTAAAAAGGAGAATATCTCGCTGCAGGGAGGGTGGCACACCAGTCAGCAGGCTGATGCACCTGAAATATGCTATAAGTGGAGAAACCAAAAATTAAACAAATAAATAAATAACCAAAAAACCAAAGCTATAAAACAAAATAAACCTTCTCTTTACCCTCAACAGAAAAACACCCAAACTAATACCAGTGCCACAGCAAACCTTAAAATGATAACACCACAGATCAACAGGTGAACCTCCACTGCACCAGCTGCTCCTGTGACCAAAGGCCAACACCAACTGCAGCACTAGAACAAAATAAAACTTTAGATTAGCAATATACTCAAACTACTAAAAGTCAAACAAAATACAAATAAGCAATATAAGATATGTTGTAAATGGCAACCAGCACTTTGCCTGTAAATTTAATAGAGCACATGTTAAATCTCAGTCTACACACTTGATAGTAATGAGACATTCTCATACCTCACCACTGCCACTATTCTTGGACTCCTTACAAAAGAAAGAATAAATTGTTGGCAGACCCACATTTTTACAAAGATTCCATATTTACATAATACATACAAATAAATTACATGCATTTGCACCCCTACATTAAACTTACAAACAAATAATCTTGAATAAAACAAAGTTTGTATGGCTTACCAAGGAAGCATGTGCACAGGAGTGATCTCAGGAGCATGAGTGAAGCTTACACACCTGTGCTTCATGGGCCTCTCAGCTCAGGTGCTCTCCTGATTGGCCAGTTGTACCTGAATCCTAGTATTCCCCTGATACATAAGCAAGATTTATTTAAAAAAAAAATTAAACAAAACTGACTGTTACCTGAAATGTTTCTCAGCAAGCTATATTTTGAAAGTTCAAATCTAACCTAAAGTGACTATCACCTGAAATTTTTCACAGAAGGTTACGTTTTAAAAATCTAAACTGTGACCATCACCTGAATTATTTCTCGGCAAGGTTTATTCAAAAAAATTAAACCTAACAAAACTGTGACTGTCACCTGAAATGTTTTCAGCAAGCTTTATTTTGAAAGTCTATCTAACCTAATGAAACTGTGACCATCACCTGAAATATGTGATTACAATCATGGTGGACTGGTGGGTCTGTTATGCACTTTGTTATGATACTGAGTTTAAATAGACCATGACGAGGCCTTTGAATGAGACCTGGTGTTCCACCTCCTCTGCTCTGTTATAAACAGTGTAACAGAGCTCACTGTGTCAGATGTTGGTCGGACGGTCAGTGGCAGTAGTTCAAAGCCCTGAGTCAGGTGCTGGGACAGTGTGGTTAAATTGTGAGTGACACTGCTTCTGTCAAAGCGCCCTGACCTCTGTGACCCAAGTTCCTCCAGCTACAATCTGTTGTTTACTCACTCAAAAAGACACTGACTACCAACTTGCAGCACATTTAGAGCACATTCAGCTCCGTGCTTGTTTCGGGGCTTCCCCTACAGGCTATAATTACATGTACAATAGTTTTTCTGTAGAGACTCCACATCCTGCCTAACCCTGGTGTCTTCCATCGTCTTTTTTTTAGTACAACAAACAAGTTTCAACCTACAGAGTTCACACATTACTGAATAGGAGGATTACAGCAGAGTCAGTGATAGTGTTGCTCTCTTAAAAGCCATCACAACTGGAGCCATGCATCCAGACCAGAACAAGCAGTAATTAATAATGAGATAATACGGTGTCACTGCTGGGTTACAGCCACACTATAAAGCCCCTCTACCTTAAGTGTTAATCTTCCTCTTTCCTACATTATGAATCATATGAGGAGGCAATTGTTTGTATTGTATTCATCAAAGAGAGGGTGGAAGCCACATCAAAAGCTGCAGAAATTCATCTTCTGCAAACATACTAAGTAAAAAGACCAAAATAGAATCATAAAGGTCCATTTTGTTGAGTGTCCTGAGGCCTGAAGCTGTGAAAGGTGCCTGCTGCTGTGTGTCTGTCTACATGTGTGTTCTGCACTCAATAGCCTCCAACAGTGAAAGAAAGTTTAATCTCTCTGCTGCAGACACACCTGTTTCTCATTCAGCCAGGATGTTAGTGAAGGACGCCCTCGTAGCCACAACGCTCAGAAAACCTTCACCAGACAAAGAGATTGTGTTTTTACAGCCACACAGGGATCACACGCCTTCCCTCTACTAGATCCACTTATAATGCTGTTATAGAAGAAATATGGTAGACAAAAGAGAAGGAGAGTGATTTGGTAACAGCCTGCAACACGGGCTACAGAACCTCAGCTTCAGAAGGAACAAAGCAGATTCCGCCATGGGAGAGTGGACCAGGTTTTTCTCCTTCAGGGTCGCTGGGGTGGGTGGGGACTAGGGCTGGGTATTATTTAAAAAAAAAACATAATACCAGTATCCAGTGGTGAACCATGACTATTAGAGCTGGGACATGGGTCAAAACTTAGCCAGACACACCAAAAATGCAGCAAAATGGAAAAACATTTTGCAGTCAGGTAGCTTGTGACTTGTGTTTGGACTTCACCTGGGCTGCCCCTTGTCTCCAGCCCTGTATGTGATATTCAGGGACGGGGTCTCAAGTTGCAGCCAGAGTGAGGACAGTGTCCAGTTTGTAAACCTCAGAACTGCATCTTTGGTTTTTGCAGATGATGTGGTTCTTTTGGCTTCATCAGGCAGCCTTGGTCTCATTCCCAACTCATTGAACACTGACATTTTGTTACTGCCCCTCTGCAGCATATAGACACATATGGTACCTGTTAGCAGCTGATAGAGATGCACCGCACTTTCAGGTGACCCAGCTGCAGCTGTGTGAGACACTGGGCTTTCAATATTGTATAAAGAGGGAAAAAGTCCACACAAGGAAGAGGTGGGGTGAAACAGCACAGGATTATCATCCAAGAGACCAGGGTCTGGGTCCCATGTGAAATCAAAATGTTATTAAAAGTTATAAGTTACATAACATTACATGCATGTGACTTACATCATGTCGCTTTTGTGCTGTAAGTCACTCCAGTGAAATCACATGACATGCTTTTTGTAACTCTAAACATGGTCTCATCCTAAACCTACCCAAGACGTTTTTGTGCCCAAACCTGCTGGAACTGAGACCATTTAACCTCGTGAGAAAAAGGCTTTCTAGCAGCGTCTCATACAGCCGCTAAAAAAGGTAGGGAGATGCCAGGGTGTGACAAAATGTTGGTAATGATTAGCTGGAATGAGACTGAAACACCAGGAGACTGCATGGTTTACTAGCGGTAGCAGTTAGCTACATTACAAGCAAATGATGATATTACTGTCTCCAGGTGGAAAGTGTGTTGCTGCCCCAAGCAAATGAGTTCAAGTATCCTGGGCTCTTGTTCATGAAAACATAAAATGGAGCATACAGGCAGACTGGTGCAGCATCAGCAGTAATGCAGGTGTTGTACCGGACCAACTGGTCTCACTGTGCACAAAGACATGTATTCAAATCATATTCTCCACTACAAAGACTGCATTACTACAGCCAAATCCGCATACTACTCTGGTTTAATTAGTTCAAATGAGGGTAACTCTAAGGCCCTTTTCTCCCTACTCACAAATATTACAAAACCACCGGATTCACTTCCTCCTCACCTGTACTCTTCTGATTTCTGCAATACTTTGGTATCATTTTTCTCTTCAAAAATCGAACATATTCACCATCAACTTACACCCACCTCTGTTCCAACTTCACCTGCCCCAGTTCCATGTGCCCCCACCCATTCACTCTCAGTATTCACCCTACCTTCAGTTAATGAAGTCTCCAAATTCATTAAGAAATCCAAATCGTCAACCTGTCAATTAGACCCTCTTCCCACTGTCCTTGTAAAAGCCACCCTCCCCTCTCTGTCCCCTCTCATCACTGACATCATACACTCTTCCCTTACCACTGGTGTTGTTCCTTCTGCCCTCAAATCAGCTGCTGTAACCCCAATACTCAAGAAACTTGGTTCAGATCCCAATAACCTCAATAACTTCCGCCCAATCTCAAATCTTCCATTCATTTCCAAAATTCTTGAAAAAACAGTTGCTGCTCAACTCCACACCCATCTTTCCTGCAATAATTTATATGAACAATTCCAATCTGGTTTCCGTCCCTTCCATAGCACTGAAACAGCACTCCTTAAAGTCACCAATGACCTCCTCCTTGCTGCTGACTCCGGTTCACTATCCATTCTCCTTCTGCTTGATCTGACCGCAGCCTTCGACACAGTTTCACACACCATCCTCCTGAACAGACTTTCCTCTCTTGGCATCACAAACACACCTCTTAACTGGTTTCATTCATATCTTTCAGGCCGCACTCAGTTCATCCAGTTAAAATCATTCACCTCCCATTCAGTCCCCGTCACCTCAGGTGTCCCCCAGGGCTCTGTCCTGGGGCCCCTGCTGTTCATTATTTACCTTCTCCCCCTTGGTCACATTTTCCGCAAACATCATATTCACTTTCATTGCTACGCGGATGACACCCAGCTCTACCTTTCAGCCAAACCTAACTCCACATTCCCACCCTCGTCCCTCACCAATTGCCTTCTTGAAATACAATCCTGGTTCACCTCAAACTTCCTTAAATTAAATTGCAATAAAACAGAACTTCTCTTAATAGGCACAAAAACTATGCTAAATAAACTCCATAATTTTTCTATTCCCCTCGATAACTCCTCCATCTCTCCCTCCCCTCAGGTTAAGAGTCTGGGTGTCATCCTCGACAGCACCCTCTCCTTCGCCTCCCATGTCAATAACATCACTCGGTCTGCCTACTTCCATCTTCGTAACATCAACCGGCTTCGTCCTTCTCTTACCCCTCACTCAACTGCTGTTCTTGTTCACAGTTTGGTCACCTCCCGTTTAGATTATTGTAACTCTCTTCTCTTTGGCCTTCCGCATAAAACCCTCCATAAACTACAACTGGTCCAAAACTCAGCCGCCCGTATCATTACACGCACCCCTTTAATCCATCACATCACACCTATTCTACAACAGCTACATTGGCTCCCCATCACACATCGCATCAACTATAAAATACTCCTCCTTACCTTCAAAGCTGTCCACAACCTTGCCCCTACATATCTCTCTGACCTCCTCCACATTGCTACACCTGCCCGCACCCTCAGATCCTCTTCTTCCATCCATCTCATCGTCCCCCCCGCCCGTCTTGTTACCATGGGGAGCAGAGCATTCAGCCGCTCTGCTCCCCAGCTCTGGAACTCACTCCCACCTGACCTCCGTAACACAGACTCACTACCACATTTCAAATCCAAACTCAAAACCCATCTGTTTAAACTGGCTTACTCCCTCTGATCACATTTGCATTGTCTAATTTTAAACTGTATTTTGTATTTTATTGTCTTTTTAATATTGTGTTTGCTTTTATGTTGATGATGTAAGGTGACCTTGAGTGTCAAGAAAGGCGCCTATAAATAAAATGCATTATTATTATTATTATTATTGTGATATAGAGGGAGCTCGGCTGGAAGCCAAAGCTTTCAAGTTAGCAGCTGATCTATGTTCCGACCCTCAACCTATGGTCATGAGCTTTGAGTAGTGACAGAAAGAAAGAGAACACCAATACAAGTGGCCAAAATGAGTTTCCTCTGTAGTGTGGCTTGGCTCAGCCCAAAAGACAGGCTCGGAGTGGAACCTCTGCTCCTTTACATGAAAAGGAGCCAGCTGAGGTGCTTTAAACATCTAAATAGGATGCCTCTTAGATAACTTCCTTTGGAGGTTTTCCAAGCACATCCTACTGGGAGGAGAACCGAGGGCACACTCAGAACTTATCGGAGGTGCTACATATGTCATCTGGCCTGCTGTAAATCTTTTCTACTAACAGTGTATCAGTAATACATGTATTTGGCTACTGGATCCTGGATTTTTCAAAGTACTTATACTGTAGCTTTTTTACTGGGTACCTCTTCTATTAATACAAAGTAAATATAACCTACTGAGTGATAATCTGGAGGTTTAGGAGGAATGTAGGGTGTTTTCAAATTAGGTACGATTGCTTTGTACCATGACCCCAGTCCCCTGCCAGTCAGCTTTCACAGTAATAATATTGTTGTGTAATATTGTATACTTGCATCATCATCTACACAACATTTGTTTATGTTATTGCTATAGTGTAGAAAAGCCTGACAATCACAAGATCCAAATAGCAATTTTGGTAAGAATGTGGACTGTACTGACCACCTTTTCAAGTGGATCCAGCTGTGCCTGAGTATTATAACGGAGAGTTCAACCTAATCAAACAAAGTGGACTTTGGGGTCAAGTGTACCTGGATCGAGCCCTGCTGTGAAAAGCCCCCTAAAGATAATTTATATGGTTGTTATTATTTAATTACTGGGAACATATTCTATTATTAAAGGATGTATGACCTGTTCAACAGGAACACTGAGTTCCCTGTGTATAAATAACTAGCTATCATACCTCCACAAAACCATAGCTCACAAGAGGTATTGAAAGCTGTGATATGAAACATTTCTGCATTAAGATGTCTAAAAACATTTGACAAATGTTAAATATTTTGTTGAGTCAAGATTTACCTAAATGTTTACAACATGGATTAAACCCAGAGAAATCCATCATGTATTCAAAGTAACTGTACATTTCCTATTAGCTACTTGTTGCTATAACTGAACACTCATGTCTGATACATCAAATAGTGACATAGGAAGTCAGCAACCATGATTAAACGCAAGATAAATAATACTGTAATACATACCTTTAATGCATGAATATGAATATTTAAAGGTTGGATTTTCTGAATATGTTGCGTACAGTAGGTTTTTTCTTCATGAGGACAGTTGTAAGGGTTGTGCTAACCACTTAGAGACACAACACACCTTTTTATTAACCATTACATCACTCATCACTAAGAAGCAGCTCAACAGTAACAGCTGGTGATGATGATAACTCACCTTTTCTTTTTCTTCTCTTGTAAAACAAACAACAGACTGACAGCCAACACAAGAAAAAACAAACAGTGAATACAGGAGCAATGATGGTAACTCTGAGATGGTCCATTACAGCACATGTTAAGGATACAGGGTTTCCTATCCATGGGGCGTCTTATTGTAACACTCACACAGCCCCTGCAGACAGGAGAACATAAAAGCTGTGCTGTTTGTTCCTCTGCTGCTATCAGGTGACAATACAGAATTCTTGAGGAGCATCTGATAGCCTTGTTGCTTCCTTGATGATCTCATCCTACTGGAAACCTGCATTAACACCAACATGCTCTTGAATTTCACTTCAAAGCACTGATAATGTACACAGGTCTTATGTAGGAGCTGTGTTTGTAAAATAGCTCCTTTTGAAGAGAGAAAGAATCTTGAAGAATTATCTCTTTAGAGAGGCCAATAAACTGGCAATAACAGACATGTTATAATACTGATATCTAAGTAAGAGGCAGTAAGAGGCTCTTCACATCTGAAAGTCTGAACCAGGGTCAGAATCATGGTTCACATATTGGTTACACTGTTTAGGGCCAAACTCAAACCAAACTCTCGAACTGTTTTACTTGGACTGCTGGTGGTACGTGAGCTCCCTCTAGTAGTATGCAAGGGAATGTCAGATTTTTTTAAAGAAATAAAATGAGGATCAGGATAGAGGAGACACTGTCATCTAACTATAAAGGAATGAATATCTGCCTCTATGTACGTATGTATGTACATATGACCTTTGTCCTCATATCTTGGGAGACATACAACCAGTCAACTTCACACTTGCCAGGTGTATTGCGGAGGATCCAGTGGAGTGAAGTGCAGAGTGTGAAGTTGATCGGATGTGTAGTTCTCAAGAACTCTGCAAGCAGCAGCTCCAGTGGCTCAGCAACTGGTCCACTCAGTTAGCTTGATGACAAGTAGCAAGTGTTCAATTTTTTCTTTTGCCCCAGTTTTCGCCTCTCAGGCTATTTACAGGCTAACCTGCCTTATTAGTGAAGGTTGCTGGGGCTGTTAGTATCTTGAGAGGAATACCTGCAGACACTATTCAGGGCTGAAAGACATGCTCAGAACTTTATCTATGATTTTCCAGAATTCAACATCAGTCATAAGACATTGAAGGGACAGTTCACCAAAATCAAAAATACATATCTTTCCTCTTTTCTTCTGTAGTGCTGTTTATCCATCATAGTTCTGGTGTGAGTTGCAGAGTTTTGGAGATACGGGCCATAGAGATGTCTGCTTTCTCTCCACTATCATGGGACTAAATGGCACTCAGCTTGTGGTACTCAAAGCACCAAAAAAAAAAAAAAAAAAAAAAAAAAAAAAAATACATCTGAAATTCTACAGAAATGTCTCTTTCCAGAAATCCTGATCTGGTTACTCAAGATAATCCACAGACCTTGTTGTGAGCAGTTTCATGGAGGAACTTCTGTTTTTATAGGAGAAAGAAAGTAGTTCAAATAGATTCTCCTGTAGAAAGAAAGTAGTTCTGGTAGATTCTACCATAAAAATAAATTAGTTCCTACATGAAACTGCTCATAGCAAGGTCTGTAGAATATTTTATTTGAGCTGCCCATGCCAAGTGCCATTTAGTTCCATTAAATTCAAGACAAAGCAGACATCTCTATAGCTTATATCTCCAAAACTCAGAATTCATTATTAACTATATCTAGATGGATAAATAGCACAAATAGCACAACATCCCTCCATCCTGCTGACAGCAGGATGGAGGGGTGAGTTTTGATACTGTTTGATACTCTGGGTTAAGGTTTTGTGTTGAGAATGAAGTTGTCCACTGAGCCCCATCCAGGCAGAGCCATGTGGATGAGCTCACCATCATGATGTATGTGTATGTCCATTATCTAAATCATACAGTAGGCAGACAAAGCCTCCTCTCCACCTTCATCCTGCCGAAAACTCAAGGTGTCCTCTTACAAGCCTTTCCCAGGGCTCTCTGACAATGACTTTACTCCAGGTCTCCTTGTCTCTCCTTTGATACCACTGAAAATAAATCCACTCCAAAAGTGTCCAGCTCATGCCATTACACACAGAGGTGGGGAGTGTTTTTTTCCCTTTTGCTCTCAAAATGATCTCCAATTACCCCAAAAAGCTGTGTTTGTCACATCACATCATCGAGATTGAGGTACGGACGAGGAGAAAAACAGAACCTGGGGGTCTTGAAGGAAGTTATTTGATCCCACAGAGCGTTTGCTAATTTTTACATCTCAGAAACCGGATATTTGAGATCGAGCTTTTATGCTCCGCTGCAGCTGAGAGTGAGTGTGTCACACAGACGAGGGGAGAGGGGATAATAGGGTGGAAACGGGAGGATGGGGCTTCAGTTGTGATTCTATTGACACTCAGTGTGACAGCAGCCATGCTTGCTGCTTGTGCCTGTGAACATGGTGACAGGGGTCACTGTGCTCCCATGGGAGCAGAGCTGTGGAACATGGAGAACAATGCAGTCAGGGAGACAGAGCTCTGTAGAAACCTAATGCATCGCCGAAGGATGTTCATCATGTGTGAGAAAGTGAGGCTGAGAAGACGCTTCTTTTTTTTTTATCCCTTTGTCATCACCGTAGAGATCCGTCTTCACACCGTCATACAGTTCATAACCAGATCATCAGTTAAGTGTTGTTGATGCTCCAAAGCTGAAGTACAGCCAAAAAAAAGTTGAGTGAAACCTTCTTGAATAGATGTTTAAAACTAATCTCTAATGAGAGGCTATAACTAATCCCAGTTAACAATTTTTAAAAACAAATAACAACAAATAATTAAGACTTGAATGGAACATAATATAATCTGTTTCATCCAATGAAAAGGACTAAGCTTTGTCTACCAATCAGCATCAGTCTTGATGTTGCCAATAAAGCTCAGTAAACAGTCACACAAGTTCTGAGTGTGCCCTCACACAACTGTGAGGGAGTCTAAACAGAAGAGAAGGAAAACACTGGCATCTAGTGTTGGAAGTGGAGTGATACTAAAGTACACCAGATTAATGTTGTAAATAACATGTTGGGACTTTAGGAGACTTGGATTACACCTGACAAGCAGTATGGAGGCATTTTATGTTTTTATTTTCTTGTTGTTTTTTTACATTTGAAAACTGGTCATCATTCACTTCCATTGTTTGGGAGATTCTGCAACACTGTTTCCCTGTGAAACTCCAGCAGTGGTTTATGGACTAAAAAAAAAAATCTGACTTTCAATCGGCATGAGGGTGAGTAGATAATGACTGAATTTTCATTTTTGGCTGAACTATCTCTTTAACTGAGGATAAACATTTGTATTTATTTGTAATGTAATTTATGAGAATGCTGGATGCCAAAATGGGATAATAATTCAGATGCACTGGGAGTCTTGAATCAGCATACTGATTCTGAACTGCAACATTAACGTTGTAATGTTAGGGTGACATGCTAACAAGCGGCATGCTTCCCATTATAGACAGGTTGGGAAAGATTTGATAGGTTAAGTTAAGATACCCTTCTGCTTGGTTTGGCAGCTTATTGCTATCTAATGTTATGTTAGTTAAACAGTTAAACAGTATATTATGCCAAAAAGCGACTACTTTGCAGGTATGTTTACCACGTTCCCTCCAACACTGTTTTTCATCCATAAAGGATAATCCTTTGGTGTCTATATTTTAGATGTCAAAGTAGCTGTAAAAATAACGTCATACAGTTTGATGAAGGCAGACTTTATTACTTTTGAAAGGTAAGGCAGCTCATGGGCCCAGTAACAGTCACCACTACAGGATTAATGTCACATTCCTCAGTTCCAAAGTTTAGTTCCACTGATAGATGAGGATAGTTTAACAACACAACAACAAACACATTTATGTAAAAAGATACACATCACCTCATAAAATAAGACCACACACAGAACACAGATACATTCACATTATGATGTACTGCATCCATGACACAACTGTATATTTACAGTTTAGTTCAGGAAACCGCAGGAAACAGTCAAGTATTTGTTTTATACAATCACTCAGTTTGTAGGTGGTGTCTGCATTTATATAAAGCTGTGTCTGATCCAACAAACAGAACTGAAATGTGTGTTTTCTTTGATGACACAATATTCAGCTTGGTCTTCTAACCACATTAAAACAAAGTCTCTCCAGGTACACTCAGGGATGCAGAGTAGATAATCCACATGTGTTAACATCTATGAAGGCTGCACTGCAGTTCACAACCTGATATAAACTGTATCTAGATATTTTGCACATAGAATCAGAGTAGTGTGTCCTGGGCTGAAAATGGCAACCTACAGTTTAAAAACTGCCTGTGATGTCACATGTGCATCGATCACACAAGGTTCCCTTCTTGTAAAACTGTGGATTTGATGGTCTGGTGCCAATGTCCCACCATTAATATTGTTATCATACTGTATGTGTGTTAAAGGGATTGTTCACCCAAAAGTGAAAATTCAATCATCATCTACTCACCTCATGCTGACTGAAGATCAGGTTTAGATTTTTAGTCCACAAAACACTGCTGGAGTCTTAAAGTCCCAACAAGTCAAGTTGACTAAAAAAATGTTATTTACATCATGTTTTTATCCTGAATCTTCACTGTAGATTCTTAGCTTGGAGCCACGTTCACATGCACACTGTCTGAACTGGGGGTGTGTGTGGTGACGGTGTGCAAACAGCATGTTGGAACTTTAGGAGACTTGGATTATGCCAGACAAACAGTACAGAGGAATTTATTTATTTATTTATTTATTTTTTTTGCTAGTTCTTTTGTGCGTTTGAAAACTCACCATTCACTTTCATTGTTTGGGAGATTCTGCAACACTGTTTTTCTGTGAAACTCCAGCAGTGTATTGAAGACTAACAAATTTTTTTGCTTTTTTGTTTTGTGGACTAAGAAAATAAACCCAACTCTCAATGGGCATGAGGGTGTGTACATAATTTTGGGTGAACTATCCCTTTAACTCTGCAAAAAAAATGATTAATTCTCATCAGTAAAAATGATGATATCACCAAGGCAATTTAATGGTTCAAAAAGTTGAAAACTAATAAATGTTGTCTCTAATCTGGGTTTTTGCAGTTTTCTGTGTTCTTCTGTGGTAGTAGTGTGAATAAAGCTCTTGCCTATTTTACTCATTATTTATTGGCACTTTATGCCTTCATTAGGCAGTGACAGTAAAGCGAGGAGGTGAAAAGAAAGAACAAAAGTTCCTGGCTTTACGCAAGCCTTGCCTGTTGAAAATCATGGTTGGCTAGAGCTTTTTTTGTTTGTTTGTTTGTTTTTAAAAAAAACAAAAAAACAAACAATTTTACTTTATTATAGCACAACATATCCAGTTCTCCAGAATGATCATTGGGCCAAAAGCTGTCACCTTAATATTTGAAATGAATCAAGTTGTTGAGTTCAGTTTAGACATGTCCAAACTGTCTCCTTACCAGTCATAAGCAACTTTTCCACCCAGAGAAAGCTGCAACATTAGACTTAATTTTATGCCACTCTCACCGGACTAACCAGGGTATTTGCTGGCATCAATTTACAGAGTTTCTTATTTTTAAAAAATCTTAATCCCTCTACATTTAGCAGTTGCCAGAGTGATAAGTTACCTGGAGCAGTTTTCTATCTTCTATCATTAGCTAAATCTACATGGCCTGGTGTGATGGACCCCGCTGACGTGGTTTCTGTGCAGCCACGTGTCTTCATATGTAACTTTCGTGAAGATTCACAAAAAGATCAGCATCATTCAGGACCTTGTGCTGGTTGTCACACCTCAGTCTTGGGTGCAGGATGGTCCCTCAGCAGAGGTGGAGGGACAAGACAGCAGCTCTGCAGGACAACCTCCAGCAGCCGCCACCTTCTCCTCCGCCCGCAGACACAATTCCTGCAGGAAGTTGGCTGTCTCCATCACCAGGTCACTTTCATCATCTAAGGAGGACAGATAGAGTAATTATACCTGTTTAACACAAGAGGGCACCCTAACCTGTTAATAACACTGACAGCCTGACATAAAGTAGTGGTTTAAGGTTTAACTGGCCACTGCTATGAGTCAAATAAAACAGGACACTAAAAAATTTCATTACCCCTCCAACTAGCACATTACCAGCACTAGAGAGCAGAAAAACCAATCATGCAAGAGGAGGACGATGAGAAGTTTTACTACTCTGAAAATAAAGTAGTAGTTTCTATAACAAGAAAAAGCCTGAATTGTTAAAATACTATATGAAATATACCTTTGTTCCTCAATGCATTGCTATTAAGAATCTGTGTTAATGTATAAGGATGACATGTGTGTACAGTTATACTGACATCTACGTTACAGTGCAACAGCTGAAATGGCTTCAATATTTATATAAAACTAGAGATGCAACTTCTGAAGAAATACTGTGAATGCTGAATGTTGAAAAGCTGATGCTAAATTGGTTTGATGGATTTTAAAGTTAAGTATAATACATATAATGTATGAAAGATGTGGAATATTTTAAGGTTTCTTGTCTAAACTGAATTGCTGGATTTAAAAGTTGAATAAAGCCAATATTGTATGAATTGCATGAACAATTTTTGCGGCCCACAAGTGCGTGGTATATAACAGTAGAGCACAAATAATAGATGAGCACCTTTCAGTTCTTTCAACCTTGGCGTGTCTTTCTCCAGGTCAGCATCCTGCTCCTGCAGAGACCTGCACATCCGTTTATGGGTGAACCAGTGCAGTTTTTGACATGTCAAGCTGCAGTAAGTCACCTTACAGACAAAGCAAAGAAAACATGAGCTGAAGGTAGTTCAACATGGAGATTCAATGATATGATGGAACTACCATATTTCCTCAAATAAAGGCTGGTCCCAAATCCAGGCCAGGGGAAAAACAACAGTTAATAGACTCCCAGTGACTTTTATATAATTTGAATGCCAGTTTAGCACAGTGTGCATGTCCATTATATTAATAATCATGCCATTTTCAAAACGTTATCCTGGATCACTCATGTCATTGTCTGATTTCAGTCATGGTGGATGTACTGTATTTGTGTTAATTTCCCAGCCAAACTATATTTGGTAGTAACATACTAGTTGATTTGAGGCATTGAATTTTCCACAACACGTTCCTGCAAATGTTTCACAATAAAGGCCTTGATAAGAAAAACAGGTATTCTGCCCACTGAAATGCTAGAGGGCTTTTAATCTGAAATGGATACAGAAAGTGTTGAGTTTGTTTTAACACCTTAATGCAGTAAAAAATAAAATAAAATAACAGGGCAAACAGGAGCAGATCAGAAAGTAAGGAGGCCTTGTACTTAATTATGAGATATATGATCAGTAATACTTGTCAAACATAGGGAAATAGACATAAAGGCCTATCTCTAATACAAGCCTGATTCAAATAAAGAACCCAGCCACTATTTGAGTGGCAAAACATGGTGTATTAAAAATGGTGGCTTTTAACTGACGGTGACTTACTGCTTTACAAAGGGAGCACCTCTTGTCTGCTCCCTTCTCCCCACAAGTAGCACAGTAGTCTGCGTCTACAAATGCCATCTGACCTGTCAGGGCCTGGGTCAACACTGAGAATGCTGTTGGGTCGCTGCCCTGGAGACAAGATGCAAAGGTGTATTAATGTTTTATCAATAGTAGTGATTAAAGATAATGATGTCCGCTATTATCAGCTACTAATGCCTGCTCTAACAATATTCTTCCTCATTGATCACTGAGGCCTTTGGCTAAAAATGATATTTTACACAACTCTAATATTTTCTTCACTTACAATCTCTACCGGTGCAATGCTCCTCACCAGCTGCTGAAGGAGTGTGGCCTCACAGTAAGGAAACTTCCTGATGCAGTCCCGGATGAACTTCTCTTGGTACTGTGGGAAGCCATCACTGTCCCGCCCCCTCAACAGGCTGGAACACAATGATTCTTATATATTTCCATTTTACTTCATGGTTTTTCCTGTAACACAACTATATTGTCATTGTACACAACATATTGTACCTAGGTGTTGGATTTGAATAATATTTGTTGTCGATATCTATGGCCCCAAGAGGATGAACTGACCAATCATAGTGGCTCCCTGACCTTGTGATCTATAGATGAATATAGATAAATGTCAAATTGATCTATTAAGCATGAAAGGAGAGACATGAGACCAAGATAATGCATGAGGTGAAGGTCAAAGGTGCATGCTGGTGTTCTAAAAATGATGGGATTGTTTCACTCATAGAGAATATTAAGGTGCTTTAAAGGGATAGTTTGTATTATTGGATGGCAGGTTGTATGAGGTACTTGTCGATAGTGTGTAACCTACAGTAGATGTTGGACACTTCCATTTGGGAAGCTAACTAAGCTGAAAAAATCATTATCAGTTTAAGTGTACACTATATATTTTTTCACCATTTCACCTTTCTGTGAGACAGCCTTTTCTGATAGGAAACTGTCATTATATAAACCAAATATCACTCTCTCCAAAGTCACCTGACTCCAGTACAGGGGTTACTTAACTACCACTGCCTCAACCTGTATACATGTTATTGTGTGACTTTGTTTTGTTTTTTTTTAAGGATAGTTTGGACTGAACTATCCTTTGGTGAAAAGCAAAATTAAACTCAATAAAATGATCTTTGTTCATCTTTCCACTACCCCAACAATCACCACCTCTGGTTTGGTTGAAATAAACCCTTAATTCACCGCATTAGATGTGAAAATATTCTGGCTCTCACGGCCTTTCTCCCCCATTATCATCCATGATGATATTTTCATGACTCAAGCACCCACTTGATTCTACACTTTCAATAATACAGCTTCATCACATCTCTTCATTAGCGTGGACCTTCCTTGACTGGTAAATGCACCATCCTGATTACATCATCAGGGTTATTTTCTCAGACTTTTAGTTACTGAAAACTGTTGTAAACAGGCTGAATAATACTCCTCATGATAAGTACAGTGATCTCGATGTGATATGTGTGGAGTGCCTGTCATGATTTAGGTTTTTATGTTTGTCATTTATTGTTTTATTTTGTAGTTCTTGCCTTCTCTCATGTTTCTAGTTTCACATCCTCCCCTTTTTTAATCACTGATTATTATCACCTGCTCATGACTGTCTTGTTATCCTCTCTCTCCCTACTGTATCTAGTCTTGTGTCTTTCTCTCCTTAATTGCCAGTTCATCCTCATTTAACGTCAAGAAACTTTGTGTTTCCCTTAGTGTTTTGTTTGGATTCAACCTTCATTGTTAGACTGTATTTTGTTCTGTTTGCCTGTGGACTTTTGTGCCAGTTTCCAGCTTCAGTTAAAGTTTAAGTTCTTTCTTTATTGCCTGTTTAAATTGAAGCATTTTGAACCTTATCCAGTGTGTGACAGCCCTGTCTGTCTGTTTTTGGGTACCTCTTCTTGTGTCCAACACACCCACTTTACAAGTGGAAAATAGGCCTTTATTTTCAATAATGATAATTTGGATGAGATACAAAATGCTACAACTCAAATTCTTAGATTATGAATGTTATACAGTAATGAAATGGCCTTGAAGATAATGATTCACATATTGAATTAACCACAATCATGACAGCAGCTTGATGCCATCAACTGTAAACTGTGTAAACAACTGCGAAATTAGTGCTGGGAGTGCTGCTGGTATAATCTAGAACTCATTTCGTCCAGAAGGCTTACCTCTTGACCAGTGCGTCCAGCTTGTCATCTCGTTTCTGGAGAAACGCCAGACATTTCTGCAGCACACAGCTGATGTAGTGCATCTTCATGGCCAGGACCTCATTCATGTCTTGCTGCTTCACACACTGCTCACACAGCAGGTCCATCACCTGGTAACACTTCTCCAGAGCCGCCACGTCCACCAGCACAGGGTTCTCCTTCACCAGCAAGACTATCTGACAGATTGGACAGTTGGTTACACAAATACTTCTGGGCCGAGCTTTTCTGAAAGCAGCAATCATGTCTAATTGAGACAGGAAAGGGACAGTGTACAATATATCCATAAGTGATTCCATCTCATGCTGTGTTATTCATAGCTTATGCATAAAGTGATGTTAACACCACAGTACCCACACTGAGGTTGACAGTAAAAGAAACCAGACACTAATCCTTCATTCTTTGGAAAGAAGCCCATCCATCCATTGTCTAGCCACTTATCATTTGCAGGGCTGCGGGTGGCTGGAGCTGACATTGGGTGAGAGGTGGGTTACACACTAGGCAAGCTGCCAGTTCATCACAGGGCTGCGACAAACACATTCGCACTAACATTCAAATCTAGATATGGGCAATTAAGAGTCACCAATCAACCAACCAAACTGCATGTCTTTGGACTGTGGGAGGAGCCAGAACACCTGGAGAAAACCTATACAGACACGGGGAGAACATGCATGCTCCACACAGAAAGGCTCTTCATCAGCCACAAACTCCCCAGCACACCGACAGGTTCAAACCCAGAGCTTTCTTGCTGAGCAGCCACAGTGCTAACCACTGCACCATGTAATGGACAGAAGCCCACTAGATGCCAAATAATAACATACAGTATAGAATCACACATAGCAATATCATAAATGTATTTAACATATGCACT
The DNA here is from genome assembly GCF_056507025.1 of Lutjanus erythropterus. NCBI lineage: Eukaryota > Metazoa > Chordata > Actinopteri > Lutjaniformes > Lutjanidae > Lutjanus > Lutjanus erythropterus. Next base: position 2,266,144 of record NC_139332.1, on the reverse strand, counting down.
AATAACAACATCAAGTAAAATTGAAGACCCAACAACCTATTCTAAAAGTCCACAGCCATGTTAGTCACTCTGTGAAGCAGTATGCTTCTAAAGACAATGCTAACATGCTGATGTTTAGGGAAACTTTACCATGTTAACCATTTTAGTTGAGTGTGATAGTATACTAACATTTGCTAATAGTACAAAACACAAAGCTGAGGCTCACTCAAATGTCATTAAATCAAAAAACTGAAAATGTCAACCTCAAGGTGGTGCTAGAGAAAACCTCGGAGGATCACTAGGGGAGATCAGTAGCCTTCATTCTCTGGGAAACATTAAGTGATTGGCTACAACATTAAAACTACCAGTCTAATATTGCAGTATTAAGTAGTAACGCCAAACCAGCCCTGACTTGTTGCAACTGCTGAAGCTTGTTGCGCCAACACATCCCACAGAGGCTTTGGATTAGACCTAGAGGATTTGGAGGCCAAGTCAACCTTGTCAACATCATCCACAAGATATTTCAGTATGGACCAAAACAATGGAGCCACCAACCATCATTGCCATCCATACAGAGGTGCTGTGCTGCTGAAAAGTCAGGGGGTCACCAAAATCTTTATAATACTAAAGGTTTTGGTGAATGATGAATTTCTGTCAAACAATTGCATGGCAGTCCTGCCACAAACATTATCTGAAATGTCTCCACCAAATGTCCTTTCTAACTTAACACTAAAGTCCCATGATGTTCTATGTGATCTGTATATCATTTGAAATACTTTAGAAGTTCAGAGGCAAGTTTCCTTTGTTTTCTAATACCATGCTCTATACACACTGCTATCTGCTGTACACACTCTCTAATACTTTAACATGCAAGTGCTACCTAAAATATCTGACTCCCAGTCAGTTAAATTTAGATGAAAGGTGCCACAGTGGACACATTGTGGACTGAAGCAGAGCCAATACTGATCACATGGACACTTGTGAAATTCAAAGGGCACTGGGCTACCCAAGTCCCACAGCACTCACATTACATATCACCATTATACTACAGCCATTATCAATATTCCTTATTCTGTTCATGGGTGCAGTCATTATGGCTGCTAGCCTCTGAGGTCACTGTAGAATAAACACCAGGAAAATATATGGAAATGACTGATGCACTTTAGCTTAGATTTCAGCATTTTTTCAAACTCAAATCATTCAGTCGGTCCTCCACTTTGGTCCAGATTAAAATATCTCAATGAATATTGGATAGATTAATGCAAAATTATGTATGGATTACGGATCATGGCTGAATCCTTTAACTCTTGTAAGTTGCAAGGTGGAAGCTCCATTGATCGAACTTTTTGTTCCACACATCCCACAGATGCTCAATTGAATTGAGATCTGAGGAATTTGGAGGCCAAATCAACACCAGGCCACCTTCTTCCACTGCTCCATGGTCCACTTCTGATGCTCAAGTGCCCATTGTTGGTGCTTTTCTGCAATGTGTTCTGACACTTTTATCATAGCCAACATTCATGGTTTCAGCAGTTTGTGCTACTGTAGCTCTTCTGTGGGACCAGACCAGATGGGCTACTCTTCACTACATCAGTGAACCCTGGCTCCCATGACCCTGTCACTAGTTCACCAGTTGTCCTTCCTTGGACCATTTTTGGTAGGGACTAACCACTGCATACCTGGAACGTGACTGTCCATTTTGGAGATGCACTGACCCAGTTGTCCAGCCATCACCTCAAACCTTTTTTGGACACTATAAAACTCTCCTGTCGAAACTCCACCTGCATGCCTCATGCCTGCCAGCTTGGTCCCTCTCTCACTGATAAGGTTTTGTACTTACATGGGAAGCACATCCACAATAAAGAGAGAACCACATGCTCGTGACTCTGTGAGTAAGTGTGCATGTTTGAGCTCAGCAGCAGGCCTCACCTTGACCGGGTTAAGGTTGGTGGTCATGATGATGTTGTGCAGGGGTCCTGCCAGCCCGGGGGGCAGCTTGGGCTCCCTCTCCAGCCCCTGTGGTCTTGTGTAATACTCCAGTCTAGCCCGTGAGAAGAAGTTGTTGATCACTGTCACACAGTCGTGCTGGCCTGGAAGCAGAGTGTGTACAGGTTATGATGTAAGCATTCACACTGTTAAATAGGAGTCTCTGCCTGTCTCACCTACAAACGCTGCCATCTGAGCAGCAGTGCGACCCACAGAGTTAACCAGGTCTGTCTCTGCTCCTGCATCAAGCATCATGGATGTGATGTCTGTCTTCCCTGGAGGAGGAGGACTCAGTGAGTTGAAAAGACGAGACCACATTGCAGCAACAATAATTTATCTGAACTAAAAAGAGAGTTCATGTAGAGGCAACAATAGTTGTTGCAAATCTGAGTGGCACACATAGTTACCTGACAGGCCAGCAAACATGAGAGCAGTGTATCCATATTCATGCTGGTTGCAGTTGACATCAGCCCCATGCTGCAGCAGCAGACGACACATATCTGCCTTGCCCTTATAGGCTGCATGCATCAGTGGAGTCATCCCATACTGAAGAAATGAAGTAGAGAGGCAAAAGTATATGAGGAGTTAGTTTACATTAAGCCTTGTAACGTTGCTATGGCTAACATGTTAGGAAACACTTCCTTATTTACACATCTGGCACAAGCATTATTCTTTCATGCTGGAGTAATTTCCACCTGATTAATGTAATTCCAAGTTAATTTTAGTCACTTTATATACTGTTTGTTGTTCCACCCATAACAATGTGTCATTTTTAAATCATAATCTGTAAAGTACAAATATATATATATATATATATATATATATATATATATATATATATATATATATATATATATATATATATATATATATATATATATATATAGTCAGTTCATTTATGAAGCACATTTGGGCCAAAGAGGAAATGATGATCAAAGAATAAAATAAAAGACAAAGTTAAAGGTTTTTCTGTGATGCTCTAAAAGATCTTGCAAATTTTTAAACTAAATTATTTTATTTGACTGCATTTGAAGAAGACTGGAACATGATTCAGACAACATCAGATACTCCTCCTAAAAGATCATCCTGCAGGGAAATGAGCAAACTTTAATGTGTATGCTTTACATCACACACAGAAAACATGGTTTTCTAACGTGTGTGTGTGTGTGTGTGTGTGTGTGTGTGTGTGTGTGTGTGTGTGTGTGTGTGTGTGTGTGTGTGTGTGTGTGTGTGTGGTGATGTGAAGCTTTCTCACCACACCTGATTCTGACAGGCAGTCTGTGAGCTACATGTAGTGGCATGATGCTATTATCAAACACCTTTGAGGGCTGCGTCCGCCTCTCAAGAGTCGTCTCCATCTGTCTCCATCACAATGGATAACATATGTTATCCATGACATAACTGTTGCATTATGGGTGGAGGAAGTAGTTGGAGGGGCACACTTTTGTAACATGAGTCATTTTGTATCACTTTGAACATCACAGACCAACTGACACTCTGTATCAGCAAATTACATTTAAAATATAAAAGAAAAAAGGGTTGTAGCAGAGTTTCTCAACTTTGGGTTTGGGGCCCGACACAGGGTCACTTATTATGCAGATAGGGTCCTGGAAGATTTCAGATATTTTCAGTATACATTCTGTAATTTTACGTGTGTAAATAATGCAATTTGAATTAATTGTTGGGTTGTTTCAAAATTTTACACATTTTGAGATTAAAAAACATTCATCAATAATGGAATGACAATGGGGCTTTACATGAGTTAATACTTTGTGTTTGTTCTGTTTCATTTAGCACTCAGGGACAGGCCATTTTATTTTTTTTTAAACTCTTTAAATACAAAATTAAAAACTATTACTTTGCATTTATTTTATGAGACACATCATGGATTTAAATAGCAGTTTTGTTTTTATATAACCACCCATCTATGTTTGCTCAAAAATAGCTTTAAAAAAAATGTTTCATATAAGATCAAGTTCTTAGAAATAATATTCATACAAATGCAAATGAGGCTGAAATTTACAAAACTTACTGGAAGTGGGGATTTTGGGATATAAAATAAGGTAGAGAAGCCCTGTACTGTTAGAGTTAGAAATAAGCTCAGCTGACTTCTGGACTGTTCCTTTAAATGTGTAGATCAGTTTGAGTATATCCATTTAGAGATCTTTAATGTGAATACATCAAATAGTTGGTCCCAAATGTTCATTCTTGACTTTGGAGACAGTAGTTAGACAAAAATAATCTTAACTAAAGGTCCACATTAAAGTGATTTTGTCTCCTGTTTTCATACCTCATCCAAACAGTTGACTCGTACTTCATTGGTAGCCAGCAGCTGGGCAGCTTCTTGTACATCACCTGCAGGACAAAATCACTGTCAGAATACGACTGATGGAGACGTCTCAGGTTTGGACATTTGAGCAAGAGACAGCAACAACATTAGAGGAGAGAGTGCATAAATGCATCTATGATTTGTTTTGTAATTGGAGCTTCTAAATTTGTTTCAAGGGTCCTGGCAAGAAGTATATGAGTTGGTATTAAATAATTAATAGGGAAACTTATTTTTTTCATGAAAAGCACAATTTAAAACCAAATAAATATATCAATTCATCTTTCATTTACTGTTGTAAAGTTTATTCTTCATATATGTTGAATTGTACATTGCATGTAGACAAATGTCACATTGTTACATACACAGCTGATCTGTAGGTTATACTGAAAATCAGTCCCTATTTTCCCTGTGATTAGTGTCAAATGACATATTCCTGTTCAGGATTGAGATTATTCAAAAATTACATACCTATAATATACAATTACCATGATGCCTCAATAATGTTGCAGTGACCTCAGATGTTCCCCTTTTCTGTCTCATTTTTTGTACCACTTGGTAAATATTGATGTGAATACAGTGTAATGTCAAGGTTTGGATCATTTAATGTGCAAAAAAATTATCCTAGGTGAGTGCCTAAATGATGGCACTGTTGCCATGGTACTGTTAATGGAGAAAAATGTTTACACTAGAGCTGCAATTTAAGATTATTTTCATTATTGATTAATCTGCTGATTATTTTAAGAAACAAAAAACTTAAAACTTTGGTAGAGATTCCTGCAAAAAAACAAAAACAAATCACACCATAGTCATTTTAACACATTTTTCAATCAAAATAAAAATAATGATGTAAAAATTATTATTATCTCTAATATCGCAAATCATATCACAATTGCAATATCAGTCAAAACTGATAATTAAAACTGACAAATTGATTAATCAACTGTTGCAGCTCTAGTATACACCACGTTTGTTATTTATGAGTTCGCACAACAACAACAACAAAACTCATCTGTAATAAGGGAAAAATGAAACAATTTAGAAAGTATAATAATTCTAGTCACCAGCAGCAATAATTTGCAGGATCTTCCTCTCAGATGGTGACAGGTCTCCTCTCTGAGGTGCAGCCATCCTCTCTGTTCTGTTCTGTTCTTTTCTGTCTGGTTCTAATCTGACCTGTACTCTTTGGTTCTGTTGACAGTCTTCACAAACTCTGCTGTTGGGTCCAGCTGACAGTTCAAGTCCTCAGGTGGGCTGACAAACTACAGGACACAATCTGCACTACTGACCAATGAGCTTTCACTGGAACAAACCACTGCTCCAAACACAGGGGGAGGCACCTGTAATGTGCTGATTAAAACTGTTCAAAAGAAGAATAGCAATTATTCTAAGTGCCACATTATTCAATTCAAGATGAAATAAAACACATAAATTGTAAATCAATCTCTGACAAATCACTCTGAGTGGTTAATTAAATGTTTGATGAGGATCAGACTCCTCTGCAGTAAAGTGTAGCTCTGTCTGCCTGCTCAACAGCACACTGAACTGAAGCTGTGTGTTGTAACGCAGTCAGTTCAGACAGTGAAGTGCGCTCAGCAGGACACATAGACTAACACACTCCACAGGTAAGACAGCCTGTAGAATAACTGTACTGTCACTGCTGACCTGAAAACAGAGACTAACTCATGTAACCTATAGCTACACAACAGTGTGAGTGGTAGTTAAATGTGTTGAGTTGCAGCTAACATTTGACTACAGCAGCTGACTTGACAACTGTGTGTGTGTGTGTGTGTGTGTGTGTGTGTGTGTGTGTGTGTGTGTGTGTGTGTGTGTGTGTGATCATGTGTAGCAGCACAGAGACACACACACTAACACTGCCTCTCTCTAGGGTTCATTTAACTGAGCTGATTTTCATTGCTATGTCAGGTTGTTAACATCAGTAGTTATTGAGATACAGAGTATAATAAATAAGTCATAATTTCACATTCTGTAGTTGTTCTACTATCATGACTGCTTCAGTTTGATTCCATGTGTTTGATTGTAATGCTGAAATCTAACAAAAATCTAAGTGATGCAATTACATTAAATCTGCAGTAAATAATCACATACATCCAGGTTGGAGGTTAGAGGAAGATTTTCAAAGCAAAACTTGTGAAGTGAGTTTTGTGGTATTTGTACTTTCCTGTGTTTTTACTTCACTACACTTCAGAGCAAATACTCGACTACATTTCTACAGTTTGTCAGCTATAGTTACTGTTACATTGCCTGACAGATACTGGACTTTTGAGGCCAATGCCGATAATGCCTAACCATATTATGGTTAATCTGAAATTGATATAACAGCTGATACTGCTAATGCAGAATATGTAATATATTCATTAGGGATGTCCTGATACAACTTTTTCACTAGTGTGGACTATTAGAAAAGGCTTGATCAAGTGATGTTACTCAAACAGAGAACAATAGTCAGCAACCAGAGTCACCTATGGATAGAAGTTCTGGAGAGGAAAATGGACTGCTTATCGGAGCGCTTATATCGGAGAACTTATATCAGAGATTTTAGATGCAGTCCGATAAAATCCGATACTCGTTTTTTGGCTGATATCGGACCGATATCTATATCGGATCGGGACACCCCTAATATTCATAAGCACACATTTCTTTCAGTGATCCTTCAAATGTTGTTATCTAATATTTGTGACAAAGATATGTGCTGGAGGCAGAATATTTTACAGCTGAACAATAAACTTTATTGTCCAACATGACATCAAGGCACTGAAACAGGAGTTTTGATTTTTACTCTTCAATTACGCTGGAAAACATATTTTCATATATTTTATTAAATGTATCTGACAGAGTTGATGTCTTACAGAGTTGACAAAGAGTTTTTTCATTTCACAACATAGTCATAGTGAGTAGCCATTTTGTTTTATTATTATTATTGTTTTTATTATTATTTAAATGTATGTTATGTTTGCACAACATATATGCCTGTACCAAATAAACCAATAATATGGGTCATTGATATATTGGTTGGGCTCTACAATGCAAATTAAGATTTTACATTCAAAATATATAGCTTGTAAACAGGGATGCTTGATATTGAAATTTGTCAATATCCAATAATTCTGATATTTTCCAACTCATTGTGGCCAATTATTAATGCTAACATATCCACTTCTTTTTTCCACATGACGTCCATTAAGTACGCAAAGATACTTAGCGTACTTAAGTTTTTGCTTGCACACACCTGTCAGCTGAAACTCACACACACACACACACACACACACACACACACGTGTGTGTGACTGTATCTGTAGTTGCTGGTTGTCTTAACATTCAATCAGGTCTCCAAGAAGAGAAAAACTGTCTGACTGATGATGTTGTGGTCCTGCGGCACCAAACTGTGATGACCTTCACTCTTAACTCTGTCGTGTCGTTGCACTGTGTTCCATGAGGTCGTCCTGAGACTCAAAGCTGAACTGTTCTGATGTATGTTAGCCCTGTAATATCCTGGGTCCTGATAGCCTCGTATCTCAGTGCATGCTGGGATAGGCTCCAGCCCCAGTGACTGCTACAGATAAAAATCAAAGGTCTGATAAAGTCTTAGAGGTCCATGATCCTGTTAATGGCACCTTCTAGCTCTTATCCTCTTGAGAAAACACACACTCACTGTGACATTAACACACAGCTCTGATTGATGCACTGACTGACTCCCTGGATTCACTTCCCAGAATGTCATAATGGAAATGTTATTTTTAGCAGGAGCAGAACCTCAAAGCCCACACAACCACACACACACACACACACACACACACACACACACACACACACACACACACACACACACGCACACACACACACACACACATGCACCGGCCTCTCAGAGAGCACATGGCTGAGGTGTGAATTACTACAGTATGTGCACAGATACTCAAAGACTCATTCCTACACTGAAACACTTGCATGTTATTATGTGACAGAAGTGGAACCAGCCCAAGTTCACTACAATTTTACAGAGAGGTGCAATAGTGATTATGTTCACTGCAGAGCAGGGACCAAGTCATTTTTGCAAGTCAAAAGCAAGTCTCAAGTGTTTAAGTCTGAGTCAAGTCCCAAGACTCAGAGTTTCTGGCCTCATTCATTTATAAAGTTCCATAGCTGTTAAGCTGACTTTACTGATGCATTAGCTCCCTAACTATGCTAATATTGGCCTCAACTAACCGTTCTTTGTGCAACTTCAAATGTCGAATGAAGTTGGAAGTTGTTGTGTCTGTCTGTAATTTGCGACCCACACGTTGATTCATTTTTTGCAACTGGAGCTCAGTAACATAACATTAGTTGTTCATGGTTGGTTGGATTGGTTCAAAGAAAGCGGATCTGAGGAATTAAAAATGAGTCCTGCAGTCCAAATAATGAGTTGGAGCCATAGACCGTATATAGGTTGAAATCCTGTTAAATATGTGATCCATAGTTGAAGTGAGTTGTTTCCCACTGCCCCGTCCTCCACAGACTCAGGGAAGCTCAAGCAGGTTGCAGGAACACTGCAGGAGCGCAGGACGCACGTGTCATAAACTAACAATAACAAGCAACGATGTGTCCTCCGCTGTAAGTTGGTCAGCTGTCAGTTATCTGTCAATGTAAGGCTAAACCCAAAGTCAAATTGGATGATTAAATTGCTTGTTCTTTGGCTACAGCATACAGAAATCACACACCCTGTACTCTCACAAAAAATCAGTATCTAAAAGGGGGAGTTTTGGATATTTTGGAGTTAATCACCATCTATGTGCCAGTATAATGTGGTCCTGTACAATTCATCAAAATTTGATCTAAATTTATTTTCAAATTTTTTTAATTATTGTGATGCTGCAGAGATGTGCTACCCTACATGTTGGTTTCTACAGAAAACAAGAAAACATCTTTGTAGGGCTGCAACTAATGATTATTTCCATTATCAATTAATCTCTCAAACATTTTTCTGATTAATACATTCATTGTTTGGTCCATAAAATATAGAAAATGTTGATCAGTGTTTCCCAAAGTGCAAGATGACGTCCTCAAATGTCCTGCTTTGTCCACAACTCAAAGATAGTGTTATTTGTTTACTGTCAGAGAGAAGTAAAGAAATCAGAAAATATTCACATTTAAGAAGCTAAAATCAGAATTTGGACTATTTTCTTTGGGAAAAAAATCCAAACTCATTTCTCAATTATTCAAATATTTGCCAAGTAATTAAATAGTTGACAACTAATCGATTAATCAACAAATCATTGCAGTTCTACATATTCTGGTACAGATCACCACAAAAATCAGACCTTTAAGATGTTTTTTTTTTTATGAAAATGAGAATAATGAATTATCATTCCCTCTAATATCACAAATCGTATCGCAATTACAATATCATTAAAAAGAATTACAATTAGATAGTTTTTTCAAATCATTCATCCCTAGTATAGTGGTTAATTTGAGTTGGCACCTAATCAGAACTGATTGGCCTTGTTAGTAAAATGAGTAATCTATACTCATGGATCCTTCATCTGACTCCTGTTAATATAGTTAATAATATATAATATTCTAAAAACAAACACAGGAACCCACTTGTTAAATACACTGTTAATAGTTTTTATTATTAAGAAGAAAGAGCACATGGGTATTATTTTTGGCTATAGAAAGTGAATGACTAAATTTGATTTCAGTTGGATTAAAATGCTTAAAAAGTAAAAACTAATTCATGTGCTAATTTAAAGATTAACACATGAATTAGTTTTGACTTTTTAAGCATTTTAATAATATTTCAAAGCATGAATTTAATGCAGATATGTGTCTGTTTAGTATTCTCTTTCCTAAAGGGTGCTGTCCCAGCTGTGCAGTATACACTAATTCAACTGGCTTCATCCTGAACCCACCTCAATTTTTTCAGGTCCAATTAAAGTGTTCATCCCCATCTGACTTTTCTCTTCAAGATGAAAGTTTGTCTGCAAATCAGTTGTTTCATTCAGTCACTCGTTCATTTAGTAGAGTAGCACTTGTGTACTCTTGGTTCAGTTCAGCTGCAGCTCAGCTGACGGGCTCAGGGGTAAACAGCTGTTCATTTGAGACACTCTCAGTACACAGCGTACAAAACTGCTGATTGTCACCAATTACACTGAGCAGCAGGCTGTGTCTGGGTGAAAAGTCACAGGATGTCTTCCATGGCAACCCATCCAATATTTGCTGAGATATTTCAATCTGGATCAAAGTGGTTGACCGCCATTCCTCCTCACAAAGCACTCTGTATTGGCTTCAACTCTTAGCTGTGGAGTTTGGTTCTGTGTGTGAGCCAGTGAGTGGTGGCAGTCAACAGACACACACGCTCAGAGTGCTCTTGAGCTGACCGAGACCCAGACAACAGGGATTGATGTTGTGGATTAGAAAGTGCTGTAATCCGTGACCCAGCCGGCCCGGTAGCACTGCACCCTGTCTGCCAGAGCTCTGCAGTGGACTTCCCCCAGCCCTGCAGACACGGCTATAGGCCTGTCGTCTGTGTGTGTGTGTGTGTGTGACAGAGAGAGAGGGGGCAAGAGAGAGAGAGAGAGAGAGACAGAATGAGCTACACACAGTAATATGACACGTGTCCCAAGCCTAAGAGTAAGAGGCAGGTTTACACTGCAGGGATGAGCACACTATATATAGAGCAGAGCACAAGGTTAACAGGCAGGACGACAATCAGACAGTCAACACAACCCAACTTACAGGCAGAACAAGAAACTCACTGCTGGTAAGAATGTCCTTTTCAAATTGTTAGTCACTTTACAAATAATTCTCAGAGTCAGGGCTGCTCATGAAGCAGGAATAGATTCTTTAGGTCAGTTAGATATTGGTCAAGTAAGCACAGTTGTAGCTAAATAATGGTACTGAAGCTGAAAAAGCTTGTAGATATAAGCTGCTGCGAGCTAAACTGCATTGCAGGGTTGAATTTTTATGAAAGAATTGCTGAAGTAATATGAATGATATGGTTGGAATTTCCAGCTGAAAGTATCAGTAGATCTGTGTTGGATCAAAAACTATCCAGATGTATTACTTTTGAATAGGCAGACCTTCCAGGAGGTTGCAATATTGCAATCACCACAGTTAACACAAATTCAGCCAGTCCCTCTGAATTCTGCATGACCTTGCAATTTTTTCCAGTCACCACATGTCTGCAAATTTGACCAATGACTGTAGTTTCCTGTGAGATCCAGCAATGACAGCAGTCCCTCACGCTAAAATTACACATGTATGTGTCAATGAACCGACTCAAAGTTTTATTATTTACTGTTTTGTTGTATTTTTATTCTTTTTACTTTGTCACAGGTACTGAAGAGGTCTATCACTGTTACTGACATTTATCAAGGCTCTGTGCACTTTTTTTTTTTTTTTTAATTTTGTGCTGGTTTTGAGTTTGAGCTCCAAAGAGATTGAACTTCATTTACATTTAAGAAATATTTTGTTACATTTTTTGTAATCTTGAGCCTTTTAGGTAGAACACTGAGAACAACTTCCCTGTGATTTTGAATGAATTACACAAAAAACACAATTGCAATTTTAACTTGTTCCCGCAATTTCTTTGCTAAAAACACCTAAAAATGTCTAAACATGCATCACAATTTTTAGAAAGGTTGCTGTGAATCAGCAACCTTTCTTTCTAAATGAAGATGGTGCAACATTTAGAAACATGTTTTCATCCATCTAGAGAGCAGTATTTTCAGGCCAGGACACCTCTGCTGCACTACAGTTCATCATTATACTGCTGTTTACTCATACATTTTTATTTTAATGTTAGAAAGTTAGTGTTACATGTACTCTTTACAGTTAAATTAAAATATTTGATGAAACCAACTCAAATATTTTTCAGTAAATGCAGCTTAATTTGATAGATTTGAGGTTTTAGCCCAGTTCAAGTTTTAAAAAAGTTTAACCAACTTATAATGTTTTGTTGAAATAATTTAACTTTCAAACATCCAAATAAAGACAAATCAGGCTCATAGTTCAATGTGAACTGTTTTTAAAATACTATTTTTGGGGTGGTTTCTTAAACTCAAAAGATTTTAAGAAATTATCTGAAGAAAGAAATTAAATTATCTCAACAAAAAATTATATGTTGGCAAAACTTTAGTTTGTTCAAAAAAAGCTTCAAAACTTCCTCAAAATGTTGAGAGTTTGAGTTTGATTGAAAAATCTAGAGCTGATTTATTTAATTAAAAAAGAAATTTACATACAAGGTCATGTACATATATATATATATATACATATATATATATATATATATATATATATATATATATATATATATATATATATGTATGTATGTACGTTGATTCTGTGAGTTGTCAAGTTGCTCTGTCTCTGCCTGCAGGTTTCTGTATTATTGATATTCAATCAAAAAAGTGTTTGATCACTTCATTTTGATCTTGACAACAGTTCAACAGTAGTGTGTCTTTATTGCCTTAACTGATCAACTCTGCCAATTCTGTCAGGCTAATGTAGAAATAAAAGGTCTGTGATTATACTCTGTAACATATTTATTATGTACGTAAGGCTCCAATACAGCTCTGCTGCTTATTTTAATCACATTAATGGGGTCCATGCCCGAGCAGCACCAGCAAACATGTCTTCATCAGGTGTAGGAACATGCTTAACGTTTGTGATGCAAACTTTTGTTATGTCAGTTTGTCCAAAGTGAACTAACTTTAGTTTTGTCTGGTACATCATATCCATCACTTGAGTTTGTTGGTCTGAAACTAGATGATATACATATATCTATATATATCTATATATATATATATATATGTATATATATATATATATATATATATATATATATATATATATATATAAGTACAGCTACAGTAACTGTTACAGGAAGTACAGTAATTATTGGCAAAATCTAACCCTAACCCTGGCGTGTCCGTCTGTTAGTCTCAGTGAAGTCTGATTGTTTGTTTGTTTGTGCTGCTGCTTTCAGGACTTGTATGAATACCGGTAAGCAGCAGAAGCCAGTGCTCACAGGCCAGAGGTTTAAGACCAGGAAAAGGGGTGAGTATCAAATAAAGCATTTAGGTATTTGTATGTGTTCTTTGTATGAGCTTTGTATCAGTTATAAGGCAGTGGTGATGTTCTCCTTTACCAAAGCAGCAAAAATCTGCTGAACTGCTGAACCAACAAACAGGTGTGTCACTTTGTACATTTCAAACATTTGCAAATATTCAAATGATTCAAATACTAAAGGGTAACATTTACATGACCATTTGATTTTCTAGGGTTATTTATAGAAAGTCTGTTCATCAGGGACAGTGAACACACTCATATCCACCAATGCCAACACACACACACACCATGCTCCGACAGAGAGCATTAACACACCAGCTGGTGTGCAGTCCTCTACAGTGTTAACAGGTTGTTTTTGTCATGCAGTGTTTCACCGACTGGCTGTTACACAAGCCCTTTGAGATCTCCTTTTCACACACACACACACACACACACACACTGCCCAGTAGACATTAATGTCCTCATAAAATGTCACAGCCACATTGGCAGACAGATGATGGAAGAGTGTTCCACTGTTTCAGAGTCAGTATGAATTTCTGTACAGCAAAATATTCCAAGACATTGCCTTGATTGTATTGATTTTTTTTTTTTTACACCAAAACTCCTAACCAATATTTTTCCCAATATTTTGGAGCTCCAGTTCCAAGTGTAAAAGCCTGGTCACACCACAGAGTGGCACAGGGAAATGAATCTGTACCTCCTCACTGCATGTCCAACCTTATTCACATACTGACAACTCACAGTTGGCTAGTTGGCAAATCAGGTGATTATTGTGAGTAATTTAGACTTTCAGTCCAAAAAATGTCATGCATCAAAAAATATAAGGGGCTGTGTTGCAGGGGAACACTGAAATATGATCCAGGAGGTCCATGTGAAGTAATGGATTCAAGAGTTTGAACATTTAGCAGACCTCAAACCACTGAACATCACCGTATGATACAATGAGACAGGAATTTAATCTAAGTCTAAAAAATTATCACAATAATATTTTTTTCTTTTGTTGTGATAATCACCATGTAAACAGTAGAAATAAGAGTCATGATACAAAGTAATCTACCAGTGACGTGCATTTTTAAATATTTGATTGGCCAGCACAGAGAGAGCTGAGCCAGCCAATGAGTCCAGTGAATTAGGTGGCTGTATTTTTACATGCAGGGCTAATGTTGGTCTGATTACATCCTAAATACAACATCATTATGGATTCCACTACTTTCTTTGGCATAACCTACCAAACTACTAATAACACCACCCAAACAAAGTTAAGTTCTGAGAATAAATACAAGTGTTGTTGGAATTTAAATTCTTTGAGCCCTTTACTACTTCTTCTTGCACCTTGAAAATGCAACCCCTATTCGAAAATCATTGGGATGTTGTGGGAAAAAAAAGAACTTTTCCACCTATATTCAATTGAATCCAGTAAAAAAGACCAGATATTTAATGTTCAAACTGATTAACTTTATTGTTTTTTGTAAATATACACTCATTCTGAATTTGATGTCTGCAACAAGTTCCAAGAAAGTTGTGACAGCAGCATGTTTACTGCTGTGATACGTCAGCTTTTCTTTTAACACTCAGTCAGTGTTTGTGAACTGATGAAGTTTTGAAAGGTAAATTCTTTCTCATTCTTGCTTGATATATGACTTCAGCTGCTCAACAGTTCAGGGTCTCTGTTGTTGTATTTTGTGCTTCATAATGCACCACACATTTTTAATGGGAGACAGATCTGGAGTGCAGGCAGGTCAGTCTAGTACCTGAACTCTTTTATTATGAAGACACACTGTTGGAACACGTGGACAATGTGTCTTGGTTGAAATAAGTAGGGATGTCTCTGAAAAAGATGGCAGCATATGTCCAAAACCTGTATGTACCTTTCAGCATTAATGGGGCCTTCACAGATGTGACAGTTACCCATGATGCCATGGGCACGAACACACCCACTACTGTCTTTTGAAGTTAGTGCTGGTAATAATCTATTTGGTCCTTTTCCTCTTTAGCCTGGAGGACACGATGTCCATGATTTATGAAAACAATCTGAAATGTGGACTCGTCAGACCACAGCACACTTTTCCACTTTGCGTCAGTCCATCTCAGATGAGCTCAGGTCCAGAGAAGTCTGCAGTGTTCCTGGATGTTGTTGATATATGTCTTTCTCTTTGCATGGTAGAGTCTTAACTTGCATTTGTAGATGCAGAGACAAACTGTGTTTACTGACAACAGTTTTCCAAAGTGTTCTTGAGCCCATGTAGTATCCTTTATACAATGATGTGGGTTTTAATGTGGTTTTTAATGCAGTGCTGCCTGAGGGGTCAAAGGTGCAGATATTTCTCTGGATTCTCTAAATCTTTTTATGATGTTATGGATTATAGATGATAAAATCTCAAGACATTCCTGCACTTTTATGTCGAGAAATTATGTTCTAGACTGCACTTGTTGTGTTGCACTTCACACCATTCATGCTGAGCCTTTTGAGGATGCTCCTTTCATACCCAATCATGTTACTTGTTTACCTGTGGAATGATCCAAACAGGTGTTTTTTGAGCATTCCACAACTTTCTCAGCTTTCTCAGTCTTTTCTTGCCCCTCTACCAACTTTTTTTTGGAACAGTTTATCAGCTAAACATTAAATATCTTGTCTTTGTGCTGTATTCAATTGAATGTTGCTTAAAAATTTTTAGCAAATCATTTAATCTGCTTCTACTGTGTTACCATAAGTTGAACACCATGTAAAGAAATTTATTTAGGTCTAAAATTGTATTATTTTGAATGCTGTTATGTTCTGACCAGGCCTTTATGCTCAAACACAGAGAGAAAACTGAAACTCCACAAAGAAAGGAGCAAGGATGAGATTTAGAGCAGGAACATCTTATTTTGAGGTCACAGACCGTAACACTGAGACATCATTCCACCCAGTCACAGTAAGGACTGGGTGTCACTCAAACCTTTTTCAGTCAACAAAGCAGTCCGAGTTTTCAGCTTTAAAACAATTTATAGAAAATAACATTGCTTAAATAAGATAGTTTGATAACTGACAAAATACTGATTGAATCAGAACTGTGGGTGAAAAATCCTGAGTGGATTAAGTTGAGCAGCTTGGCCCGCTGCTAGCTTTCAGTGTTCTGGGTTGTAGGGAAGAAACAGCAAACAAAAGTCTAATTATACTCTTGATTATCTCACCAGTCTGTACAGGACAGTAAGGTGCAGACAGTATACAGTGTAGTGACTGAATTCATCAAAGGGAACGAAAGTAAAACACAAATGAACTTTTTAAAAGTATGAGATACAAAGAAGAAGATTCATCTCACTAAAATTACAACAAAATATATTTTCTACATCTACACTTAGAAATAGTTCTTTTTCTGCTGGGATGCCAGAGGAATGTTGTTTGTGGTGGTAACCAACAGTTTAAAGACTTCTCATTTCACTGTTTCAATAAAAGATAAGAATCTTTATCAAAGATTTCCTCTTACTCTACAGTAATATCCTGATGGATGCAGATTGTGGCAGAGATATGAGTGATGCCTTCCACACAACCATAACACACTGATCAACGGACTGAGGCTGTGGGGCCGTGTTTTTAGTACTGCTCTCAAATGGTGTGTCTCGTTCTTCCACAGTTGAAGGTGTTCAGTCATGATTGGTTATCATATCTCTTCTGTCCACCCAGTGTCTTGTGGAGTATCCCAAGACACTTTTAGGCAGATGATAGGCAGTTTTACATTTCTTTTAATCTAATGATTTTAATAGACAATTTTTGGAGGGGTTGAAATATTGTTTGAAGCCATGATATAAGAGGCAAATATTAACAACATAAACTAAATATGAGAATAAAAGATCAGTAAAGTGCAAAAACCAAATGTACTCAATGACAGAAATGTAACTGGATAGTGTTAAGGATCATAAATGAAGTGGTTTACTGCTGATAATGAAGTGTAGTCTCAAATTAATGGAAAACAATGACTGCCTCGAAGGGGGGGAAAATAACCTGAATTTTAAAACACAGCCTTGCGTTGCCCTATCAGTTTATATTCTATTTTTTCAAAAACTGGAAGGCTTACTTTCCTCTGTCAGTCATCATTTAGAACCTGCACCATATTAAAATAAAAGGTTGAAATGGAGGGGCAGCTAGACGTATCTGACAATGAAACATGAGCTCAGCAGAGGCATCTGATTTCCAGGCTAGAAAATACAACCAGTTAAATATTATGTTGTAATTAAGTTAAAAGGTTGAAAGTAACCGGTTGGCACTTTTTGTCTTTCTTGCACTGATCATGTGATCTTTCTCTGTCCTAGATGAAAAGGAGAAGTTTGAGCCGACAGTTTTTCGAGACACCATTGTTTTGGGCCTCAATGAAGCAGGTGGAGACCTGGATGCTGTAGCCAAGTTTCTAGATGTCACAGGGTCGCGACTGGACTACAGACGCTATGCTGACACTCTGTTTGACATCCTCATCGCAGGAAGCATGCTTGGTGAGTGCCACTGTGACTGTCTAGACTAGCTGAGGGAATAAGTGTGGCTTTTACTCAGATTAATATCTCTGCACGACTGCCTCTACTTGGGAAGTGAACCAATGTTGGGACAGAACTTTCTTTTCATTTCAGATTTTGATTGAATTCCATGGTGAGACTAATTTGTATTACAACAAACAGTATGATTACTGTCCAGTCTTTCAGCTGAGGAAGAGGGTTGGAGAGCTTGAGGGTTGCATAATTGAAATTTCCTTCATTCCCCTGGACAGTTTCATGATAATATAAGAACAATGATGTCAAATAATATAACTTAAGTCTAACGGAAACCAATATAAGCAGTGTTTCCCGTATCCTTGCTCCCGTATTCCCTGCTCAAACACACCTGATTCACATGATCAGGTTGTCATGAAGCCTCTGCCTGATCTCCTGAAGCCTGATAATGAGCTGATCATGTGAATCAGGTGTGTTTGAGCAGGGAAACATCTAAAACATACAGGGAAGTAAGCTCTGAGGACCAGGATAGGGGAAATACTGATATGTGTAAACCAGCTATTTAAAAAAGTAGGATATTGATAATATTTTATTTTGAAGTAAGCATCAGTATTCTTCCATAGAACAATGGATCAGTGTTGTGGTATCCTTGCAGAGCTCTACACTGGGTCAGTCCAGGACTGTGTTGGTCACACAGACAAGGACAAAGAGATCACGGCTAGCTTTGTCAGATTAACACAGTAATTCCCTCTAATCAAAGAGATCTCCTCACTAAGCACCAGAGAACTCAAGCTTCCCGTTTGGTTAGTTTTTACTACATTTAGCATTAAAGTTGATACAGAAACACGTGTTCCATGCTGAACAAAATCTCATTGATCTTGCTCACTGTGTCAGTGAAGCTGTTGTATTCTCATTCTATATCTGGCAGAGTAACTTAGCACTAAAGACACTTCCGAATTAAATGATTGAAATCAGCAGCACGGTAGTGCAGTTGTAAGCACTGTCACCTCACAGCAAGAGGATCTGCATGGGTTCTCTCCTGGTGTTATGGCTTCCTTTCCTTGCGGGGAAGCTGGATTCATGAGATCACGTAAGAATCCATCTCACCAGGCTTCAGGTTCTCTGCTTGTATCCTCCGCAAAAGTGATGCAGCCAATCAGTGTCTAGGAGGAACTACGTGCAGCTACAGCGTGATTTTAGGTGTGACAACAGTGAGAAACGTCCATAGAAATGACTCATCTTGAACAAACAATGGTGACTCCTGAAGATTTTAGCATAGCTACTGTGATAGCATCAGTTATATCAGAACTGAAGAGTATTTCTTCATTGGAAAATGTGCAAAAATTAGCCTGAAGGCTTTTCTCCATGGAAATGATGTTTTTGCTCTTCTCATGACTGGCTTCAGAGTTTGATCTAATTGATTGAAGTTAGTTTGTCAGACATGACAAACAGATGGTTCATCCAATCACCTTTCAAGTGTTTTTTTAAAAGGGCCTGCCCTTTTCCAAACACTTTCTAAGGACAGCTTTCCATGTGGTTCTGTGTAATAAACCTTCTAGTTCTCAGGTTACCTGCCTCCACCCACAGTCCAGACACATGTAGGTGAGGTTACCTGGTCACTCTAAATTGCCTGTTGGTGTGAATGTGAGAGGGAATGTTTGTTTGTCTCAGCCCTGTGATGAACTGGTGTCCAGTTTAAGGTGTACCCCACCTTTTGTCCAGTGCCTGTTGGGATGGGCTCCAGCCCTCCGCAACCATTCAAAAACGATAAGTGTCGGAAGCTGAAGATGATGGATGGATGGATGGATGGATGGATGGATGGATGGATGGATGGATGGATGGATGGATGGAGTGTTCTTCTGTGCTGACAGAAGTATGAAATAACTCTGTCCTCTACAGCCCAAACAATTCAGCTCTCAAAAATCTAACTCTTCACTGCATGAATCCTTCTGTTACATTTTTCTTGAGCAGCAGAGATGGTTAAAATCCTGCTGTTATGTACAGGACCATCTCTGGAGATCATCTCAAGCTCCTAGAACCATGGTTACATAAATTACTCTTGATTAGAGTGCTGTCCTCCATGTCAAATACAAATTATACTTTTGATCACAGTTACTCTCAAGTTAAATACAAGGCATTGTACCGGCAGTGTAGACCACTGTATTGATTAAACTGAAGTGTATATGATCCATCGCACTACATATAAGATGAGTGAACAACATGGCTAAATGGTGTGTTAACAGAGGGTCACTGGAGCAACAGTCTGTCAGAGCTCTGTCATTACCTATTTAACATTTGTAACCTTACTGATCTTAATCTGTCTGTAGTATGGCCTTTTCCTGTTTGACAGACGTACGCTGTCCTTCCACAAACACACGCACACATATTCTCCCATCCTGTCCTTTAACCTGTCTAGTTTGTTCTCTGCGGCTGCCAGACCGCATTCAGGGTGGCTCAGTATCTGTTAAACCAATTACAGTTAAAAGGTTTACTCTCAGTCTGAAGTAGGGGTTCACAGAGTTAATAATACACACCCTCTGGTTATCCAGCCCTTTTGCCTCATGTGTAATGGTGTGAGTACACGACAGCTCATCATTTACTTCATGCAATGGGTTTTACCCAGGGTCCCACACACCTCGGCCTGGACCTTTACCTGCTGCCCAGTAGGTACCACATCCAAACTTTATTTCTGCCCCTGCAGGAGGTGAGCGACCACATGGTGGCAGTTCCACATTGCAGTTTGGAAGTATATGTTTGGGTTTCACAAGGCAGCTCAGGGGGCCCACATTAGTGAAGTGACCAAGATAGCATTTGTCCACCTGAGAAATGTTACCAAAGTAATGCCTATTCTAGCAAAGCAGGATGCTGAGAAATTGGTCCATGCTTGTATCACTGGCAGGTTGGACTACTGTAATGCACTGTTCACTGGCCGACCAAAGAGACTGATTGGAAAACTTCGGCTAGTCCAAACTTCTACTGCCAGACTTTTAATGAGGAAAAGAGAGTACATGTTTTAGCTGCCCTGCACTGGCTCCCCATTCGATTTAGAATTTAAGGTTCTTTTACTCACATACAAAGCTCTTAATGTTCTAACACCTTCATATATTTCTGACTTTTTAACCCTGTATCAAGAGCTCTGAGATCTTCTGATGCAGGTATTTGAACTGTTCCTAAAGTCGCCCACAAAAAAGGGGAAAACTACTTTTAGCTCCTCTGCTCCGATACTCTGGAACACTCAGTTACACAAGACATGCAGCTCTGTTGGCACTTTTAAAACTCAGCTGAAGACCAACTTGTTCAGGCAAGCTTTTCGTTACTGTAATACATTTCTACCTTGTTTTGTCACTTTTACTACCTGCATTTCTCTGCCTTTTTATTGGATCTTATATTTCTAAGAATTTATTTTTTGTAATTCTCTTTAATGTCTTTTGTAATGCCATACTGATGTTTTAATTTTTTCATCCTAATTTTATGTATTTTTATGAATTTATGTATTTTTGTCTTCTTTTTTTTTACCATTTGAGTTGCATGTTATGTATGAAAGGTGCTACATAAATAAAAGTTATTAGTATTAAGAGGAAATGCAGATTGAAGAGGCAGATTGATGCAGCCTTAACACAGCATTAACACAGACCTTGTGTCAGAATGCTGTGGTGAGGAGTTAGAGGAGTCTGAAGGCAAAGCTTCTGAACTACTAGTGCCTTTATGGTCATGAGCTTTTGGTGTGACAGAAAGAACAACACCATGTATACATGCAGCCAGAATGAGTTTCTTTCACAGGGTAGCTCAGCCTTAGAAAAGCTAAGACTAGAGCTAAGAGTAGAAATGCTGCTCATTTGTGTCCGAAGGAACCAGTAGAGGTGACCCAAACCTTTGATTAGAATGCGTCCATGATGCCTACCTACAAGGTTTTTCTGGCACGTTGGACTGAAAGGATATCTCAAGACAAAACAAAGGGATTAAATAACCCATCTGGCCTGGGAATATCTTGGGATCCCCCTTTAAGAGCTGGTGGATGTAACTGAGGAGAGGGATACTTGGGCTACTTTGGTTAACCTGTTGCTGCTGTGACATGAAGCTGAACAAGTAAAGGAAAATAGCTGAATGGACAGAGAAATTACCCAAGAAACAGTGATTTACATCTGTCAGTCCATCAATTTTGATCCTGACTGAAAAATGTGGACTGGGGCAGCAATTATTGTCAATTGATCATTAGACCAGAAAATAGTAAAGAAAAAAAAAAAAATAGCCTAGCTTGCCTAGTTCCCAGAGGTGACATTTACAAATAGCTTTTGTCTGATGACTCAAATCTGAAAAGCTGCAATTGCAGAGAATTCTTAGCATTTTTGCCTCATAACTCAAATATTTCATCAGTTATCACTTATCAAACTGTCTAAGGCCCTAAACACAAAGACCATGTTTAGCAGGTTGCAAAATGTTAAGTACATTGCATTGCTTTTTTATTCTTCTGTTGTTTTTGTTAAGAGCAACATGATGCATTTTTTTATTGTTGCGAGCCAACCACTGAGTCACCTGTCCTCAACCTAGTTGTTATTTTGATGTGAAGTGAACTCAGATCTGTAGCTTTCTCTTTTGGTTAGCTAGAAGTAGTTAACTTTATAGTTAACAATAATTACCTACCTAAACGTCTGTGTGAAAAAAAGACAGGCTGAGGACACCGGCTCTGATGGAGGTGTGAGAGCCTGTTTCCAAACACCATGCTGGACACAGGACAACACAGGTCTGTGTGATGCCCTCATAAAGAGGAGAGTTAATATTTTCAATTATATCATAAATCATATCACAATTGCAATATCATTGAAAATAATCACTATTAGATGTTTTTTCAAAATCTTTCATTCAGCCCTGGTAATTTGTCCTTCATGATTCTTTCCATGCATATGTAAACTTTGTCATCACACCACAGAAGGCCCAGTAACAGAGTCACAGAGCTCAAGGTGACTTTCTCAAATGTCTTGTCTTGTCCAACCAACAGTCCAAAAATATTCTGACATAAAACAGAGTGAAGCCGCAGATCCTCACATTTCTGTTCTGACTAGACGTTTTTCAACTTAAGGCATTCAGAACCTTCCTGCAAAAACCTTCTTCTGAGCATCTGAGACGCGAGGTGCCCGGGGCACATTAGCAGTGTACGAAACACTCACTGCCGACAGAAAACACAGACATGCTGGCCTTCTTTCATGAACTTTTTGAGAAATGGTACTTAGGACTGGGCAAACCTATCACAATAGTGAAGTTTCATGTTGATCAATATCAATAATTACTGATCATGTAGGTTGTGACTGAAGATGTGTTGTGTACTCTAAGGGGTGGAATCAGCTAAAGTGATAAATGAGTTTGTTGTATTATCACTGGGCCATACACAAAATAAAAAATAACAATATTTTTGACTAAATACCTCAAGATCAATATTGTGACAATATTGTAGGGATGACTATTGGTGCTTTCAATATATATTAACCCAATGACATTTTTTCATAAATAATCTTCAGTAATGTGGATATAATGAGTAAGTGGGTAAAAGCAAATAACAGAACAGTTAGAACAGTCTGGTAAGTTCAGAAAATACATCATTTTACTGTAATGCAGCCTTTAAAACCAGGAGAAGACAACACTTATGCCATATCATGATAAAGCAATCTATACCTTAACCCTCTCATATCATGATATGATATAATATCGATATATTACCCAGCAGTCACTACTTTCTTGCCGTGGTTATGATGGAGATGACACTTCGCTCACAGGTCTTTTCAGAAGGATTCAATATTTTTACATGTAATGAATAGTGAATGTTGAATGCTGACATTACAAAATCTATGGAAGAAGACTAGAGAGAACCATAGAAAGATCACTATCAGTTGGGTTGCAAAGAAGCATCTACAAAACATGAATAAATAAATGATGCAACATCGAACAGGTTATTGAATATTTTTAACACAACCTAAACCTTGGGACTTCAATAAGATGCTCAGAAGTTCTAACTATAATCCTCTCCTCAGCTCCTGGAGGGACTCGTATTGATGAAGGTGACAAGACCAAGGTGACAGCACACTGTGTGTTCACTGCTGAGGAAAGCCATGCCGCCCTACGCCTATATGCTCAGGTGTGTCCACACACTGTTACTGCAACAGGAATGAGAACAGAGTTCTGTTAAACATACTCATTGTTACTTGGCTAATTTTGTCACTGTCTACTTTGTGACTGCAGGTTTTCAACAAACTCATCAGGAGATACAAATATCTGGAGAAGGCCTTTGAGGAGGAAATCAAAAAGGTGAAGCCTTCATAACATGTCATAACATACATGACAGTGTATTAGGGCCATAGTAGGGGAGGGGGGTAATATTCCTTGGAAAAACTCTGATATCCTCCTTATAAAGTTGTAGATTAACTAGAAAAAAAACTGAATATTCTCTGATGATTATGAAGTCATACATTTACAAGAAATAACTGTTAAATTAAGTAGTGAATTTACAGAAGAAAAAAAAAATTGAGAATATTTTCTAAGATTATAATTAACAAGAAAAAACTATGTATACTAATACTTTTAATATTTTTTTGTGCATCAGGAACTACACCTCTATGGAAGCCCATTTCTGCCACTGAAAGAAAAAAGAAATCCTCATTGCGAGTCCTAATTATTAGATAAAAAGTTATAATTATGAGATAAAAAGTTGAAATAATGAGGTAATGAGGTATAGTTAGTATAGTTAGTTATAGTTATAAATAATAACTTATAATTATGACGACTGACTTATAATTATGACCGTTGGGATATTTTTTGTTTTGCTGGTGGAAATGGCCTTCCATACACCTCTGACTTTAATCCTTGAAAGTTTTTTTCACGTCGTATTATTTATCCTTTTCTACTCAGGTTTTTATTTATTTATTTAATCTTTTTTTAAACTTACAATAGTAAGTATAATGACATTGCTGCATCCAAAATTGTCACTTTTCAATTTTAATAGCATTTATTGGCATTAATATTTCCATGTGTTGACAAAGCACAGTTACAATATTAAAAACAATTAACCAATGAAATTAACAACAATAATGCAAATAGCAATAGTATAAATAGGTGCAACAAGACTAGTTAATAATCACCAGGTTCTTAGGATTTGTATCATCAAAGAAAGGAAATGTTAAAATAAATGTTGCTCAGATTCAGCTGGGTGTCATGTTCACAGTCTGTGTGCTTTGGTTTGGACTGGGACTGTCCTCACATTGTGTTGTCTGTCTGTCTGTCTGTCTGTCTGTCTGTCTGTTGTTGTGTAGCTGCTGCTCTTCCTGAAGGCCTTCACTGAGTCGGAGCAGACCAAGCTGGCCATGCTGACAGGCATCCTGCTGGCCAACAGCACTCTACCACCTCCCATCATCACCAGCCTCTTCACTGAGAGTGTGGTCAAAGACGGTGCGTGGACACAACTCTGCTGTATTCTAAAAGACTACTGGAGCAGATTCCTGCTCAACAGCAGGTCTGACCGAGAAGAGATTTAAATTCATGGCCTAAAATTTGACATTTTTAAGAGGGAGCCTCTTCTTCTCAAGACCTCCTCCATGTTTACTTGCTATCTTGAAGTCAGTATCATCCACATTTAGTAGTGTTTTTAGGTACTGTTATGAGTAGATTTTCAAGCCTGTACTTTTACTCATACTCAAGTATGAATTACACTACATAATCTACTTAGTTACTTTTAGAATAGTAATTGAGTACTGAGTACAATTTGAATTACTATCCAAACCTTTCATCTACATTTTTGCAGCCAATAAGGTGATCTTATCATAAACAGGCCAATGAAAACCTGCTGCAAATGCTGCATCAGACACAAGTGTGGAGTACTGATGTTAATGATCACCAATTCAAAATGTATTAATAGATATTTAACCAGTAGTCTAGAAATAGCAGTAATTGCACTTCATTTGACATTGTTTTGTCTGACACTTAAAATTACAAAAAAAGAGAAAAAGATTGAAAATGAGGGGGGAAAAAGAAAAAAGAAAAAAAAATGTGCATTTTACATATTATAAATTGATTGAATGATAATCATTTGTTACCAATAAAAACAGGGAAAAAAAAATAAACAACTGGAAAAGTTGTTCTAAATAAAATACAGACTAAAATAATGAATACTGTTCATGTTTTAACAAGTTAAACTCAAAGATTCTGATTAAGATGTGTGTGGAATAGAAGCTAACACTTTGATTCTTGGAATCCCACAGGATTCCTGAGAGATCAGAGTAAGTTTCACTATTGATTACAGGAAAGGGACAGAACAGGACAAAAAGTCAACAGGAGTGAGCAGAGGGAGAATCACAATAATACATCAGCTTTTTGCAGGCACTTGTGTGTGGGTTGATGGGAACAGGATGGGACAGGAGCTTTCTCCCAGAATAGGATTTTTTAAACTCTGTCATGGGATTGGGATGGGACAGGAGTATTTTTGTGGAAGTGGGATGGGACAGGAGTGAAAAAATATTGTTTCTTGCATTCCTCAGATCTGAGTGTAACACAAGGAAAAAAAACTTGTTTTCCAAACCTGATTTGTTTGTCTTGGTCATTGTTTTTTAGGGATCTCTGCATCTTTTGCTGTGAAGATGTTCAAAGCATGGATCGCAGAGAAAGATGCAACCTCAGTGACCTCATCTTTGAGGAAGGCAAACCTCGATAAAAGACTCCTGGTAAGAAAAAACAAGGTTTACCAGAGTGTGGCATGAGTGGAAATTTGTTTCTCGAGACACAGCGTTCATGAAGGGGAAGACTTACTGCTGTATCAGAAGAGTTTCCATGGAGATTGTGTGTTCACCTGCTAACCCCTTGCTTGATGTTTCTAAATACGAAGCAGGCTGCTCAACATGATGTGCATGTAGGAGGAGTAGGTCCATTAAACCTGTCCATGTTAGTCTCTGTAGTGGTATTCTAATGAAGCCTAAAAAACACATCCAGGGTTCTGACTGTGAGCCTTGATTCCCAACTCAAGAGAACAGCTTGAGGTCCAGACCTCAGAAGGATGTGTGATAAAGATGAACAACCTATAGAAGAGACCTCTTCTCCACACCAGTGTGTCACTTTACTTACTTAGTCAGGATGGCTCAGTACCACTTTGTTATGTCCTATTCCAATACTGTCCTTTCTCTCTCTTAAACAACCATGATGTTAATAACAGGGTTGTGGATTCACTTTGCTTAACCTGCCATCTAAAAAACATCATCCTCAGACTGTGAAACCAACAGCATGACACAGTGATGCCACACCGCTGCTTCTGTTTATTTAATCTTTCTCACACACAGAACTTTCAGCAGCATTTTGCTTTGTCAGCATCAGTCAAACATTCAGCTTAAAATAAGTGCATACAGCTGACATGATGACAGGCTGCTGACAGGTCATGTTCAGCTGCTGCTCATGTGACACATGCTGCTCTGTTACTGTGACACTTCTCTCTTTATAGCATGTCACTCATAGTTTAGTCAAAGGAGAAATCTGTAATGTATTTACTGTAATAAATCATAAAACAACCACAATGTGTCATCAAAGATCAAGGACACATTAACATGAATACCACAGCTCTGTTGTCCCCCTTTGAAATTTCCATTTGGGGCCAGAATAACTGTTTTATACGTTTGTTTCACATTAATCACAGTTCCAATTATAATGCAGAATTTTCACCAAATGGTTAGTGTCTGTTTATGAGTAGCAAGAAATCATGAATAATCTTGTAGAAGGCGTAGATGTTTATAACTGAAACTGAGCAAAATGCTAATGGAGTCTGGCAGCAGTGAGACAGGCAGACACTTAACTCATCATCCAGAGTGTGTTATTTCAGAGCAGTTGGCTTTTTTTTTTTTTCAGGACAACAGGCTGAACTTTACATTGACAGACAACTGACAGTTATAAACAGAGCTCCTGCAGCCCTCAGAGCTTTCTCCATGTCTGGGGAGGAGGTGGCAGTTAAATGAGATTTCAAAGTCTTTATTATACCACATATAATTAATATGCAGTCTTTGGCACCAACTCTGTACTTGAACTTCTGCACTCATTCTCCCTTCTGTACTTTACATGCGCAATCACTACATACTGCTCCTTTTTACATATTTACATGATAGTTTAGACTAATGGGTCATATTAGATTATACTCCCCCACACCCACTCCCAATATCTCATCTAGTGTTTTTTACCAGTATCGGGCTGATGCTGAGTATCAGATTGTCACAACCATATTTATTTTGTATGAAGCCAGCTAATATATCTCTGCTCTGTTGTAGTAGTCCAGATTATCTTTGATTTGTTAGATCCATCCATTGGCCATGAAGTTATGACAAAAACTAGGTGCAGGCCATCTGATGATTTTAGATTGTGACTATGATCTAAAGGCTTCGACAGTCTACTTTTCAGGTGAATCTTAGAGATCGCAACCGTCACATAATCTCAGTGACCAGCAGATCTGCACCACAAGAACAAACCAGTAGAGTGATGCAGTGATGGCTGTGCTGATTGAGTGAATTAGTACTTGGAAATTGTATTTTTTCTGTTCCCTTTGGCTTTGGTCGACAACTTCAGTAAAAATTCATTGGCTATTGCAAGTCTGGCTGTAGTCTACAGGCCATTTCAAGTATGAAAAAAAGAAAAAAGATCATCATTTAGTGATTGCAATGATATTTTTGGGGGGCCTGATCGCCTACACCTAGTTCTTATGTGTTTTAATACAAACTGAAAATACAAACAGCATCTCTTCCTGTGAGCGGTAAGATTCAAATTAAAGACCAAGCAGACGCCCTGTAATTCTCTGTGACTTACAGTGTCTTTCAGTCGCTACAAATCAGTTCAGTCAATACTGAAGCCACTTTTTCAAAACCTTTCATACAGTCTGTGTTACCGACACGCATCTTTGCCAAACAGTTAATCACACGTCCAAAACTCACTCAGACTGCCAGAACACTTCGTACATGTCTCAGAATGAGCTTGTTGGAGCGTAACACTGACAACAGTTCTCCGTCAGAAAGCAAACACTGTCACTCACAACACACTGAGCTAAAAATCACTAACAACAGGCTGCAACATCAATTATGAACTTTTATTGTTGAAGTTTTAATAATTTTTCATTAAAGAATAATAATAATAATGCCATTTTCCTTTATTGACTGTATTAATGATTGTATATGTAACAAGAAATAATCAGAAATTCAGCAATTAGCTTCAAATATCCTCTATTATAAACTTTGTAATTTACTTGTGAAAAATAAAAACTTGGATCAAAAACCCCAGATTCTAAATGCATCACAATTAAATGCTTAAAACCTGACATATAATATGTTGACTGAGAAGCTATGGGACAGATGGAACAGATAAATTACTCCTTGAGATTCCAAAAAGAAATATAAATTAAAAGATGGATCCCTGCCATCACCATAAAGTGAAGTGATGTGACTCTGTCTACACAATCTGAAGTATTTATGTGTCTTCATCTTCCCTACCTGACTCAGCTCCTGATGCATGTACACACACTCATGCCTCACACATACACAACTCCCTTCCCTGAACCTTACCTTTTTTCTTTTGTTTCTTTATTTATTTACTACTTTATTTACTACTGTTTTTTTTTATTATTTTTTTAGTATTTTTCCCTAATTGATACCTTTGTTTTATTCAAAAAATTAACCTGGGCGTTTGTTTTATTTTAATATAATTTTGTTTGTCTATAAACCATATAGATACAGCTGTAAAAAGAAAAAAATAGAAAAACAGATGGAAAAAATGTGAAAATTATTGTTTAAGTTGCTGAAACTGCAATAAAATAAATCCAGGGCTGCAATACTATTACAATAAAGCTCCATCATCAGCAGGTCAGACTGTACCTTGGTGGCTTTAAGCTGGTTGCAGTCAGCTGTATTAACATTGTGCCTAGGTTTTGTTTTGTTATGCTTGCTGTAGAAATTCATGAAATTTGTCATCATTCTGTGTTGAAAGTGTTTTTACCAGTTTTGAAAAAATAAAATAAAAAACACTACAGTATCACCCACAACACAAACACTCATGTGGCACAATCCTGACTTCACTACAAACGAATCACCTCTAACAGGCAACAAATGAGAAAAAAAAAGGAATTACACACCTTCATCACATCTTTGATCATAACACTATGTTAACATTCTGACTTCTATGATTCAGAGAAACAACAACACTTTCAGTTCATCCAAGTTAAGTATTCAGTCAAGACAAAACTAAACATCTCCAATACACACCTGGAACATCCACTGTTACTGGACCACACCAATAATAAAACTGCAAAATCAAACAAACCACTATCAAAACCATACAAGCTCATGTCTTCCTGTGACTCTACCAATACACCTCATACTCCAGTTAACAAATGGGAAACAGAGCTTAACATCCACACCAAGAACTGTTTATGGAATAAAATCTGTGTCAACACCTTCAGCATGTCAAAGAATATCAACATAAGGCTCATACACACATCACACAACACAAGATGCACCTGGGATTATCCAGATAGATAGTACACACTTCCACACATTCTGGCTCTGTCAGCAACACCTCTGGACCGCATGCATACTCAGTGATCTGTGAGTAATCAGCACATGTTCAACACAAATCACAATACCTCTACTTGTAGCTCTAACTATCACCAAGAAAAGAAAATACTACTAAAAACTGAATCCAGGAAAAAGATCAACATCTCACAATGGTTGGTTTATTTAACACAAGAGATATCATTGGAGCAGCAGTCAGCTCTACAAAAAAAAACATCTCAACCACTTCAACAACACATAACTCAACATTTCTGAGAGCTGTACAGCTGCTGGAGAGCTGAAGCCACAACACAACACAAGTAAATGTAGATGTAGGAGGGGGAAGGCAGAGAATGAAAAGTTTGTATGATCAGAAGAAATTACCAACACCAAAGCAAACCCATCCTGCCAAAGTCTGAAGAACATCTAAACCCAAACAGATGACCACTTACTTATTTGTTGGAGTTTTATCATTTGTGTTTCTTTTTTTGTTTGTTTTTTATTAATTAATTTTGTTGTTTCTCTCTAGTCTTGTGTTTGTTCTTTTACTTTTATATATGATTTTGTTTCTTCACTGCCACCTGTTAGCTATCTGTGTCCTTTAATGTTTTGGTATTATGTATTGTTAGTATATGTGTATTGTCTGTGTGTGTATGCACTAATTGGTGAATAAAGGGGAAAAAACTGTTTTGAAGACAGTGCATTAACAATTGCAAAATGTGCTGCAAATATACAGTGTTGCAGGTGATGAGTGTGAATGAAAAGGTAGTTCATGGATTCTGGAAAACATGGTCATTAAATGAATTGTGTATGAAAACAATGAAAAATGTGTCACAGTTTGGTCCACACAGACTTCTGTTTTGTTAACTGTGTGAAGAGTTTTGACAATGTGACTGCACTTTTGACTGATGTACACTAACAATCACAAAAACGTGTAACATGTGATCAGTTTATTGTGTGTATTTCCCTGACAGCTGTTTTTTTCTCTGAGTAGTTTGACCTCTTTTTGAGAGGATGAGCTGTTACATTTAATCATTTGTAAAGCCCTGGATGTTATGTCGCTCTTCATTGTTAAAGAGTTGTGTGTTTCCTCTCATGTTGACCTCAGGAGCTGTTTCCTGCTAACAAGCAGAACGTGGAGCATTTCTCCAAGTACTTCAACGAAGCCGGCCTCAAGGAGCTGTCTGACTTCCTGCGTGTGCAGCAGACCCTGGGAACCCGCAAAGAGCTGCAGAAAGAGCTGCAGGAACGCCTGTCCCAGCAGTGTCCCATCAGAGAGGTACAGCGCACACAGCTGGGGTCCCACCACACTGTCAGTGTACTCACATTCAGGGCCAGGTCTTAGTGTGTGTGTGTGTGTGTGTGTGTGTGTGTGTGTGTGTGTGTGTGTGTGTGTGTGTGTGTGTGTGTGTGAAGATGGTGGTGTATGTGAAGGAGGAGATGAAGAGGAACGAGCTGCAGGAGCAGGCTGTCATTGGCTTGTTGTGGACGTGCCTGATGAACGCTGTGGAGTGGAACAAGAAGGAGGAGTTGGTCACAGAGCAGGCACTCAAACACCTCAAAGTAGGTCATACTTCACACACACGCACACACACACACACAACTGATCACAATACGGCACAGTCCAACACATCCTGTCCCTCATCTGATCACACTCTGTGACATCATATCTGAGTTTCAGTTCTTTCTTCAAAAAAACGTAGTTTCTACAAAACTCTTTGATTGAACTACAGAAGCCAGATCCCCCTGTGGGAAATGTAGTCCAAGCGCAAGCGACTACTTGTGTCTGTGAGAGTAACAAAAGTTAACAAATGTTATCAGTCATAATAGTCAGTGGTGGAAAGAGTACTGAAAATCTACAAGTACTGGACTAGTTCTATCACTACAATGTTACTCAATTACAAGTAAAAGTACTGGTGTTAGAAAAATATGTAAGTAAAACTACAAAGCATTCATCAGAAAATACTCACTGTATTAATTACTTTTTATCTGCTGGTGTGTAATGCACACTATCAATAGCAGCCGAATTGGAAATATTTAGTGATTTTATTTTTTTTAACATTCAAATTTGGCTTGGTGGTTAATAACACATTTCTGTGGTGTGTGTGTGTGTGTGTGTGTGTGTGTGTCAGCACTACGCTCCTCTGCTGGCAGTGTTCAGCACTCAGGGTCAGTCTGAGCTGGTGCTGCTGCTGAAGATCCAGGAGTACTGCTACGACAACATCCACTTCATGAAGTCCTTCTCTAAGATAGTGGTGCTCTTCTACAAAGGTCAGCAGCTCACACACTCATACTGCACACAGTCTGTCCATTTCTTTACACATGTTGTCTTTGAGTAGAAGTTTGAAGCCCCCAGCTCTGACTGTTTTGCTGTCTTCGCTCAGCTGATGTCCTGAGTGAGGAGGCCATCTTGAAGTGGTACAAAGACGCCCACGCTGCCAAAGGGAAGAGTGTCTTCTTGGAACAGATGAAGAAGTTTGTAGAGTGGCTCCAGAATGCTGAAGAAGGCAAGAACTCTGTTACTGTTGTTATTTTATGTGCTACAAACTCTTTCAAGAGTATTTGTTCTTACTGCAATTAAACATGTAAGCTCATGAAGATATCTATATATTTCATCCATCTGAGAACTGGAATAGTCCACGGCCCACCGGAAGAACCTTTTTTTGTTTGTTTTTTTTTTGATTGAGTTTTTATTTTGTTTTTCAATATTGGTGGTTAGAGCATGACAGCAAACCAACAGCCTCTATATGGACATATACAGAGACCATTTTAACACACATAAATATACACAACAAATACAAAAACAACAACAAAAACAATGTAGACATATCTTGATCACAGACATTATTTCACCATCTGGTTCATATAACTTGATTTTATTTTCTCTGATGCTTTGGACAGGGTGTCAGTTGGTTTGAGCTATAGACAGTTCCAAAGAGATGATGTCTAATAAGGATCAGATCCAATACTATACTCCCATTTTTAGTGAAAATTATTATTATTATTATTATTATTATTATTATTATTATTATTATTATTATTATTACCATTATATATATGAAATGTGTAATTTATGAAAAGTGTTTGTTTGCTTTAATTTTTTTTTAATTTCTAAACGTGCTCTGTGCCAGAAAACATCTATGCTGATACCAATACTAGGGAGTAAAAACAATCTGATATCAACATATCAGCTTATATAATATACATAATATATACATGAACACACATTTTGCAGTGATTGTTGTGACTTAAATATGAAATGTTAGTATTTTACACATATCACTTATTCTCATGTTTGATCAAAAATACAATGTCAACATTGTTGGCCCTTTAAAGTTGTGTCCCAAATTGTCATCAATTCAGTCAGATTTTTACAAAAAAAAAAAAAAAAAAAAAAAAAGATTTAATCAGGCATGAAAAAGGGTTAGCTATACTTTAGCACTGGTAAACTTTATATTTTTAGACAAATTCATTATTAATATTTCTGTCACATGTGTCTCAACCATAACACGTCAACTCTGTAGTCCTTCTAAATCAAAGCTAAATAAGAATTATGGTTTAAAAATGTGTATTTTGATTAACATTAAGAGAACTCTGAGCAGCTTTAAAAAACTACAACTATGCTGTGAAATTAAAAAAAAATCCATCTACATTTAATTTAAAAAAAAAAGAAAAAATCATGGTAACACTTAAATTTCCAGGTCCCATAATTTCCAGGTAAATAGGTGGTAATCCCCAAGTAATATGTTACAAATTTCTTAGAAATTACCCACAAATTACCACCAAATTTCATGGTTAAGTATATCATAATTAGCAAGTACCATTTCCATGTAGTTGTTGGCAGTTACAGAGCAATATATTTGAACTTTTGTCTGAATTTACCCCCAAATTTCATGGTAAGTATGTGATAATTCACAGGTGTCATTTTCATGCTAGTAGGTGGTAATCACCATTTCACATATTTGAACTTTCTTTGAAATTAACCCCAAATTTACACCAAATTTCATGTCAGTATTAGCAAGTACCACTACTTCAATGAAAATGACACTTCAAATAATCACATACTCACCATGAGATCTGGGCATCATTTACAGGTAATATGTGTGTAAATTCTAAGAAATGTCAAATATGTAACTTGGTAATTACCATCTATTTACCATAAAAATGTTTTTCATTATTAACCAAGAATTTGATCTTTAAAAAAAAAAAAAATTCCAGCATAATTGAAGAGTAAAAATCAAAACGCACTCAAAATCCAGTTTTGTCTCAGTCCTCATGAATATGTGATTTAATGGCTCGTAATCTGCATAGTTTTTATGCATAGTTTTATAGTAAGTTATGTATTTTATTCACTAAGGGGATTTGGAATTATTATCCTTATTTAATGGACAAATATGGATTTGAACATGTTTCATATTTACAGAACTGTACAGTTTTACATTTATACAACATGATAAATTGATGTCATGTCTGTTGGGATCATTTGATCTGTGAAATGACTGGATGTTGTAATAGTCAGTGTGGGCAGCAGGTGGAGCTGTCGTCTCATGCCTTCTTCTCTTCCTCCCTGCAGAGTCGGAGTCAGAGGGGGAGGAGGGCTAGAGGAGGAGCAGCAGGAGTTCCTGTAGGCTGCATCCTGTGGCCTGAGCGACAGTGTAGCAGCTAGTTACCATGTTGTGTAGAGATGGAGGCACTCCAACCCTGACACCCACACATCAGCTCCCCTAACACCGTCTGATCACCAGCCGGTCTCTGCACACTGGACCAGGAGTCAGTCCCACACATGCAGACAGCCTTACTGACATCCACCCTCCTCAGCTCACACTGCGTCTCCATCACTGTCCAGGAGTAGTCACATGACCTCTGCAGTAGGTGTACACGTGTTTTAGTACGCACACAAGTGAGTTTTACAAAGTGAAGTGTGTGAATGTAATGGCAATGCTCTCATGTTTTTATGAATAAACTGGTTTTATATGTATACAGTGTGTGTACACTCCTCTTTTCCCCCTTGAATTTAAGGCACAGTTCATCCCAGAATCAAAGCACACATTTTTCCTCTGGCCTGTAGGGCTATTTATCCAATTAGATAGTTTTAGTGTGGGTTGCAGAATTCTGGAGATATCAGCCGCATAAGATTTCTGCCTTCTCTTCAAAATAATGGGACTAAATTCTTTCAGAATCTACCAAACTACTTTCTTTCCTGCTAGAAAAAAGTATTCCCTGCATTAAACTTCACAAAACAAGTTCCGTGCATTATCTTAACTAACCAG
The DNA here is from genome assembly GCF_056507025.1 of Lutjanus erythropterus. Classification (NCBI taxonomy): domain Eukaryota; kingdom Metazoa; phylum Chordata; class Actinopteri; order Lutjaniformes; family Lutjanidae; genus Lutjanus; species Lutjanus erythropterus. The sequence goes on along the minus strand of NC_139332.1, from coordinate 2,230,511 downwards.
GCCATGATTTTTGGAACGAAACACTGGTGGGAACTGCAGCATTTCATAGTTTCTTTTCCGTGGAGCTAAAACTCATATCTGGACATGAGGAAACAGACATGCTGTGTGCAAAAACACACACACACTGTTCAGACAGTGTGTGTGTGTTTTTGCATGAGAATGTAGCTCCAAGTTAAGGATCTACAGTGAAGATTCAGGTTAAAAACATGGTGTAAATAACATTTTTTAGCCAACTTGCCATGTTAGGACTTTAGGAGACTTGGATTCCACCAGACGAGCAGTATGGATGTGTTTTATGTTTTTATTCTGTTGTTTTTTCTGGTTGAAAACTGGTCACCATTCACTTCCATTGTTTGGGAGATTCTGCAACACTATTTTCCTGTGAAACTCCAGCTGTGTTTTGTGGACTGAAAAACTAAACCCAACCTTCATTTGGCACAAGGGTGAGTAGGTAATGACTGAATTTTAATTTTTGGGTGAACCATCCCTTTAAGTTGCCTACTATTTTTGAGTGAAGACTAAAAAAATCCTTTTAAAGTTTAGTTTGTATACATGCTTTGCTTTTGGTTAACACATAAATAATTCTGATTTTGACAACAGAGCAGACAAACCCTTTGGGAATCCATGTGAGTTTTGCTGTCTGTTTTAAGGGGCCCGGACCCCAAGTTGGGACTGAGTGAAATAAGATCCAGCATCTATAGGCTGCGTTTTCTGGTGAGATGGCCTACATTACGTTAGACTGATGATGTAATGATGTGAGCAGCTCCTTATCACACACACACAGGCTTTGTGTGTGTGAGTGCGTGTGTTTGTGTGTGTGTGTGTGTGTGTTGAGGGGAGTCCTTGTGTGACCCAGAAACACTGTGTGCTCTTCCAGCCAACCAGGTCTGATGAATCATAGATGAAGTGTGAGAGTCACATGAGACAGGAAGCAGCACATGATGACCACACAAATAAAACACACAGTATCTGATGAATCCTGACTGCATCCTGTCCTCACAGCCTGAACATGAAGGCCTGAACTGAACTGATCCACAGTCAGTGTTTCTGGAAGATTTGCAGAGGAAATAACAGGACCTCTCTGCAGCCAATCAGGAGCCTGGACGCTCTGGAGCCCGTCCCTCACTGAGTCATATGCCCAACGAGCGTCAAGTTTAAACAGGTGAGCACGCCAACACCGGGTTTAGTATAATGTTGTTTTCAAAATAAAAGCATGGAATTTCAGACCGCAATTAATCAAACCCTGAACAAACTGAAAGACACATTCAATTTTACTTTGACATTACTTAGTAATAACTTGTTATTGAAATAATCAGATTACTTGTTCAATGTAGAATATCACATTAACAGACAGAAACAATAATCCAGCTTGTCTCTTTACAGTGAATTTGTGTTACTGCCACCATGAGAATAATCATGTTTCTTTATAAGAAGAGAGATTCTTTTCTTCTTTTTCTTTCTATGACAAGATATTTTATGGTTGTAGTGACATTTATCTTGTTATTATGACATGTCAAGACTGTTTCTGCTCATTCAAACAACAGAACAACACAGAAAACACTTGTAATAACACAGATGAGATAAGATATTCCTTTATTAGTCCCACAACAGGGAAATTCACTGTGATACAACAGCAAAGTGGACAGCATCACAGCAGTTGGATAGCTCAGTTGGTAAAGCGTGCACCCGATCAGCTGACTGAGTTGTAGTAGTAACACTACAGAGGTGAGGATGATGAGATGTCTGTGATCAAATGATCCTTCCTTCATCTGTAGATGTAGAACTGACCAGGAAAGACCACATTTATTATGTGCATAAAAAAAAACATAAACAGGTCAAAAAGTCTTAAATCCCATCACTAGAAAACTGGTAAATCAATCCTGTGTTCTTACCCTCTATTATAGTTTTATGCAGTGATTACCAAACTTTTTTTTGCATGCCTCATCTTCAGAAGCCAAAAAAGATTTTTTTTTCTTAAATATCAACAATAATTGTGAAAGCAACTAATATATATATATATATGTTAACATGTATCTTCATCCATAATATATATATATATATATATATATATATACATATATATAATATTTTTTTATATATGTTAAGCACAGCTTAGTGAATGTATTTAACCATTTCAGTTTAATGAACTCTGATGTTCATTCATATCCAACAAACAAATATTCATCTAACTTATTATCAAACTACTCTTTAACAATATGCTTTAAAATTCAAAGGAACATTAATCTTCCTTTATGATTATTATAACAACTTGGTTAGTTTGCTGTATTGTCAGGTTAAGGAGAGAAATGTTCATGATAAACTGTAAATCCTGGATGGGAGGTTTTCCTATAGTCCCTTTGGGTTTCTTTCCTCTCCTAAAGGATCTGTTCTGACTGTCCATGCATCCAAAATGACTCTGCTGGAATGTTGATTTCTTCTGTACAGCCCATTTCAAACAGACATTATCATCTACTGAGCTCAATCATAACACAATATCACCATGTTATTAATGTTTCACCCAAAGCATGAAATGAAACACAAGAGATTCTTGTAAATGAATTATTGGATATGATCTCTTTGTATAGGCTTTTACTGGATCATTTAACAGCATATCATAGTTTCTTGGCATGAAATCATTACCACTTATCTTTTTATAATGACATGTTTACTGTAAGCTGATCAGTTGATGTGCCATTATAATGAGAAACTCTTCCTTTTGTAAATATGTCCACCAGGATTGAATCTATTATGTTAACTCTTCATTTATATTTTCTGCAAATTTTATTTAAATTGAGAAGTTCTATGAAGGAGATTCCTTTGGAAATCATTAACATAACAATTTAAATTGTAAAGGTACAGACCAGCTTTATTGTGATCATACAGTCATACAGAGTACAATTATACAGTCAAATTCACTCTCTGTATTCAGGATTAGGAGCGGTGTGCAGCTGCTGTGCAGCGCCTGGGGACCAACTCCAGTTCTAATCCAGCAGCTTGGTCAGACTCACTGACAGAAGAATTTCACATTTTTGATATTACGTGTGAGAGAGTATTTTTACAGTGTGGTATTAGTGCTTCACTGCAGTAAAGGATGTGAATACTTCCTCCTCCACTGAGTGCAGACAGGCCTGTGGGGATCATTGAGCAGACTGTGAGGACCTCAGTATTTCTGGGAGAATTTGCAGGTTTTAGCAGCTGTTAAAGACTTAGACATGGCAAGAACTTTTAAACCTGATTCAAGTATTTTTAGACTCAGAATCAGTTTTTATTCACTAGACTTTTACTGCTGGTTGTGTGGAGGTCTTGCAACAGCAACTTCATTTTTCTGGTCTGTAATTTTTCAATACTTTTTTGGTAACTTTCCTGGAAAGTAACTGGAACTACTTATGAGGAAACTAGTACTGAGTCTTAGAAGTTAGTTGTTTAGGTTTGTACGTGGTTATTTAAAATACACTTACTAGTATTAAACATAGTAAAATGTCCCCTGTGATTGTTCCACTGTTATACATGATCTTATTAGATGATTGTGACTCAGTCATGAATGTAAAAGCAACATTTGACTGCTGCAGTTGGTTGAGGTGGAGCTCATGTTGAACTATTTTGTATAAGACTGACACTAATAATTATTTCATTATAGATAAATTTGCTGATTATTTTCTCCATTAACCAATTAATTGATAGTTGATTAACTGAGACCTTCACAGTGTTTGTTTTGTCCGACCAGCAGTCCAAACCTCTACATTATTACAGATACATTACAGTTATTACAATCATTCAAAAAGAAATACATCATGATTTCAGCTATACTTATATAAACTGTAGGGTTCATTTATAACAAAACTTTTTATAAAGTCTTTATATGTTTTTCATGTAAAAAATCTTAACTTGTAAAATAACTTGTAACTAAAGCTGTCAGATAAATGTAGTGAAGTAAAAGGTATATGATTTGTATTATAAACTGGAAAGTAGCATGAAAAGAAAAGAGGTAAAATGATCTACAAGCAGGGTTTGGAGGGTAACTTTAAAAATGTATTCTAATACAGTTGCTAATTACATGTTAAAAAAATGTAGTCAGTGACCTCATCCAAATATCACAGTATGAAAATAATGTAACTTGATTACTTTTCATTCATGAAATTATTTCTCCTAATATAGTGATTTTAGGGCTGCAGTTAATGATAATTTTCTTTATCCATTAATTGATCAATTATTTTCTCAATTAATCAATTAGTTGTTTGGGTCATGAAATGTCTGAAAATAAAATTACCCAAAATGACGTCCTTAGATGTCTTTCCATTCACAACTCAAAGAAAGAGGAATGAAGAAACCAGAAAATATTTATATGAAAGACCTTCTGTCCCTAAAAAAGACTCAAAATCAATAATCGATTATCAAAATAGACGCACATCAATTTAATAGTCAATTATTGTTGCAGCTCAGTATTTTATGCAGTGTTTTATGTTGGTTGTTAAGTTTATTAGTTTGTTCACCTGTTTCTTCCTTTGTTGAGTGCAATTGATTGATTGATTGATTGATTGATTGATTGATTGATTGATTGATTGATTGATTGATTTAAAGACAAAAATTGTTCAGATTTCCACCCAGTGAAACATTTTTTCATTAGAGGTCATGGTAATGAATTGGCAGCTGTGTGTGCACTGTGCATGTTAGGATATCATTGTTTATTTTAAAATTGTAATCCTGCTAATAATCCCCATTTTTACTGAATGTATCTGCAATCTGATTATGTTTTTTTTTATTAATCAAATTTGTTACATATTTCTGACATACAATAGGTTAATTCAGTAAATGTACTTAGTTACAGTCCATCAGTGTCTGCCATATTATTTGAAGTCAAGTTACCATACAAACCATCACCTCTCCGGGGTCAAATACCATGCATTTATTTTGAAGGCTTGGTATGTAACTTCCTGTTGTGCTGTGTGTACTTGACGCGTCAGTGTCTCTTCTTTCCAGGTTGGACCTGCTGCTGGGCGATCATCTATTCCAGCTGGGAGCGGAATTATTCCCTCTGAGAATTTTTTTTCTTCTGGATTTTATCTGTGGAGAGCAGATATTTACTGAAACTCTTATTTGAAGGATTGATCGGATTTATTGATTGATCACGATGGGCTGCGCTGGATTCACCTGCTCCAAACACTCCCTGTGCGCGCTCAACATCCTCTATGTAGTGAGTATCACCGCCGACACAGCGGCTGCCATATGGAGCATTATACTGCTCTTATATCAGCACATAACTACAAGGTTTATTCATCCTGTAAACACAACAATACTGTTTAATATGTATAATACTGTAGGAAATGTCCTGCTGTAAACAACAACATCAACACACACTCTCTCTCTCTCACACACACACACTGCTTTAATCAATTATTCACTGCTGGACAGGATCAGATGCTCACTGGATCCATCCCATAATACAAATGAGATAGGGCATATTTAAACCAGCAGCCGGGTTTCCTTTAAAGGAGGAGATGATGTGAGTCCAGAGTTTAAAGCCTGAAGTGTTCTCTGCTTCCATCGCGGTGTTTTATGGTTCCACGGAGAACTGCAGCCTCTGATAGTCTTATCATCTCTGCTTTCTCAACTTGGACCATGGGTGTGTGTGTGTTTGTGTGTGTGTGTGAGTGTGAGAGAGAGAGAAAGAGAGAGAGAGAGTGACCCCGTGCAGATTCCAACAAGGCTGTATTTCATAGTACACCTGCGGGGCCACAGAGGGGGCCTGCACATGAATACTAACAATCATTTAAAGGGCCAATCTGCTGTATAATGTAGGCTATTTTGTTGGTGATCTGTTAAGTGTGAGAAAATAACTGATGATGTCATGATGATGTCATCTGATTCGATGTCATCAGATTGGGCAGCTATGTTAGGGATGATCATGATGAATCGCTCCACAATCAATAAAAGTCTGAAATATAATATAACTTTTACAGGGTGTCGACATGTATCAGCAATAAAAATTTAAGACTTTTTAATGTCAGTGTTTAATGTAATTCAAAGCCAATTTTGCTGTAAAACTTAACTATAAATATGGGCATCATCTTCTAAATGAATACATATTGGGATTTCAAAAGTGTAAGTAAGGCAAAATGACAATAACTGGTTGGAAGAAAATCCATCCAAACATATTTATCTGCAAAAATCTAAAATAAATAAATAAATAACAGAGGCACTGGAATTCAACTGATGCAGCTATTAGAGCAGACCATTAGAGCATTCAATCAATAAATATTCATTTCAGTTAAATTTTATTGCATAATTGTATAATCATACTCCACATAAGCAGAAGCTCAACAGCTGTGTATTTCTACCTGATCAACTCACTCCATCAACTCTGAAAGCATCCTTCAGATTGTGACCAGCAGTTGTGTCCTGGGTGGCGTTATTGTCCACTTATCCTTCATGGTAACATCATCACAAAAAATCTGAAAAAATAAATGAATGAAATAAAACAAAACAAACCCCAGACCAGGCTTGAATGTATAGACCATTCCTTTTTCTTCTTTTCTTTATGCACACAATGCTTGTAATATTTCTCTACATTTCAAATTGAGTCAATTCATTCTTTTCCATATGCAAATAATAACACATTTATGTTTCCAAGTGTAGCTGTGTAGGAGGGTATGTCATTTCTTCTGCTAATTTATATTTTTCTTAACAGACAGTGTGATATCTCGGCCTCTGTTTGAGTGTGAAGAGATCAAATTCAAAGAGGCTTTACTGGATGATCATGAAGAAACATAGTACTGAATAAAGAATAGAACATGAGGAGACAAATCATAATGTTACAGTAACATTATGGTGTAAAAACCACCACCATGTCCACAATATTTAGTAATGCAAAGCCAGAACATGAGGCTGTATATAACTGATGATAATCAGCAGCAATATAATAATTATAATAACAGTAATAATAATCTATTGTTAGAATATAACAGAAATGGAATATAACATTCTTATGAAAATTGTGTTGGGGCACCTCTGCCTGCAGCCCTTTGCTGCCACCCATTTTCCTGTTCTTGCTTCAGTTGTCCTAACAAATTAAAGGCCTAAAAGTTAGTAGGTAAGTTAACAATAAAAGACAGAGCAAGATAAATATAACAGTGTAAAATGTAAAGTCAAATGTATTTACAAATTACATACAATAATAAAGTAAAAGTACTCAATAGTGCAAGTAGGACTAAGTACAAAGACATTATTGCACAGATTGTATTGCACTTGAATGTGAGTCAGTAGTGTGTGTCTGTGTGTGTGTGTGTGTGTGTGTGTGTGTGTGTGTGTGTGTGTGTGTGTGTGTGTATTGAATGTTGTATACAGCCCAGAATGTCCAACCTACACTGGCTCTAAATGTAGCCTTTCATGTTTTTTTGTAAGTTCTCACAGTTACTGTAGGTTCTCTTATATGCTTGGAAGGGGAGGGTGAGGCACTGTGTTTGCAGTCTGCAAGCTCACTGCTAGATGCCACTAAATTTCACTTAAAGTGATTTTTTGAGGTGAGGCTGTATGAGGTAGGACCCATCTGATACTGAAGTTAAAAATACAGGATATATTTGCCAATATTGCAGGATCCCTCAAATGTGGTTAGCAAATACTATTAGCGGCCTAAAAAATAGGTTACAAAAATGCAATTGGGTGCATGGGAACCTATTTATAGACTATTGTGTTCTGTCAAACAAGCTTAACTGATCCACTGGCTCGCCTCCTGTGTGTTCTTTACACAAACAGCAGTCTAATTACTAGAACAGACAGATTAGGGTTCTGTTACAGTAAGTTTCCTGGAGGAGAAACACTGGGTCATGGGCCAGTAGGGGACAACTTGTCTTCTCTTGAGCTGCATGTGTTAAAAACCTTCAGGAAGTCAACACCCAAGCCAAAGCTGACAGATACTGATGGAAATGAGCTGAGCTGGTGGAAAGTCACAAGTATTTAGGTACCTTATTTGATAGCAAGTTGAACTTCCAACCAAATGTAGATGTAGTTTTTAAAAAGGTCCAATGACATCTGTACTTTTCATGGCTCTACTCTGTTGTACAGACGCTTCGTTGAGTTTCCACCAAATTAGCTCTCGTTTTTGATGATAAGATCATTGGAACCTTAGTGCTTCTGGTAAACCAGCCTGCGTATCCACCAGTTTTGGGTGGAACTGGATATTCATCAACAGAGGGCGTTGCACAATGCACAGCAACCTGTAGAAGAAGACAGATCCACATTGGTTCCCAAAGAAAACCTGATATTTTTGGTTCCATCTTGGAGCCAACTTTTCTGTTTCTGAACCAGTTTATGTTTGGTGGAAATAATCAGAATAGTTCAAATGTAGGTGCTGGAACTGGAACAGGGATGGCTCCATGTTGTTTTCACCAAAAATCCATCTGGTTCTTGAATGGTTCCTTTCACTATCATTGGAATCTCGGTACAGTTTAGTTAACCAGTCTGTATTTCCCCCAGTTTTGAATGGAACCATTGTAATCAAGGATGCTCATCAACAGAGGATGTTTCACAATGCAGAACAACCTGTTCAGTAAGACCAACTTTTCTGATACTGAGCCAGTTCATTTTTGGTGGAAATATGCAGAAGGGTTCAAATGTAGGTGCTGGAACTGGATCAGGCTGGTTCCATGTTGGTGGAGACCAATAAAGTTCTCGTGCTGAGTCAGCTGCAGCTCCACAGGCAGGTACTGATGAGGGCCGGGGACGTTCTGGACTGTCCTGATCAGGCCCTGCAGAGGGAGTTTGAGCTCCCACCTTCAGTAGGCACAGAGTTCCTGCTCAGAGGACAAAAAGACACAAAGCCTCTTTTGTTTGCACAGCTATTAGCAGCCCATGTGATCTCCGCACCTAACACTTTATGTATTCAGCACTGAGCTGTTTGTTATTTCAAGTGGTTTCACATTTATACTGTTTGTCCCTGTGATCAGTCCACATTTTTGCATGTTTCTTTAATGTTGAATGTGTTTGTGTACCTGCTGGGATAATGAAGTCTGACTTCACCTGACAGTGTATGTAGCAGTTAACAGGTGAGTGTGTGTCTGTGCTGCAGGTGAAGGTTGGCGGTCAATGTCCACACACTCAGTGATGTAAGACAACAGTATTACACACAAGACAATAAAACTCCTTTTGAACCCAGGACAGAGTTCATATAGGAGACTGAACCAGTGCTGCAACTATTGATTATTTTCATTGTTGATTGATCTGCAGATCATTTTCTCAATTAATTGATTCATTGATCCTGTCATAATCTTGTTGATTGAAATATGTTGAATATTTGTCTGTCCTGTAACAGTTAATTTCATTAACAGTCAATCTGTCAGATCAGATCACAATTAATCAAGGAGTTGTTTGGTCCAGAAAATGTCAGAAAATTGTGAAAAATGTTGATTGATGTCTTAAAATGTTACATTTTGTCCACACCTTAAAGATATTCAGTTTGCTGTCAGTGAGAAGTAAAGAAACCAGAAAATATTCAGAAGCTCAAATCAGAAAATTCTGACATTTCTTTTGCTTAACAAGTGACTCAAACCAATTTATCAATTAGCAAAATAGTTAGACGTTAATTTAATAATCGATTTATAATGAATCAATCCAATAATTATTGCAGCTCTAGATTAAATGTTTGTCAGCTGTTTGTCTTCCTGATGGGGTTTCAGGTTTTAGATGGGTCCGTGTTTTTTGAAGTGACACTGTCTGCTAATTTTTTTTTTCATTTTATATTGAAATCTTACAATTATTATAAGGATTACATATATCACAAATTACAGTATAAAACTATATTAAATAGGGATGGCCAGTACTGGATTGTTGGAGCCAATATCGTTAGAGATATTAGCAAGTTAAAAAAAAAAATCCAATATCAATATGTCAGCTGATGTAATATATAGAATATATACACAACATGCATTTTTGTCATTATAAGATATGTAATGTTGACAGGATAGTTTATACATATCACCCAGTCTTGAGGATGAATCATGTCCAACCAAAAAGAAAAAAACACCCACCTACACGATTCCATTTTTTTTTTTTATTATTATTCTTTTAGGGTTTATGTATATGAATTATGTTTCTAAACTTGTTCTGTGCTAGAAAACAGCCTTGTCCCAGACAAGAATTCACAACTTCACCCAACTTAAAAATGTGTTAAAAACCTTCAAAATTTAAAAGGATCAATACCTTCTGATAACATAGGTATCAACATTTGATATTATAATTATCTTTGTTTTAAAGTATATGTTTTATGAAAATGTTGGCCCTTTAAACTTCTGTCCCAGATTTCTGTCAACAGATTTTGTACAAAAACCTGATTTAATCAGGCATAAAAAGGGTCAGCTATACCCTAAGGACCCCTGTCTCACTTCCTGCTTTAAAAAAAAAAAAGGTGGTTATTCTGCCGAAGCTCTGGTAAACTGTCTGTTGAGAAATTAATAAAAAAAATATTGTTATCAGATGTGTCTCAACCATAACATGTCGACTGTAGTCCTTCTAAATCAAAGCTAAATAAGAATTATGGTTTAAAAATGTGTATTTTGATTAACATTAAGAGAACTCTGAGACACATAAAAAATAAAATGGCTGCTCATTACGACTATGATGTGAAATGAAAAAAAAAGTAACATTTTGTCAACTCCAGGTTTTTCCAGACAGAGTTGACATCTACATTTAATGAAAAATTTCATTGGTAGGGGTCGGCCCATAACAAGGTTCAACAGCCAAGAGTTCAATCATTTAAACTATATTTTCCAACATAACTGCAAAGTAAAAATCCAAAACCCCTCAAAATACACTTCTGTCCCAGTTCTCAAGAATGAGTGATATATAAACTTGTGTTAAGAAAAAGGAAGAAAGAAAAAAAAAAATCTGCTTTGTGTTCTGAAGAAAATGGATAATATATATGCCAATAGTGACATGTTGCCAGTATTACTGTGATAGCCCATTACCCACAGATATTATTAACAATACACACAATAGTTATAGCACTAAGACTCAGTGTGTGTGTGTGTGTTTTGCAGATGGTGAGCCTGCTGATGATTGGCATCGCAGCGTGGGGTGCGTGGTTCGGTCTGGTCTCCAGTTTCCAAGTGGTGGGCGGGGTTATCGGTGTGGGCGTGTTCCTCTTCTTCGTGGCCCTGGCCGGTCTCATCGGGGCCATGAAGCATCACCAGGTCCTGCTCTTCTTCGTATCCTTCAGACTGCTCAAACATACATCATCACTGCTGTTTGTTTTACTTCTTAGACATATGATTGACAGCCAGAAAATGTCACCTGGCATGAACTTTATCACTATTTAAAAAAGGAATGAAACTCTTAATTACATAAAAATAACACTGCTGCCATTCTTTTTATGTGTTAAAGCGTCACAAGCAGGTTGTAATTTTAAAATCCCTGAGCAGATGACAGAAGACTTGCGGTGACAGCAGTGACTGCAGCGTGATCACAGATCTGGGCCTTGTTCTTCTCACATGGATCCAGATTAGAATGATGATGATTTGAGTTTGGATTATTTTTATTTGTTCAAAGCTGGTTTGAAATTCATCTGGAAGTGTTTTTCAGTCAGCTGATCGTGACCAAGACATTTAGGCTGAAAACCATATGTGAACTAATCTTCAAATACAAATGCCTTTTTCAATTTATAATGAAAGAGTGTTGATATAAATATGGTTTTGGATGACAGCATGCAGATTATTGTAAAATCACTACGATCTGTTGCTGTAATTATCATGATTGAAGGGACAGTTCACCAAATCAAAAATACATATTTTCCCCTTGACCTGTAGTGTTGTTTATCCATCTAGATAGTTTTGGATATTTGGAGATTTCGGTCATAGAGATTTCTGCCTTCTCTCAGCTTGTGGTGCCAATTCAAAAACAGTCGTCTCTCTCCAAAAATCATGACACAGTTACTCAAGATAACCTTGTTGTGAGCAGTTTCATGTAGGACTTCCAGTAGATTCTTCTGCAGAGAGAAAGTAGTTCTTACATGAAAATGCTCACAACAAGGTCTGTGGATTATCCTGAGTAACTGGGTCATGATTTTTGGAAAGAAACACAGGTATTGAGTTTGAATATATTTTTTCTACTTCACGAGCTGAGTGCCATGTAATCCCATTATATTGGAGAGAAGGCAGACAGCTGATATCTTCGAAACTCTGCAACTCACATCAAAAAGATCTAGATAGATAAATAGCGCAGTGTTCTTGAGTTTGGGGTGAACTATCTCTTTAAGAGTTTCCCACATATACATAATCAAATATACTATAAAATAAAAGTGTGTACTCTAAAGAAACAAACCAGTTGCAGTTTTTAGAAACTGAGCATGAAGGTTGTGACTGTTGTCAGACCAGTGAAGCCAGATTAGACATTTCATTTGACATTAAGATAATTTGTCACTTGAACATGGAGACTTAATCACTGATTAACAGCAGAACACACAGAATTTCTGTGATTAAAGCTGCCTTTAAAGTGATGCTAACCACGTCCTGACTCTGAACTTTACACCCAGACATAAGAATCATATGGATCATCTTGTCTCACTTGTCTGAAAGAAAGAGAATAAGTGCATGAACTGTTTCTTGAGGCGAACCTGTAAAAGTGCATGTTATACACGCTTCATCATTTCAGTTTGGTAAAAACGTATTCATGAATATTTAACCAGTCGTTGTGGCAGTAACTGCACCTCATCTAGCTTTGTTTTGTCTGCTGGAGACATTTTCTGAATAAAGAAATAAAAACTTGAAATGAGAGAAAAAAAAACAAACAAAAAAACAGCTAGTCAAAATGAGGGAAAAAAACACTTGTTTTGTATCAAATCAATTATTAATGATTAATTGATCGTTATTATTTTAACTATTGGTAAAGCAAAATACAGAAAATGTATATACATATATATATATACATTTGACTGTAATTTTCCAAAATGGATTTTCACTAATAAAAGGAGTGCAGAATATTTGATGAACACTGTAGATGAATGTGTGAATGTATATTTTGTAGAAGGGAGAAGCTTGATAATGAATTTCCTGTCATGTTTATGAGCCACAAGCTGTTTTTTATCTACCATAGTGTTGCTCTCTGCACCAGTGTTTTGGAAAATCCATTTTCCATTCATGTGCAATAAGATCCAGAGCAGAATCATGTTTCACACTGTAGTCAGCCATGCAGAGACCGTGTGTACAGCTCTGTTTCAGCCATATACACTGCTGATTTCACTCTGAATGTAGTGTCAACTATATGTTGTAGTAAAACTGCCTGTGGGCAGGACTGTGTTTACTGCGATGTGTGTGTCTGTTGTTGTTCCTTGACAGTGATGCTCAGTACATGATCATCCTGTTCATGGTGTTCATCGTGCAGTTCTCTGTTTCCAGTGCCTGCTTGGCCATTAACAGAGAGCAACAGGTAAGATGAAAATCCTCACTTTCTCCATTAAAGCAGCTTCCAGCAAGTCGAAAAGTCCATTCTAAGACATTTAAACACGCAATCAAACAGGACTGGCAGTCCCTCTGAATCCAGCTTGTGTTTATGTACATGTTTTGATAATTGGACCACTTGAACAACACTGTTTAAGAGAAAGAACTACACATTGCTAAAAATGCAGTAGTTTTAACAGACCACAATGCAATGTAGCAATTATTTGGCCACTATAACTTGTTTATTGGCCTCAAACAGCTTGTACCAACTGTGCAAACGTTAGCTGTTGGCTAGCTAGTAATACTCACCAACCATGTGTGTTTGTGTCTGTTGAAAGCTTAACTTCTTTTCACACTAATACACTGAGGCCAGGGCTGTCCTGAGCATGTTTCATCTACTAGCTCTGAGTAAAACAAAGTAGCAAAGTTGTGTAAAACATAAATAAAAGGAGAATGCAATGATTTGCAAATGTTCAACTTCTATTCAAAGTGAAACTTTGCTGTCAAATTTGATGTCTTCAACATGTTCCAAAAAAGTTGGGACAGGAGCAACAAAAGACTGGGAAAGTTGTGGAATGCTCATAAAGGAACGATGGAAAGCCTGGACAGCTGAGCACTTTAAGTCATACATCAAGCGAGAATGAGAAAGAAATTCACTTTCAGAACTTCAACAATTAGTGTCTTCAGGTCCCAAACATAGAGCGGCATGGTGGTGCAGTGGTTAGCACTGCTGCTTCATAGCAAGAAGGTCCTGAGTTCAAATCCCCCAGGGTGTTTCTATGTTGAGTGTGCATGTTCTCCTCTTGTCTGCGTGGGTTCTCTCTGGGTTCTCCAGCTTCCTCCCACAGTCCAAAGACATGCATGCTAGATTAATTGGTGACTCTAAATTGTCTGTAGGTGTGGATGTGAGTGCGAGTGGTTGTGTGTCTCTATGTGTCAGTCCTGTGATGAACTGGTGACTTGTCCAGGGTGAACCCCGCCTCTCACCCAATGTCAGCTGGGATAGACTCCAGCAGCCCGCGACCCTTCGGGAATAAGTGGTACAGAAAATGAATGAATGAGTTCCCAAACCCTGACTCAATATTGTTAAAAGAAAAGCTGCATTTAATTGAATATGGGTTGAGAAGGTTTTGCAGATCATTGCATTCTGTTTTTATGTACGTTTTAAACAGCATCCCAACTTTTTAGGAATTGGGGTTCTAGAATGACTCTCATTGACCACAATATAGCCCCATTTCACACTGGCACCTTTTAGCCTCATGTTCAGTTGATTTTCAGGCGATAACCCTGTAAACTCTGGACTGCAGAGCAGGGCCAGCAAGCCCTTGGCTAAAATTGGGGTTAGCCCATTGTGTGTACCAGGATTTTGTGGGTGTGACAGCTGTCTAATCCTGGACTAGGTCTGAGAAGGTTCTACTGTATGAATGCTTTTCGTGTGAAAAGCCTTTTAATCTCAGCCTCTCAAGAGTGACCTCAAAACTCACCAGGAGCTCCTTTTCCCTTTCACACTCCTCTGTTTTGTTCTACCTCTGAATTGGAGCCATAAAGCCTCAGAATATGTTGGGTTTTTATTTCAAATTTCCATCTTATGCTTTGAGGGGCAATTTTTTTTTATCCCATAAAAAATAAATGGGGCTTCACATAGCACTGTGATTTGTAGGTCTTAATCCTTATCTCCTCCTCATCTTCCCTCAAAGGAGGATTGTTCCACTCCATGGAATGTGTCTTTATATATTAATAATAATATATTGTAATGTGAGAAGAACACAGTGTCACAAAATAAAACTACATGTCTGTTACCTGTTAAATGGTGCATTTTAGCAACCTTTCTTAGTGTCAGAAAATTCACCACATTGTATATTTTTGTATAATATTTTTGTTCAAGTGGACCTCAGTCACCAGAACATCTGTCACATGTAAAAAAAAACAAAAAAAAAAAAAAAAAACAGTGCAGGATATACATGAAGGCATTCTGGGCCATGTAGGAAATCACTAAGTGAAGTAGGAGAGGGCTAGGCAGGATGAGAGGAAATGGCTGCAACAAAAAACATGAACACACTTCATTGGTGAATGATGAAACACCCCAGACTGATGATATTTAACTTGGTACAAGCCTTTGTTTCCTGCCTCAGAGGAGCAGCGATGCATTAGCTACAAACACCAAGTGAAGAGATGAATGTGCAGTTAAACACACACAAACCCCAGCACCCTCAGGGAACATCATCCATTAGACTAATTCAGCAGTGATGAATATCCTCTTCCCTCTCAGGCAGAGGCTTTGCTCGTGTTTATGGCGTCAGTAATGAAGTGGAAGTGATCTGTGGTCACTGTTTAAAGCTCTGATGACCCACAGAACATTCCCCTGCTTTTGCAACCACAAATAAGACAGAAAACTTCACAACACTTTTCTAATGTGACTGATGAGGAGCAGGTAATGAGATCAGACCTGCTCTGTCTAAAATGACCCATATTTCAAAGTGTGTAAGTCAGCTGTAAAATAGACTACTCTTGAAATAGGACACAGTCCAATAATTGCCGCATGGTTTTGCCCTCCCTGGTCCTTATGGACTGACTGTCAGCTGGGGTGGACCTGATCAGGACTAGTTCTAACAACAATGAAAACACTCTAAGGTGAAGTGAAATCCAAGAAACCTTTCTGCCAGAGTACACTGGTGTGTAGAGACTGTGTGAGGAGGAGGAGGACCGTCAAGCACCAGAGGCCTGTACTATGAACCGAGTCCAGTATATGCAGGGTGTCTTTGGGTTATCTGGCTTCACCAGACCTTACAATCACACTAAGTCACATGTCAAACTCAAGGCCCACAGGCTGGCACCTCATTTTATGTGTTAGAAGAATTTGTGAAATACACTTCAATTCAGTTATACAATTATGGTGTTATAAACTACATGTCCCAGAATGCATATTTATTTTCCTGTTATCCAAACACTGAAGGCACCTGGATGTCAGGATTTGCTAAATAGCATCTTACTTTCATGTAGCTGTTTACAGCTGTGAGACTTTAGCTGAGTGGTTGTAGCTAGTAACATGAATAGTAGCTCAAACAATATTGTTATTTTGACTTTTTCACTTATACTCTTTTGTATTACTGATTTTTTTTTTTTTCAATTAAATTTCTAATAGTTGTACATTATTTTTCCAGCTTTCAGAGCTAGTTATCAATTGTTAATTTATTACTAAAACCAATTCTAAGTAATTTACAGGAAATTATGTAACAACAATTGTATATATAACAAATAATATACAATATATATGATATAATATAATATAACAATTAGTTAACAACTGGCCCCTTGAGTGCTGATGAGGCCAAAGATGAAAATGACACCTCTGCACTAAATCACACACGTGATGCTGGTCAGTAAATGAGTGCTGTTTGCAGCATGTGACTCATCATAAGACTTTAAAGAGAGTTGATTGGTCAGTAGGTGGTACTTTTGTCCACCATGATCTCTTTTCTCAAACATAACATGCACCGGTGCAGGGTAGGCATTCAGCATTTCAGTTCAGTTACCATGGTGATGTACCCTGTGAACCACTGTCGTAGGACTGAAAACTCTGAAGTTACCTCGCTGACCCCAAATGCAGCTTCATATTTCAAGGCTGCAGATTCATGAAAATGTAAAACACTATAAATATTGATTACATACAATAGGACACAGTGAAATAAACATGTCAAAATGCTGTTACTGGTTCAGATATTTACACACAAACTCCAAATATGAAAATGCTGTCAGATGAACAGTAATGCTTCATGTTGCTACTGTGTGTGTGTGCTGCAGGATCACCTGCTGGAGGTGGGCTGGAACAACTCTCAGAGCACTCAGAGGGACGTAGAGAAGAACCTCAACTGCTGTGGCTTCAAACAGGTGGACCCCAACGGCACCTGTGATGCTGTGAGTCTGCACTGGTGCTCCTGTCCCCTCTCACAGTGCAGCATAGACTGATGGGTTTAATCATTTGAAGAATAGCAATAAGATTCATGTCATTCTTGTTGTTGCAGGCTTGTTTTCCCAACCACTCATGTCAGCCCTGCGCTGATAAGATCCAGGAACACGCTGGAGAGGCTCTGCGCTTTGTAGGAGGGATCGGACTGTTTTTCAGCTTCACTGAGGTGAGCCACAGCTACGACACTGCTCAGGGTTGTCACATGCTGTGCAAAATTATTATTAGTGGTAGTACTTATAGTAGTATTTGTATTAAATGGTTTCCACAGATCGTAAAGAGTCTAAAATCCAATAGTCTGTCAATATGTCTTAAATACAATGTTGATCCTAAAATTTGACTGTGTTATAAAGTTAACATTACTTTTATAAAGTTAGGTTAACTTCTGGCATCTTACAGTGTGCTGTTTGCATTGGAAATTTTCATTAAGAGATTAATGGATATTAAAGGTGAAACCTATGTATGTATATATTTACTGTAATAAATCATAAAATGACCACAATGTGTCATCAGAGAAAGGACACATATTAAGTTGAAATACTCATCTGAAGTTAGAGTTGCAGCCACAATGTCTTTAATCTTTAAAATTTCTATTCTGGGCACATGTTTATAAATGTTAAATTGAGCAAAATGTTAAGACCGACAATGAGACATGCAGACACTAAACTCAAAGTGCAGAGTGTGTTGTTTCAGAGCAGAGAGCTTTTGTATTCAGGATAACAGGCTGAACTTTACATTGACAGACAAATGACAGTTATAAACAGCTGATCAACTTACAGTGGAGGACTTGTCGTCTATTGTTAACTGTGTCTTGTCAATTTACAATGTTACATGTGTCCAGCACTCCTGCAGAGCTTCTGCAGCCTGCAGAGCTTTCCCCATGTCTGGTGAGGAAGGTAGTGGTGTCATGTAGGATTTCAGCCTATTTAATATACAGTATATGGCTCCAACTCGCTATTTGGACTGTCGTTCTCATTTTTGCATGTGTAATTGCATCATATTGCTCCTTTAATGAATTAACAGGGCATTATTTAACATTTTTGATGGTGTGGGCATAAAACTGGTCTTAAATTGCATTCATAATAGTCTTAAATTTACCTTGTTAAACCAGCGGAAATCATATATTAACAACAATAGCTGCAATTGCAGGAATAAACCTAATCGGAGCAGTAACAGTTGTATGAGCAGCAGTAACATTATATGTCGGTGACTGCAGTGGGAGTGGTAACAGTCAGTGTTGGAGTGGCAGTAGAGAGGACCAGCACAGGTCCTGGTGAGTTGGCACAGTACAGTACTGAGCCTTGCTGCTGCTGAGCTGACAGAGCTGTGTACTGATACCCAGAGGCTGCCTCCACATTCAAACACACACTCTAGTGGGAAACGGGGCCCAGAGCAGTCGACTGAGATTCTTCCAGTCGAGCAGTTGTTGTTTTTTTTCTCTTCCTGTTCTTGCATTCACAGAAAGAACATTTCAATGATGAATTATAAAGAATGGGGATTATAAATATATTTTTTAATTAGCTGGCTACTTATTAAAAAACTCCTAATGATGACATGTGCTGGTGTTAAACTGATTAGAGAAGGTATAACAAGTGATTGGTAAACAAAAAGTTGCCAAGTGTTTCTGAAAGAACAGATATCGTCACTATCGACCACTAACCTTGTATCTCTAAATTTTGACATTTCAGTTTTTTTTTTGTTTTTTTTTTCAGGAATCAATGCTATTGGTCCCCCTCAATGTCTGTCTGGGCTTTTTACAAATATTTAACCATTGAAAAATATTAAAAGGAACAACTTTAACTAAGCAGCATTCAGTTAGTTTAAAATTTAGTTTTGGGGTTTTTTTTGCATTTTCTGAAAAGTGACAGTTTTGGACCTGCAAGATTTTTGCTTGATAGTAACAATATATTAGAAGCAGTTGGGTATTACAAGTGCAAAAATTTCCTTTGTCATTCATTCATTGTCCGTAACTGCTTATCCTTGATGGGTCACGGGGGGCTGGAGCCTATCCAGCAAACATTGGGCGAGAGGCGGGGTTCACCCTGGACAAGTCCACAGTTCATCACAGGACTGACACATAGAGACAGACAACCACTCACACCAATAGTGGAGGAAATAATTATTTGATCCCTCACTGATTGTGTAAGTTTGCCCACTGACAAAGAAATACTTATTTCACTCAATGAAATGCAAATCAATTTATATCTTTTATATAATGTGATTTTCTGGATTTTTTTTTTTTTTGATATTCTGTCTCTCACTGTTAAAACCTACCATTAAAATTATAGGCCATTCATTTCTTTGTCAGTGGGCAAACTTACAAAATCAGCGAGGGATCAAATAATTATTTCCTCCACTGTATGGACAATTTAGAGTTACCAATTAACCTATTATGCTGAGTGGTGGACAGTAGTGAAGTACATTTACTTGAGTACTGTACTTAAGTACATTTTTTGAGTATCTGTACTTTACTTGAGTATTTGTTTTTATGGAAACTTATTACTTTCACTCCACTACATTTCAAAGACAAATATTGTACTTTTGACTCCACTACATTAGTAGGAAGGTTGTTGTTCCTTTTCGACTAATCTTTGAAGTCAGCTGTTGGTGTTTTTTCTTTTTTAAAATACAATTGGTCACATGCTGTGTTCCTCACAGAAAGAAACCAATCACAGTAGCTCAAATGGGACTGATGTAAAAGTGGAAATACGTCCAGGCGCACTAACAAGCACAAGCAAACTCTCCCTCTTTCATTCAAACAAAAAGCAGTAATGGTGACGTCAGGAGAAAGACAAAATTAAACCTCAAGATGTTATTATAATTATTAATTATTCCAGGTAGCTTTAAAGTTGGATTGTTTTTATTGGGGTGAAAAATACCACATAATTCATGTATATATACTGCCTCTGAAGACAGAAAGAAGTTTCAGTTATTTAACAGACTTGGAGAACTCTTTACAGTCAGCTTCAATCTAATGTTATGATGTGATTTTAATACAGTTACATCAGAAAATGACAACAGCTGTCCTTTTTGGTTTAGACTGTATTTCTATGTTGAAGTTTTTATAGGTGTTTCTATGGACTTTGTGTAGCAGAGTGGTTCTACAAGCAGGTCAGTGCATCATTAGATGGTTTCAGAGAGTTACAAGCTTCTGTAAATGTATCATGAAAACAATACAGCATGTATTGATATTAGAAAATGTACTTTGTAATTTGTACTTTGAATACTTAAGTATTTTTAAAAACATGTACTTTTGAATACTTAAGTATTTTTAAAAGCAAGAACTCTAGTACTTTAACTCAAGTAAAATTTTGACTGAGCAACTTTCACTTGTAGTTGAATAATATTTGACCAGGAGTATCGATACTTTGAATCAAGTACTGGGGTTGAGTACTTTGTCCACCACTGATTATGCTGCATGTCTTTGGACTGTGGGAGGAAGCCGGAGTACCTGGAGAGAACCCACACAGAGACGAGGAGAACATACAAACACCGCACAGAAAGGCCCTGCCTCAGCCACAAGCTCCCCAGCCTGCTAGGAGATGTGAACTCAGGATCCTCTTGCTGCGGGGCAGCAGTGCTAACCACTGCACCACCGTGCCACCCCGTATATCACATAAATTGATATGATGTGTGAAAGTGAAAATTTCCATGTCAGAATTTTGCTAGTGAACATCATTTTAGCCAAAGATCAAAAGGCGTATAGGGCACTGAGCCATGGAAAGTTAGTGTGGCAGTTATCAGAGCAACAACTTGATATTGTTGAAGTCTTATACTTGCTTTTAACTACGTGTTCACATACGCACCCCTACACATCCCTACACTTCATGGCTACCTCGCGTATCCTGCATCCATTTGGAGCGATGGTTGTGCACATCCTCAGAAATTAACGCTACGCATACACGAACGCAAACACATAGTTAAACAGCAAAATCTCTGGCCTTAGTGAGAAGAACTTTCAGTCCAGGATGGCTCCTCATTTTCATTCTAACAACTGCTTTTATCTGTTTTTATCAATGAACCCCTCTAGTAGTAGCATCAATAGCAGTAGTAGCTGTAGTAGTAGATGTGTAGTTCAAGGTGGGACCAAGTCATTTTTATGCAACTCACAATTAAGTCTCAAGTCTTTGCCCTCAAGTCCCAAGTCCTAAACTTCGAGTTTCATGTTCTAATCAAGCTCTAATGTAACTTGGTTTCCAGCGTCATTGAATTAGCCTACAAACTCAGTTGTTATGCTAATGTTAGCTAAGCATTAGTGTCATCATTAATGTCAAATTTACAAGAAGGCATAAATGATTAAGAACTTGTCACAAACTTAAATTTAAATTTCTCCTCAGTTCTCAACTTCCAAAACTGCATGACTTTTAAAGGGAGTGTGGGGATGTTGTGGTCACTACTTCAGTTACAGTCAGTTGAAACAGACGGTGTGTTCACAGACATCTGCTGCCTATCAGTGCAGGTCAGAGAGCACTATAGCTGACTTACAGGATGTCAGTTGAGTAGGCAGTCCTTCAGTGTGGACGAGGACACACTGCATACACACTGCTTAAAAGAATGTGGTCACATGCAGCCTGGCCCACCATGTGGCCTGGGTGATGGGACCTCAGTGCGTCTTGCGTTCACATGTGTCCTCAGAGCTGTCCACTTGTGATCAGATCACTAGGATGTATTTTAATACCAGGTGTATACAAACCAGTATTCTTATTCAGCACAAAGATCAGCTGATGTTACTGTGGTGTGTGCTCTGTTATCTGACTGTCCTTGTGTTCTTGTGTCAGATTCTGGGAGTGTGGCTCACATATCGCTACAGGAACCAGAAGGACCCCCGGGCGAACCCCAGTGCTTTCCTGTGAGACAGACAGGACCAGCTCCAGCCCCTCTGCACTGTCACCTCACACCTCTATGGACCTTCTCTGGGCTTTAACTGTAAATACAAGACTGAGCTGTGTGTTTCCACCGGCTGCTGCTGCAGCGCTGTTCTCATGTGATGTGTTTGGTTTTCAAGAGTGGAGTGTGTCCTGAAAATAAGGCATTGTGTGTGAGGGTAGTGTGTGACAGCTCTGCAGACAAAAAAGTGTGATACTAAACATGTTGAACAGTTAGTTCACTGAAAAAGAGGGAATATTGTGTACAGCAGTCTGCTGTATTTCGAGAAGTATTTATGCAGCCTGCCTGATGTTGACTCTGATCCACTGTTGTTGTTTTTTCAGTCGGTCTCACTGAACGCAATAATGTCAAACTGCTGTGCATACTGATGACTAAATTATTATGACCGTGTATGAAAGTGTGAATATTATTTCAGAAGATAATTTGAGAGTGTTATAGCTTATTTGAGAATGTGTGTGAGCATATGTATCTGTGTATGTGTGTGTGTGTGTGTGTGTGTGTGTGTGTGTGTGTGTGTGTGTGTGTGTGTGTCACTGGTCTACTAGTTTGCCTTGCTCCTGGCTGCGTGCTGTGTATTTGGCCTTTTGCATGACTCTTCTGCAGATATGAGCTACTGTATGAGAACTGCAACGATGATTCTGTAAACCACCGGTCTGAGCCTTTGTACTGTAAAACACAATAAACACTAATGGAAGAAAAGGAATCAGTTTTGTCAGTTTCTTTTTTACTTTTTGTGTGTTTCATCTCCCTAAATCATTTGAAAAAAAAAATGTCAGACTTAAAGGAACAGTCCACACCAAAATCCCCTGGCCTTTAGTGCTGTTTATCTAGATTTTATTGGTGTGAGCAGCAGAGTTTTGGAGATTTCAGCTGTAGAGATGTCTGCACTCTCTCAAGTATGATGAGACTAAATGGCACTCAGCTTGTGGAGCTCACACCAAAAAATACATTTGAAAAACCCCACAATTCTGTTTCCAAAGATCATGGCCTTGTTACTCAAGATAATCCACAGACCTCATTGTGAGTAGGAGCTACCTTCTTTCTCATAGAAAAGAAAGTAGTTCTGGTAGATTCTAAAGTAGTTCTGGTAGATTTTAGTGCAGAAAGAAAGTAGTTACTTCATGAAACTGCTCACAACAAGGTCTGTGTTATTTTGAATTTTTCAGATGTAATTGTTTGGTACTTTGAGCACCACAAGACAGGTGCCATTTAGTCACATTTTAAAAAATATATGTAGTTTTGATTTTGGGGTGAAAACCGACCTAACAACATATAACAAGCCAAAAATAACATAAAAGACAAGACGTAACAGACAAGAGAGGGAGAGGGGAGGGAGGTTCAGCTCGGCTTTTCACTTTAATACTTTTGAACTTTTGCTTGAGTAAAGAAGATGAATCAGCACTTTTACCACAGTCTTTTTTCAAATAGTAATAAAATTATAATAATAATAAATAGGTTCTGTGCTTCTGCTTGAGTAAAGAATGTATGTATGGACCTCTGCTTCATAGGGAGCGACTACAAATCTTTGTACTAAACAAACTGATTTGAAATCAGCGAGTGATTGATGATTTCCACCTCATCAACTCCTTATTAAATCAGTGGCTCCCAGCCTTTTTTCCCTGGAGACCCCAGGTTAGGAACCAGTTATGTAAATATTTGTGGTTTAAAAAGGTGCATAATCTACTCTACATGTTACTTTACAGCTGCATTAGAAAAGCTGACTTTACATTGGTGTCCCTCCCATTCACCATTTTCTTTATAAATCCAGCTCCTGCTGAATGAATTAGTGTGTTTATCTTAGTGTGTTTATTTTTTGACTCCCTCAGTGAAGAGGATGTTGGGTGAAGTCCTGACCAACCAGCTGATGCCACGCTCTCTCTGCTCTGTGGAGCTAATTACACAGGACAATAGTCTGAGCTGAGCCTCTGTAACCCGGCAACAGGAAAAGACTTTGAGCGCTGCCAGTGTGGACCCGCCCATCCAGGATGTTAAACACACACATTCACAGAAACACACACACACACACACACACACACACACACACACAGTACAACACGCCATGCATGAATAGATTCCTCACCAACTCATTTGAATGAAACTCTTTGTCACAACGTAATCCATGTCCACCTGATCACTGCCATCATGAAATGATCATCATGAGCTGTGAATTTTCATGAGTTAAAGAATGATTCTCATGACGACTGATTCCTTCCGAGCATTCTGACCTGATCATATAACAGACGAACAAGAAACGTATTGTTAATGCTAGTTGGCTTGCTCCCCAGAATGCAGTGCATTTGAGAAAAATGTTTTCAGGGAATACCTCCTGCACACTGCAGCGCAAGGAAGTCCTGCATGGAGCACATGGAAGAAGTTAGTTGTCAGGACTTTCTGCTAGAAAGCCCTTTTCTGACTGACACAACAAGTTAAAACAATCAAATTAGCTGTGGGATATAACAAGCCCTCTGACTGGTTAGAGAGCTGCAACCAAAGTGTCACTAAAAGGCTAAATGGAAGAATGACTCTGCAAATCAAATAGCCAATGGGAAAAGGAAAAGCAGCGGGGAAATGGAAATGCAAATGAAAAAGGAAATTGCAGTTTTATTTTTTATTTTATTATTATTATTATTTATTTATTTATTTATTTATTTATTTATTTATTTATTTATTTATCTTTTTAATCTGCTTTGTCAAACATATTTTTTGAATTCCATGATTTATTCATGCATTCATTAATACTTTTTATGTCTTTTTTAAAGCTCCTTTTAAATTTGAACTATTTATTGAGGACTAATATTTCATTTTTAGATTCTTTTTATTGGTCCTCTAATTATTGTCTGTTGCCTATTATTTAAAATATAATAAATTCATTTGTAAACACATTTATTTTATTGTAAAAGTATTTCATTGATGAAATGCAACAGACTGGCTCCGTCACTTTGAGACAGAGAGACAGTTCCTCACATGTGAAAATAACCAAACCTGAACACAACCAAAGTCCAAAGCATTACACACAGAAAAGACCTGGTCCTGACCTGAATCCTCACCCTTTGTCCTTCATTCAGTAGCAGAGCTTACACTTTCATATTATTTACCACAAAGTAATACTGCAGCTTTCAGAAAAACACACAAAATCCCTGAAATGACCACTTCTCAGGTTTATGAGAATGAATGGTGCAGTATATAGTGAATAGTGTGGTTATTATAATAATACAGGCTGAGTGCAGCACAGGACTCTGCTGTTTAATAGTTAACTGTGATCCTCTTGATAATAATCCTGACAGACCAGTTGTAGAATGCAGTCTGACAGCTTTTTTGTAACCAAGTTTTTGTTGTTTTTCCTTTTAGGTAACAATTCATATGAAAGTGTTGCAACAAATAATAATTCATAGAATAAATAAATGAATCAACATGATAATAAAATGGAGAAGTATATATAGACACATTCACATTGGCATATATCTCATATACATGATGTTCACATCCATAATCAATACACTGGAACTGTAGTTATGATTTTACTTTTTTCATCATTAAAGATCAGGCTTGGGGAGTAATGGACTACATGGAATCAGATTACAGATACATTTAGCAAAAATGTGGATTATTAGTAACATTATAATTTTAAAATAAAGAATGATATCCTACCATTCACAGTGCGCACACAGCTGCCAGTTCATAACAACCAATATAAAACACTTACAGCTGCAATGACAATTAAATTAATCTGCATCTATTTTGATTATCAATTAAATGGCGTTGAGTCATTTTCTAATAAGTACATTTTCAGCTTCTGTGTTATTGAGATTTGAAGACGTCATCTTGGACTTATACTGATCAATAAGTCTCACTGTTTTCTGACATTTTATGGACCAAACAACTAATCAATTACTGGAGAAAATGGTCAAGAGATGAATCCATAATGAAAATAATGATTACAGAAAAGACTTGAAAAATAAGTTTAGACATGTGGAGCACACAGACGATGCACATCTGTGTGCTCCAAATGTTTGGAACTATTTTTCAAGTGACAAAATAATTACAAGATTAATTAATCAATTTATCGTTTTGAGTCATTAAAAAAAAAAAAAGTCTAAATTCTCTGATTTCAGCTTCTTAAAAGTGGATATTTTCTGGTTTGAGTTGTTGACAAAACAAGACATTTGAGGATGTCTTCTTGGACATTGATCAACTTTTTTCACATTTTTTGTATATTGTATGGACCAAACATCGAAGTGTTTAATTGAGAAAATAATGGACCAACTAATCAATGATGAAAATAATCATTAGTTGCAGTACTAAAAACACTACATTAGGCTAAATAATTTCACCATATTTTATATCGAGGTAATCCAAAAGTAACAGAAAGTAATCAAGTTACATTAGTTTAATATTGTGATCCCTGGGTGGGGTTACTGACTACAGTTTTTAACAGGTAATTAGTAACTGTATCAGAATACATATTTAAAGTTACCCTTACAACCCTGCGAAAGAGATCATCTGTTGCCTCAGCCTTCATGAGCCATCTTCCTATATTCCATATTCCATATTTCATATTTCATTTTAGATCATACAGTGTGCAGGCATCTGCACTGGTAACCTGACCACTTTATGAGGTAGTTATTGTGTATTTCATACTGTATTTGTATTCTGTGCTGTGCTGTGTGTACCTGCATTTACTGTAGTCTCTACTGCAGTTTACATTTATTTATTGTCGTCTACTTGTTGTATATGAGACTATGGAAATCTTCTAAATCTGGTGCAACAATGTTTTCATTTCTAAGTGATCAATGTCATTGCACACTGTTTTTTTCATAAATCAAATAAACTAAACACGTAATTCTAAAGAAAGAGCTTTGTAAAATGATCATAGCCAGTGATGGATGTTGACAGACATTTCCATTTCATTACAACCATTTCTTTTGCTGCTGTTATTCCGTTTTTTAGGCTTGATAAAGCAATAGCGATAACATTTGGAGGGGTTAGGGTATCT
The DNA here is from genome assembly GCF_056507025.1 of Lutjanus erythropterus. Taxonomy (NCBI): domain Eukaryota; kingdom Metazoa; phylum Chordata; class Actinopteri; order Lutjaniformes; family Lutjanidae; genus Lutjanus; species Lutjanus erythropterus. The sequence continues at coordinate 2,203,246 of NC_139332.1, read as the reverse complement.
GTGAATACCACAGTTGTTTTAAAAGTATGTTAATTATCAACAAACTTTCAAAACTTTAGCAAATACATTAGTCAGGTGAGCCAATTAAATCACTGGCAACCTTATACATGCAGGGGACTAATATACCCTGCAGGCCTTACTGAGGGAATAGAGATCCCTCACAGTCCTCAGCGAGAACTCACTCTGTCTCTCAATGCTTCCTTCAAAATAGGATCTCTGCTCTGTACGGAGGCTAAAAAAGTATTTGTGTACTTTTATCCGGTCTTTTAATATCTGTCTAAATCAGTGATTCCCAAAAACTGGGTCTGAGACCCACAGGTGGGTCTTGTGGGATTTTATTTATTTAATAAAAGACTATGGACGACATTCTCCAAGTTCAATATTTATATCTGCAGTACATCTTTTATCAAGTGGTTAAAATGTTTGTAATTTTTGACTAATAAGAAGAAAAACCAAGAGGCTCCATCTAAATGCACTTATTTTCTCATCTCATTTATGAATCAATCAATCACATTTTTATAGCACTTTTCAAATAAAGGAGGATAAAATGTCCTGTATTGTTTTCCTGACGAGAGTGAGTTTATATGAATTTATTCTCATTTGTAAAGTTTTAATGTGTATGTTTTCAATGTGTCCAGATTGTAATGACAGTATTAGCTGTCTATAGTAGTAATAGTAGAATGTTTTTTGCAATAGCCCTGAAACTGCACACTTCCATACATGCACATGTTTTCTAAGTGTGTGCACTGGAAAATAGGGGTCCCCCGAAAGCCACTGTGGAATTCAAACCCTGGTCCAGATAATATCAGGTGATGTGGAAATGGCAGTAAAAAAAATAGTCAGGAACTTTCATTCATGCACAAAGTAATGTGATGGTTTGTTATTTTTAAAAAGTTGGTCCCGAGGAAAAAGTGGAGACCAAATTAACACTTTCACCTTGAAATACCTTGTTTTTGAGTTTTATACTTTTATCTGCATGAAAATAAAAAAGCCAATTATCTGTCTGGTACGTATGAACAGTTACATATTTATTCAAAAGACATTGTGGATGTACAGCAATAATAACAAAGGTAAGAATCAAGTGGAGGTGAAGAGAAGAAACGTTCCAGTGCTTAGTTTCCATGTGTAAACTGTGCTGACAGTCATCTCTGCACGAGGGTCACAGGTCGAGTGTGAGTGTTGTCCTCGTGCTCACAGCTCAGACTTGAGGAGCTTCTTGGCCTTCTTCATGTTGTTGAGCACTGAGGGACAGACAGGAGACACTGGATCAGTGTGTGTGTGTCACTGCTGGCAGAAGACAGATGTGTGTGGAAGTCACTGTGTGTTACTTACAGAGTTTGATGTCATCTGGTTCGTAGGCATACAGGCGGTTGGAGTAGCGGCCGTTGATGTCGGCTCTCACTGTCATTGAGGGGTCTGTGGAGACATTGTTGGTAGTTGAGTAAAACCTCTAATTCTGCTGCTACTGTAGTTCACTGAAGCTGAACTGTGATATCTGGGCACTGATGTCAACAAGTCGATGTCTTTATACATGGTGGGTTCTAGAAAATAAAGGTGATGCTGATACTGTAGACTATTACTCCCATTTCAGCCATATACACCCAGTACACAGAGACACCACATGATGTTCCTCCAGGACCATGGTGCTACACAGAACAACACATGTGGCTACACACAACTGACTAAGATTACATAAACATATATGAACCTGCACAGGACTACAGAAAGTGCACATGTGAAACCATGTCCATGTCATGAGACTAAGACAGTGCAAAGATAAAAAATATATATATAAAACATTATATAAACATATCTGCTGTAAATATAAACATAATTACAGTAAATATAAAATTAACTATGTAAATGTAAAGCTGCACTAAAGAAATAACACGTTTCTATTACAAATGTTAATTTGATGAATGCACACACACAATAAAACAAACCCTTCTTCACTTCACTTCACTTCACTCAGAGGGTTTGCTGCTACAGTGTGTCTTGTTGTGGTCCAACCAGGAGTTAATGCTGGTTAGTGACATTACTGAGTCGTCACCTATTCTGTAGTTACTGCTTCATGGCCACAGTAGCCGCTGTTCAGCAGAAATTTAATTTAAATTTGTATTTCCATCCCTGTTTTAGATACATATGATTAGTTACTGCATAAAGGCGTGTACATATTATGTATGTTTGATTGGACAAATTTTGATTTACTCATTAAGTACACTTACTCCAGTACTATGTTTAAGTACAGTTTTGAGGTACTTGTGCCTTACCTGAATGGCCTACTTCTATTTTATGTTATTTCATACTTGTAATCTATTGCAGTTAAGAGGGAACCACAGATCACTACATTTCTTTGACAGGTACAGTTACCAGTTACTTCACACATTAAGATTTTATATACAAAACATGTGAAGTGTGATACACTGTTACACATTAGTTAAAATACTTTTCACCTCAACCATCTACAACAGCAAAATGTTATTTACATGTTACTTTACACATTAAACACTTACAGAGGGCTTTTCCTGCATTAACTGTATTTGTATTTTGATACCTAAGTATCTTTAAGTATATTTTGCTAGTAAAATGTATGTACTTTTACTTTAATGAAAACTTCAAAGCAAGACTCTTACTTGCAGTTTAGTATTTTTATATTGCAGTATTGCTCTCTTTACTTCAGTAAAGGATCTACCTACAGTAATTATTCCTTCACTGGATAATATAATGTCAACACCATTAATATACTGTAAAACAATGAACTGTTAAGATAAGGCTTTATTGATCGCCTGGAGGAAAATTCTATGGTAGCAGTAGTGTTGACACAGCAGATACTCTGACATTGGTGCGAAAGGAAGCACATAACTAACCTATTGATGTCATTATGAAGGTTAAAATGTCCACCAGTCACACATTTGCAGCTGAGACTGTGTGTGTGAAAACTGAAACTTTAACCCTGAACAACACTGTATCAAACCAGATGATGCAGTAGGTCTGTTTGTTCCAACAGGAAACACTGAAGGCGCATTTAGAAGATAATGTATGAAGAGGATGTGTTGATAGGGTACAGCTCTTACCCACAAAAAGGATTCTGGGAACGTACTGTCCATCAGGAGAGAGATGTTTGTCTGTGGTCTCATACTGTAAGAGAGAAACAAGGAACACTTTATCGTCAAACATATCACAGTGTGAACCACAACATCAACAGAGCATCTGTGTTTTTAAAGGCATGAAAACCTCTTCTATACATTATTCCGAAAAAAAAGTCTAAATTCTCAGATTTGAGCTTCTTAAATGTGAATATTTTCTGGTTTCTTTCCTCCTCTCTGACAGTAAACTGAATATCTTTGAGTTGTGGACAAAACAAGACATTTGAGGACGTCATCTTTGAGAAACATTTTTCACCACATGTTATGAACCAAACAACTGATCAATTAATTGAGAAAATGTCAACCGATTATTTGATGATGAAAGTAATTGTTAGTTGCAGCCTTGAAAACACTATAACATTTTCACCGTATTTCATACTGAGGTAATCCAAAAGTATCGAAAGTAATCAAGTTCCATTACTTTAATATTGTGACACCTGGATTATGTTACTGACTACATTTTTAACTGTATCAAATATATGTTTGGAGTGACCCTCCCTGTTCTTCTGTATTGTGGCAAAGTTTCAGAGCTACAGAGACAGAGTGTCCCTGTAACCATAGCAATTGACTCTCACTGCATGCCCGCATGTGTCCAGTGCAAGAAGAGAGGAAGGACAGAGGAGCTGCTGGCTCAGATCACTGTGAGCAGCAAACATGAGAATGAATTACAATATAATAGATCTGTGTCTGCTGTTGATCTGTCGGCATCTTTGCTGATGTCTAATTTTGTGAGGCTACCCTCTCTCTCTCTCTCTCTCTCTCTCTCTCTCTCTATCATCTCTCCTTGCTTGCATTTGTTCATTGTTGTTGACCTTGCTTGTGTTGTTGTTGTGCTGTTTGCTTCTCGTCTTTTTCAACTGTGATTTGCTCTTCTTTTATTGCTGCCATGTCTGTTTTCTGCTTAATAGTGTTCTACTTTTACTGTAATTAGCATGCCTTTAAATTGTTCTCATGACTTGTTTCTTAATTTTAAAAAAAGTAAAAACTAATAATAAAAGAAAAAAGTTCTTATTGACCATCCATCCATCCACTACCAGTACTTGTATCACTACAGACAAAATCATTGACAAGGACAGTTCAGTGGTGTCTGGATATCGCTGTGGACATGTCCTGAACAAATTCTACACCCTGCTGTACACAAACTGGACTTTAAGTGACATTTGTCACTATTTTCTGGCATTTCATGGATCAAACAGCTAATCTATTAATTAATTTAAAAAAATAATCGACTTATTGTTTGATAATGAAAATAATCATTAGTTGTAACCCTAAAAACACTAAGTAAATGTTTTTTCATATTTTATATTAAGGTAATCATAATAATCTTCTGCTGTGTAACAATCACAGTTTAAAAGCATTGGAAAAACAATGTGAAGTCAGTTTTATTTATAAAGCTCAAATCATAACAGAAGTTATGGCAGGACTCTTTTCATATAGACTGTACTCTTAATAATAATATTTAGTGGTGACAGTTGGAAGCTTGTTTGCTTGTGTTGACTGTCAAACTCTCACCAAACAATAACTGAGAAAGTTATTTCCAAAGCTTCAACATGAACTGAACTGAACATTTTTAGATTACGTGTAACATTTGAAAGCATAAAACTGAAGAAGCTGAAGAATAAAACCTCAGAGCTGTACTTTGGTGTGACACACGGTTCTTTTAAAGCTTTTTAGTTTCGAAAATAGATAAGATGAATACAGATTAACTGTTTTGAGTCATTTAATGACACAACCAAAAAAAAAATCTCTGATTCCAGCTTCTTAAATATGAATATTTTCAGTCAATCAGTAAGTTGTGCAAAACAAAGGAAGGAACAGTTGGACAAAGTAATAAACCTAATAACCAACATAAAACACAGCTGCAACAATTCATTTGTTACTAATGGACTATTAAATTCATCTAATTTTGATAATCAATGAATCCTTTTGAGACATTTTTTAAGAAAGAAAAAAGTCCAAATTCTCTGATTCAGTTTCTTAAATGTGAATATTTCTGGTCGCTTTCCATCTCTGACAGTAAACTGAATATCTTTGAGTTGTGGACAAAACAAGATGTCATCTTGGACTTTTTTCATAATTTTCTGACATTTTATGGACCAAACAACTGATCACTAAATTGAGAAAATGATTGGCAGATTAATTTATAATGAAAACACTTGTTACAGTAATAAATTCAATTTAATAATTAATCCAAAAGTAATAGAGAATATTCAAATTATATTACCTTAATATTGTGAAACTTGGATTACCTTACTGACTACAGTTTTAACAAGTAATTAGTTTCTGTATTGGAATACATTTTTAAAGTCACCCTCCCAACCCTGATAATAAGTGATTACTGCATAAGATGCACAAATACAGAGAATCACAAAACGTAAAAAAAAAAAAAAAAAAGTTATAAAATCTATATGATAAATTCAAAGTAAAAAAAAAGACAAAATACAGTTTTATTTTCACTATTGGTTGGACTGAACTGATAAGTTGGGGTTTTATAATCAGTGGTGGAAGTAACTCATCAGAAATACTCAAATGGTTGTAATTAAAACGTTTTTTTGGGTGCTTGTAATTTTTTGAGTAGATTCTCAAGTCTGTACTTTTACTTGTACTCTTTCCACCACTGGTTATAATGCATTATAAAACCCTCTGGTCAACCTTTAAAACACACTGATTAGGCAGGTAACGTGATGTGAAAAGAGCTGTAACATACCACCAGATTGAGAACAACGAAGTCCTCATCCAGAGTCCTCTGGAGCTCGACGTCATCAGCAAACACCTTCTTCAGTCCTGCAGGGGAGACAGTTAGTCAGTCCAGGATGTGTGAGGTGACGTCATACATGAGCAAACACATGACTCTGCAAACAGGTTTGGCTCTTCATTCAGCACTTTTTCTCTGCATGAGTAACTGAGTAAGTCAGCAGCGAGGTGATAGTCTTACCCTTGCTGTGTGGACAGTCCTCCAGGTGAAAGAGGACCATCAGAGGCTTGTTGCTGAAACACAAAGAAGAACATTAATGTCAGCGTTAAACTAACATTTTGATGTCGCAATCAGTCAGAACTGTTTCTTACTTTTTCCTGGACCAGTAGAGGGCCTCCTCGTACGTCTGAGCCCAGATCAGCTGATCACCCCAACCTGGACATACGTGGACACCGTTAAACATCAATGACAGACTCTGATTGATCTCAATATTTATCACTCTTCAGTGTCTGAACTGCAGGTGATGCTCACAGACCTCTGGACAGAGTCTGAGGGACCCTCTTGCCGCTCTTGGGGATGTATTTCCCAAAGGTGGAGGTCACAGCCACCAGGACCAAGAGGGCCGACAACACCGCTTTGATCATCTTTGTAGGTTTACTGCAAGATGAGGAGCAAAACCACAAAAACTTCACCATCGTCCAAAGTTCAAACAGTGAGAACAAAGACATAACAAACTGGCATCCCATCAGTCAGGAATGGAAGAAACCTTAACTTAACTTCATATCTATATCTGCTATATAAATGAAAGGTGTGTGTAGTGTATATAGATTTTTATGTGGATTTACTTTGAGTTGCTGTAACAAAAGAATTTCTCAATGTGGGATCAATAAAGTTGACCTTATTTCTTATTCATGCCCACAAGTTATTTATAAAGAGAGCCAGACAGATATATCAGTGGGCTGATATATTGTATTATATTGTCCTATCACAGGTACATCAGTCTGTAGTATTATCAGTATATATGTTGTCTGATGTGTACCTACTTGAATTTTTCATTTAACAGAACATAATGCAAATTGTTTTTAATCTTTTGTATCTTTTAGTTTCAAAGGCAGCATTTTATATATGGTTCAACTTTTTTAATTCAAGTTTAATATGCTACAAATATATATATACAAATCAAAGAGTGCAAACTGCAGACTGTTTCAAACACTTTACTTTAATGTCCCATTGTATTTTGTTATCTATTAGGTTTTTATCATCAGTTAAATAATTATTAGTCACCTCATTCTTGCAAATGAAAAGTAACATGACGTTCTTTTTAGATACTTATTTAAAGATAAGTTAGCCTACTTTTTACATATTTAAACCTTCAGATTTATTTCTAATAGAGCCTACTGAAGTGTAAGTCAGTGAAGTGTAACTTACCTGTTCCCGACTGGTCAGGTGAGAATGTAGGTGGACCGCAGCTCCAGGATCTGCTGTACCTGTCCACTCTCACCTGTCCTGTATTTAAGCAACTGTTCCCCTGCACCCCGCCCTCCTCCCCACCCCACCCCCACACACACGGGCCTTAAAGTAACAGTGACTCAAACTTCTTCCAGACAGCAAACCAAACTTGTAAAATGCTTCATTTGAGGTTTATGTGTGGATTGTCAAAAACATAGAAATGAATGATCATGAGGGTGTAATCATTTGAGAATGAACCCCTGAACCGAGATGCATCCATCCTTATTAATAAAACTTCAAACTTTTGTTGAGCCCAATCCTTTCTCTTTAGAATGAATCAGTGCAGGATGGAGTGGGAAACAGATTTTTATTTTTCTCTTTAAATAGCATGATAGTAAGAGTTCTATATGCCGAATGTATCAGAAGACTAGTGTGTTACAGACTATATTATATGTAATATACCATCATAAATGTGCGTTCGCCAGTAAGCAGCGCAATCTTAAATTATGTAAATAGTTTAAGGGATTTGGCATTCAGTCGTCTGCACACGTGAAAGGACGGCTTTTGTCCCGCTCAGAGGACACAGTTTCACTAGCTTTTTGTATGTCCATGACTGGGTTTTAATTCTCTTATTAATCATTTATAGAATCAATACACTGTGCTTGACAATTAATAATGAGTTATATTCATATTTTGTACACAGGATCATGTGTTTCAAAGGTGAGATGGATGTTTATGGCTCAGATCCAAGGACAGGTCAGCACAGAACTGAGAGCGCAATCAGAGGCTGGATGATGATTGGTCTTTATGTGATTGGCTCAGGACACAAAGGTGCAACTGACTGAGAGTTTCCTACAAAGTCAACAGTGATTCAGTCCTGAAGATGAACAATGGTGATGTCTGAAAAGTGAAAGCACCTTAAACTGCCCTGCATCCCTGGGCGTTAACGGACATGAAGAAATTCACATGTGAAGGTGCATCATGCTGTGAACATTGTGAGCTGTTATCTTGAAGCATCTCAGTGTCCTGTGTCCTGCAGCAGAGCTCAGTGTGACCTGCTGCCATCAATGACGGCTTTGTTCAGTCTCAGCCGGTCTGGGCCTCCTGACAACCAATCTGCCCCCGAGCCTCTGAATCAGTCCTTTTACTGCACCCTGGAGCAGCTACTGTTCTAACCGTCCACAACACAGACAACCTTAGCCTGGAAACTGCTGCTGCAAGACATGGAACCAAACACAACGACAACACAATGATATTAAAGCAGAATATGAATATTTTGACTTATGTTGTGAATTTTAATCAGCTTTTTTTGTTTTCATAGGAGTCATAGGAGTGCCATAAAACGAAACAATCTGTAAAAGAATAAGAAATACAATACAAAAGAAATACAACATGACAGATAAAAGAATGAATGAATGAATAAATAAATATTGGAAATTGAATGTGAAATAAATACATGAACAAATAAGTAAAATGTGTAAATATGAAGACAAATAAATAAAAGAATAAATAAATGTGGAAGACAAACAACAAAATGTCAAATATATTATATAATTATAAGCATTTAATTGATATTCAAATTTTATTGTTTATTCATTTCTGTATCTATTTATTTTATATATTTAAAAATATATTAATCTTATTATAAATTATAAAATCATTATCTTGTAATAATATTTTTATGATAATATTTATTTATCTATGCATTTATTTATTTATTTATTCATTCATTCATTTATTCATTCATTCATTCAGCGTGGCACAGTGGTGCAGTGGTTAGCACTGCCGTCTCACAGCAAGAAGGTCCTGAGTTTGCATCCCCCAGCTGGCTGGGGCAGGACCTTTCTGTGTGGAAATTAATTGGTGACTCTAAATTGCCTGTAGGTGTGAATGTGAGTGTGAGTGGTTGTCTGTCTCTATGTGTCAGTCCTGTGATGAACTGGTGACTTGTCCAGGGTGAACCCCACCTCTCACCCAATGTCAGCTGAGATAGACTCCAGCAGCCCGCGACCCTTCAGGAATAAGCGGTTACAGAAATTGGATGGATGGATATTCATTCATTCACATATTTCCTGAATCATGAATCATGTGTGCACAATCTGACCACTCATTTATTTATTTTAAAACATTTTCATTTCATTTTCAAAATATTTATATTTTATTATTTATTTATTCATTTATTTCACTTATTCCTCTTTCTACATTCATACATTCTACATTCTTATTCTTTTACAGATTTATTCTTTTTCATGGCACTCTTATGACTCCATATAAATAAGCCAGATTTGTGTTTTTAGTTAAAATAGCAAAACTTAGTCTTACTTCTGACTTCTGTTTAAATGGGTCTGTATGAAATGGCTGTAACTTTAAGGAAACTTAAGAAGGCAGAATTCTCATGCCAAGTTAACTTTGACACAGTTTGATTCCTGTTGGGAGCCGTGCCACTCAGACAGGACAGCCCTGTCACATTCTGCACATCAATGAGACACTTTGACTTCAGCAGCTTACAGGAAGTGTAAGTGAGATAAGTGAAGTGAGTGAGAGCTAACAGGGGTTAGAGGCTCTTTATTGACACTGTGTGTCCTGCTGTCTAACAGTCACTCTGTTGTCTCAGTGTAGATCACAAACAATGAACAATGACTGTTATATTTCTGCACAGGCCAGTCATTTGCATTTCAGTTTTACTAGCAATATGTATGTATGTATGTATGTATGTATGTATGTATGTATGTATGTATGTATGTATGTATGTATGGGTGGATGGATGTATGTATGTATGGATGTATGTATGTATGTATGGATGTATGTATGGATGTATGTATGTATGTATGTATGTATGTATGTATGGATGTATGTATGTATGTATGTATGTATGTATGTATGTATGGATGGATGGATGGATGTATGTATGTATGTATGTATGTATGTATGTATGTATGTATGTATGGATGGATGTATGTATGTATGTATGTATGTATGTATGGATGTATGTATGTATGTATGTATGGATGTATGTATGTATGTATGTATGTATGTATGTATGTATGGATGGATGTATGTATGTATGTATGTATGTATGTATGGATGTATGTATGTATGTATGTATGTATGTATGTATGTATGTATGTATGTATGGGTGGATGGATGTATGTATGTATGGATGTATGTATGTATGTATGGATGTATGTATGGATGTATGTATGTATGTATGTATGTATGTATGTATGTATGGATGTATGTATGTATGTATGTATGTATGGATGGATGGATGTATGTATGTATGTATGTATGTATGTATGTATGGATGTATGTATGTATGTATGTATGTATGGATGGATGTATGTATGTATGGATGTATGGGTGGATGGATGTATGTATGGATGTATGTATGTATGGATGTATGTATGGATGGATGGTCCTTTATGAACTCAGTTCCTAAAATGAATATGATGTACATTTAATACTATTAACTGTATTTTGCTGTGCTATATTTGTAGATTTATGTACATATAATTCAGTGGATAAAACACTTATAATTTGTAATCCATACCATAGTAACTACTCATGTGCCTGTAAGATCAGATTTAGAAATACTTTAGGAAATAATAAGGTACACAAAAAATAAATAATGATTAACTCCTTAACAAATTTGATATGGTTGCTAATGATTAGTTAATGACTAGTTAATGATTAGTTAATGATTAGTTACTACAGAAGAAGTAAGTAATCATTAGGCAGTAATGAAGTAGTTATGGAGTACTTAGTAACTACTCATGAATCACTTTACTTTAGGGAACATAAACAAGTAAATAATCCTTAAATAATAAGGAACTATTTATTAACTATGGAGTACTATGTATGACTTTACTTTAGGTGACACAAAAAGAGTAAGTAACCATTAAGTGATAAGGGACTACTTATTAACTACTATGTAGTATTATGTATCTCTTCACTTTATGGGACACAACAAGAGTTAGTAATGTTTGAGTAATTAATAATTAATGAGTGTTACTATTTCCATGCCCTTCACCAACCAGTTTAGGAACCAGTCATAAAGAAAGTGTTCAGTATGATCAGATCACAGATATTCATGAACTCTTACCTAACGTTCATTATATGATCTCCCACTCTGTTCTCTACTGACTCATCATTATCTACTATACAGTCCTCCATTAGCAATTATTAGGGAAGTACTTATTAACAATTCATCAGTTATTAAGACATTCCTGAATTGTTACTCATTTTTTCATGAACTAATCATTAACTAATCATTAGGAACTCTATAAAATTTGATTAGGGGTTAATCATTCATTAGAGCGGGTCATTCTTCACTGCAGCTTTTTTATATATGTATATATTTAATAAAAAGTGTTTTTAAGATGATGTTTGGCTTTTTAGCCTAAAATGACTGATTTCACAGCAGCTTTTTGAAAAAATTGCAATGTGTGCTGCAATGTTTTTAGGCCTTTTTTTGCAATGAATGAATGAATGATGTTTGTCTTCAATCCATTTTTTTGCATTGAAATTGTGGGACAAAGAGAAAATTGCAAAACAAAAGTTGTTTTTTTTGTATCATAAGTTTTAAATCAAAGGCAACTTGTTGCAGATAGAATAAAACCACACTCTGTTCTGAATGTTCAAAGAAACTTTCCCATGAAGGCTCAGGATTACAAAAATTCTAACAAAATGTTTTATTTGTGAATGAAGACGTGCAAAGAAACAAAATCTTTGTGGAGCTCAAATTCAATCAAAACAGAACAAAATTATAATTTTAAAAAATTGCTTACATGGATAAATACCAATAACAATCTTGAATCAAAGGTGTTGTGGTCAGTAGACCAAATAAAACAAAATAAATACTCTGCTATTAGGACTGCTATGATTGGTAGAACTTGCAGAAAGCAACAATGATTGGTCAAATTTCAAATCTGTTGGCCTTGTGTTAATACTGGCAAACCAACTTGTCATGTTTCTTCTGCCTGCTTTGAGCAGCTTTGTCATTTGGCAAATGAAACAGTGGTTGAAGGCTGATATGAAGTGGCAAAATAAAGGCAACTTCATCTTTACATTTTTCATTGAATTGCCTGTTTTCATTTTCCATTTTCCACGTTTGTTGCCCTCGGGTCAGCTGTATGCATGTATGTATGTATGGGTGGAGGTTATGGGGGAACCGGGGTGCGGAAATTCATTAAATGATCAATTTATTGACATTGTTAATCAAAACTGATCTGAGACCCACACAGCACCCTACTGGGGGCCAGATTAGAATGTTAATCAGGTCTGAAAAGCCAGATAAAATTCTGCCTTAACCCGACCCAAACATATTTCAGCCTGAACCCGTTTACAGCCCAACATTTTTTTAAACAACCTTCTCTCTGTGTACCAAACAGTAGGAGTTTTCAGTGACAGAGACAATACATGGGGAGAATTTGAATTGGCAATGACAAAATTGGGGAAAAGAAATACTACTATTACTGATAATAATAACAATAATAATTATTATAATTATTGTTATCATTATTGCTATAATAATATAGCCCAAACCTGATGCAAGCCCATGAAATGTGTGAGAAATACAGCCCACCCTGACCTGAACCCGCTGGCTCCCGGAGGGTCCCGTCAGGTTCAGGCACAGATCTCAAGCTCTAAGTCAGATTTGGTCTGTGGGCTACAAGTTGAGTATCCCTGGTCTCAGATCTTATATGTGTTGTATTATTGTTGTATGTTGTTCATCATATTTTGTTGACTGTTGATTTCATTTTATTCCACTTTTATTTCTCTGTGAAGCTGTTGGCTCACAGTTTTTGTGGGGTCAGAGTAAAGAGCTCAACAAACCAAATACCTCAGCTTACTGAATAAATAATTGCTTTACATGTTGTGTGTTGTGGTGTTGCCTGTAACCAGGATGTAGGAGCAGGTTAGTGCTGAGGTGTCCTTAACCCCCCGCTGCTCTCTCTGCACGCCTCGCTCTGTGCCTCCTCATCTCCGTCACTGCATGTTGGCACACGGATATGGTCAATATTTGAACTACAGGGCAGGGTTAAAGGCCACTCCTATTAACACTTAACATTCACCAGCTGCACTCAGCCCTGCCCTGATAACACGGATCTGACGCTCACTCTATACACACACACACACACACACACACACACACACACACACACTGCTATTGGCCAGCCCACTCAAATAGGATGCAACTTCCTGGTTTAAAGTCAAGCACAAAGCAGCAGCTTATGAACACCTGAACGTAGCTGAGATAAAGCTGAGAAATACACGTTGCGTTAACTAACACACCTCTTCACTGCTTTCACTGCTTCAGCTCAGATCACTTTTCATCACTTCTTTACTCACTTAAAACAACTTCTCTTATTTGAATCAATCACCTCAACATTCCTTTGCGCAAAAAAAAAAGAAGCAAAAAGCAAAAGGGAAAGGGAAATCACCATTGCTGAAAGGTCCTTGATGAGGGAGCTAAGCTGGTGGGGAACATGTCAACAGAAGGATTATTTTATCACAGAGGTCCTCAGGTGCAGGACGAACCTCCACAAGGGGATTCAAACAGTTTGAGGGGAGGCTCAGTGAAAGGATTTTTTTTTTACTTTTTTCCCTCTCTCCCAGAGTCAGAAAATAAAAGACGTAAAGGCCTTTGGGCTGTTATGTCAAACAGCAATATTAGGCATCTTGTTGTGTGTCTATTAAGCAAAACTGAGTAAATCTAATGTTTGGTGTGTTAGCATGGATGGCAAAAAAATGTGAATGATATAGACGTTGTACAAGTGTATGTTATGGAAGCATGTTTGTGCCTCACCAGAAAAAGAAAAATGCATCAGTGTGATGTTATAAGGAAATGTTATAAATGTTATAACAAGGTGTTTTTCTTTTTTTTAATACTCTTTATTTATCAGTTTGTCCCCTACAGTAGTTACTTCACAAAAGTACAAAAACACCCCACCATCCCAGCATCCTAATTAATAATCAAATATATAGGTAATATAAATATATATATATATATATATAACAAAATAAACTATATAGGCATATGCAAACTAAAATTGTTTGGGCTCCTTAAATGCCTTAAAGGGATAGTTTACCCAAAAATGAAAATTCAGTCATTATCTACTCACCCTCATGCCTACTGAGGGTGAGGTTTATTTTGTTAGTCCACAAAACACTGATAGATTTTCACAGGAAAACAGTGTTGCAGAATCTCCAAAACAATGGAAGTGAATGGTGACCAGTTTTCAAATGTAAAAAACAACTGGAAAAAAAAACAGAAAATGTCTGCAAACAGCTTGTATGGCATAATCCATGTTTCCTAAAGTCCCTGACATGAAATCACACCACACACACACACACAGTTCAGACAGTGTGCATGTGCACATGAACGTGGCTCCAAGCTAATCAACTTTAATCAACTTGGCATGTTGGGGCTTTAGGAGACATGGATTACACCAGATAAGCAGTATGGAGGCATTTTATGTTATTCTGTTGTTTGAAAACTGGTCACCATTCACTTCCATTGTTTGGGAGATTCTGCAGCACTGTTTTCCTGTCAAATTCCAGCTGTATTTTATGGACAAAAAAAACCTAAATGTTTCAATCAGCATGAAGGTGAGTAGATAATGACTGAATTTTCATTTTTGGGTGAACTATCCCTCTAATATGCAACTACAATAATTGTTTTCTGTGTCCTCTTTCATCTCATATCAAAAATCTTAGTCAGACTCCTAATCCGGTGATTTATTTTTTACACAGATCGAGGCAGTGGCAGACCATCAACTCCAATGTTTGTTGAGATAAAATTATTGTTTTTGCCAATGGAGTCTGGTGGCTATGGAGAGAGTGATATTTATATAATGTTGGTTTCCACTCAGTCTGTCTGACAGCAAGGTAAAACTGTGAAAATATTCTAAATATACCATACACTTAAACTGATATTGATGTTTTTTGTTTATGCGTGATGCATTGCTTAGCTTCCTACTCTGGTACTCCTGCTGCTTTTCCATATTGAGGGCATGCTGACCATCTACTGTAGGTAATAACATGTGAAGTATGTCATACAACACCACTTCAAAATATCCAAACTATCTCTTCTACGTGTGTACGGCATGTTGTACAGATGTTTGCATGATGTCCCCACTTTAAAATAAAACACAGCACCATGTATATTTGGACATTTATTCAATACACAGTGTACAAAAGAATTCAACAGAAAATATGACATGAGTATGAATGTGTATTCTGTATTTCTACAAACACATGAATACAAAAATTTCATACTAACAAAAACCTGAACCCATTTTAAAAGGGCCGACGTTCAAGATTGTATCAAAATAAAAAAACAACATGGAGGGAGCAACAGAAAACATTACATTCTAACAGTCCCACAAGAGACACAAAGTGCTTGTTTTCACAGAAAACACTCAATATATCTGACCCACAGAGCGTTCATTATTCATCTGACTCCTAACACTGACAGAAGAACCCCTGCTGGGCTCATATGGAGTACAAAGAACACAGGCAGCAGCTCTGAGATCAGGGACAAGATGCTCTTCTGACAGGACCGTAGCATGTTTGACACTCATGATTGTCACACCACACACACGTCAGTCTGACTGTGAGCTGCTTAGTTTACTTCTGAGAACACACACTGCTGTTGCTTCTTCACAGTCTCTTCACATTCAATACGAGCTGCTGGAAGGAAAAAAAAACAGAAAAGGTGTCTTCCTCATCAGGTTACATCAGTTCATTTCTCAGTTTTCTCAGGATTGGGTGAAATAAAGCTGTTCAAATACTACAAAGTTCTTCTTCTAGCTCAGTTCAATAAATCATAGCGGTTGGTCTTTATCTTTTTAAAGTGCTTCCTAAATCTTTGTGACACATTAAAGAATCATGTAAGAGGGGAAAAGATTTCTGACTCTTCTGTACAAACCTGACTGATGAAGTAACAAAAGCAGGAATATTAAACTAAGATCACATGGAGTTACACAGTACAACAGCCACAGTAAGAAGGGAAGTTAGTCATGTTAAAGGAAAGCTTTCTGCTGAGAGGGAGACTCCCGTTTGGTCGACCATGTTAACGCTTCGGTGACAGAGCAGAGAGGCAGCGGGCTACAGCAGCTCAGACGCAGTGGTCAGGTGTGGTGGCTTGTTTTCAGTCTCACTGTTAAAAATGATCACAATAAAAACACATAGTCCCATCTGTGATCATCTCACAGTCACACTTCCTCCTCTTGTTTGTTCTCAGGTGAGGTACAGCTCACTGCTTCAGATCAGTCACCCACAGAATGACTTCACATACACACTACAGCGTGTCACAGCCCTGACAGCCTGCAGTGGTTTGATCAGAGAGGCTCTTATGGACGCAAACAGTTCTCAGAGGAGTTCCCAGGTTTGGCAGCAGTGTCCCCTAGTGTCCGTGCTGTGGGTGCTGATTGTGTTGGTTGTTAGCGGGGTGGTTGGGGGGCAGTGGTGGTCCGTTTACTCCGGGGTGGTAGAAGGCACAGTTGCTCTCGTACCTGCAGCTTCCCTTCATCATGAAGTGACGGCACACAGGCCTCTTGGACATGTCTGACAGGAGGAGACACAGCAGTGTTACAATCAGTCTCTACACACACTCCATTATTTGAAATAGGCTTATATTTAAGACACGTCTTAGAAGGATAGTAAGAGTTTTTTTGAAGTGGGGTGACATCAGTGGAGTGATGGAAAACCACCATTATATGAGCCAAATATCACTCTCTCTCACTCAAACAGACTCCATAGCTGAAATCTGTCAATTCACCTCACAGAAAACAGGAGCTGCTGATCTACTGCTGCCTCGGGTTGTTTGCTTGTTTGTGTTATTGTGTGACTGTTTTAAAGGTTTAGTTCGGCTTCACCCAAGTTACACAATGACACAAACAAGCTAACAAACTGAGGCAGCAGTAGATCAGCAGCTTCTGTGTAAAGATAAAATGACTGATTCTGTAAATGAAGTCTGGTTGAGCAAGAGAAGTCCATATTTGGCTTGCATAATAACAGTTTCCAGTCTGAAAAGTCTGTCTGACAGCAGGGTAAAGCTGCAAAAACATTATAAATATTGCATGCAATTAAACTGATATTGACTTTTTTGGTATTTAAAGTACAGGCTGCTGCTGACCCTGTCCACAGCAGTACAGCTGCCTCTCCAAAATGGAGAATTGTCGACCACCATCAACTATAGGTAATACACTGAATATAGAGAAATACCTCACACAACCACACGTCGAATAATCCAAACTATTCTTTTAAGAGCCAACCCACCAAAACACTGTTTTTTTAAAATCAGCAATCATTTTTTATCACTTTCACTTTGCCGTTTTTTGATGACTGTTCAGCTACTGACAAAAGTCAACACTTGTGTTAAGAGTTGTCACAGTAAGAACATTTTAAACTTAGACAGAATACTAGTAAAAAAAAAAAAAATAATACTTTAGGCCTCTTTTGATACCATAGCAAAGAAAGAGAAACCCTGGGCACAAAAATAGAATAATCTCTTCCTTCTTTTTTTTTTAATAGCTTCAGTACCTTCAACACTATAATTATCAGATATTGTACAGTTTTAAACATGCAGTGAGTGATGAGTGTGACCTGACTTTGTTGCACTGATGGATTGAGTGCTGTGGAAATTATTAGTACAGCTAATTTCAGCTGTACTCATTTTTTATGAGGCCTTTATTGACTTGTGGTGGCTCCAGACTATTTTACATATTTGAGAATACAGATCTATAACACCCAAGCATTTGTCCCACATACCATTCATATTGTTGTGTCCTCCTCTGGGACCTCCTCGCCCTCGGCCCCTGAAACCAGGCTCTCCTCCCCGGCCCCGGCCTCCTCGGTGAAAGTGACCCCCTCGATGTGGCCCTCCTCTCATGGAGTCGTCTCCCCAGTAGTTACCGTTGTCTCCTCGGCCCTGGCCGGGTGGCGGCCCCATCATGCGTGGGCCTCCACCGGCGTTGAAAGGTGGTCCGTGGTTGTGAGGGGGTGGGGGATGGTTAAAACGAGGCCCGCCGGGAGGGTTGTTGGGTGGGTAGCCGCCGTTCATGGGCATCTGCATGTGCATGTTCATGTTGTTCATGTTGTTCATGCCTGGACCGTGTCCTAGCAGACCCTGATTAACTGCAGAGAGAGAAAAACAAGGATGAGCAACAGAAGGAGCAGAACATCATGCTGTGACAGCAGGAGGAGAGACCAACCATGGAATAAGATGGACTGAGCTTACCAGACATGAGAAGTAAATAAGTACAAATATGTTCATTTCTGTACTTTAATTAAGTATTTCTTTTTCAGACAACTTTTTACTTTTACTCTACTCTCCTACATTTTAATACAAATATCTGTACTTTTTGTTTAGCCAATTCAAATAGACGTATCAAGATGAAAATGACAAAACAAGACAAAGACAACGGAAAAGGAAACAAGAAAAAAACACGTTACAATGCATAAAAAGACAAAAACTGCAAGACACAAAAAGATGTTACGACAAAAAAACGCAACAAGACATAACAATACAAAAACTAACCTAACAAGATGTAACAAGAGAAAAATTATGTAAAATTTGTAACAAAGATAAGAGCGACCTAACAAGATGAAAACATTATACTAGATGTAACAAAACAAAAACAAGATAAAGACGTTAACAGGCATAGCAAGACAAAAATGACATAAAAGATGTAACAGGATGAAAATGACGTAACAAGACAAAAATGATAAAAATGTTAACAGATATAATAAGATGACAATTACTTAAAAGATGAAAAGAAACAGGAGGGAGACTCAACCATGGTGAAAAGGTGAGGTTCAGTTACTTTTGCACAAAATCAGCAGAAATGTCCTTCAGAGGATGACTTTTTACTTTTATACTTTGAGTACATATCAGAGCCTGTATTTTTTCACTCTTCCTACAGTTAACAAGTTGAATCAGCACTTCTTATTTTCACTCGTCTTTTTAAACAATATCTGTACTTCTGCTTGAGTACAGAATGTGTAGATGTTCTCTGGAGCTTACCTGGTGGAGGTCCACCCTGGTTCTGGTTCTGGGTCTGCTGCAGGGAACCCAGCAGCTGTTTAATCTTGTCTGAGAAGTCGGGCTGCTTGATCAGGTCTTCAGTGGACTGGTTACCAGAAGCACCCTGATGACAAACAGGTTACATTAGATACACAGTCCAACTACAAACAGACATTTTTGCACATACAGGGACTTAATGTCATTAAAAATAAAGGTGAATTAGGTGTGCTTTGACTGCGTGAATCAAGATCAAGAATGTAAAAAAAACCTAAATGGATAAAAACAAGCTTCTATTGCTGCATATCTGACTGTATTATCATATATTTACCATGATGGATGAGAGCAGCTCCTGTACATTGACAGTGGGAGCCACAGTGTTGCTGACAGTGTTGGAGGTTTGTGGGCTGCGGGAGCTGTTGCTCAGGTTGACCATGAGGTTGGCGAGGACAGGCGGCAGCTTGGAGCTCTCGTTCTGGCCGGCGCCCTGCTGCGATGAGGTGTCCATGGGCTCACCATAACCGTCATCCATCATGGATGAGTCCTGCAGGAGGAGACCAGACTGACAGCTTAGCAGGCATCACAAATGCGTGCACACATACAGAATGTGTCTGATTTTACAAAATGTATACAAATGTTTGTTGGGTGGACTAACCTCATCCAGAGGAATGAGACGAGGAGGCATGGGCTCATAAGGCTCTGGGTCTGGTTCATGTGGACTGTCAGGTACACTAGTGAGAAGAAAGAAAGAATGTGACTTCATTAACACACACTGCAGGTCCTCACCCTAATTTCTTAGTGTGACATTCAGACAAATCAGATATATATAAAAAAGTTTAGATTCTTTCATTTTTTACATTTATAACAGGTTTTTTTTTGGGATCTTCGAGAGCAGGTTTTGTCTGAAGTCCTACCTTTCTTTGCTGAGGAAAATCTCCTGCAGGATGCCCATCTCGCGGTCTCTCTGGGTGAGTTTCTCTGTGCTGTTGGCTCCAGGTGTAACCAGGCTGCCAGCCAGCATCAGGGGCCTCGGGGGTGTCCAGGGGACCCTCTCTTCCATGGTGTCATGGGAGAGCCGACGGGCCATCTCAAATGTCTGCCTGTCCATCATCAGCTCTCGTTTGGCAGCCTCACCGAAGTCTTTAATCTTGTTGACGTTGACTGTGGATCGAAATTGAAAGTGGAATATCATTACTAACTAATATTCTAGATGGTTTACAGATCGACTGGTGTGTTAAAGTAGTGAACACCAAACTCAGACATGCTGAGTTTTGACCAGCTGATTTACCTCTCTCTGTCTCGTCCAGATCAAAGTAGAAGTAGTGTTTGAGCTGCTCCTCCTCGGCCCAGTGAACTGTCTTCTTCTTCTTGCCCTTCTTGGTCAAGCTTTCTTCCTCTCCACGTGGTTCTGCCAGGGCATTTGGTTTCTCACCTACACACACCAGAGACAATGAAAAACAAAAAGGTTAGGGGATTGAGAACGCATAAAACACAGGATATCACATTAAAGAAGACAAAACTCTACCACCATCAAGAACCACATGGGTGAGTTTGAAAGAACCATACCATTGTCAGAGGTCTCTGGGTCCTCAGAGGGAACAGGGGTCCCAGGCTGTTCCACTTCCTGGTGTTCATTAGCAGGAGTGATAGAGGCAGCCGTTTCTGGAGATGATGGTTTAGCAGCAGATGAAGAGTACGTAGTGGGTTTGGTGTCAAATGGACTCGGCTGAGGACAAAGAAGGAACAAATGTAAGACAACAGGTTTAAGATGTGAGTTTAGAAGTAAAGGTGAGAGATAAAGCAAAAAAGTTAACATGCTGACAGCTAACAGCTCCTAATTCTTTATAGGTCGCCCATGAAGAGACAGACTGATCTCTGATTCAGCTACTTCCTTACTTATCTGCAACAGCTATCTACAGCAGAGCGTGGAGATTATTACAGAGACAGCACAGCAAAGTCTATCCTGCTTGGTTAAAATTTTTTAACTTTAACTTTTTTAGACTTAGTCTGTGGATTTGGGGAAAACTCTTCCCCTTCTTGGACTAACAGTGGCCATATTACATACTAATAGTAATCTAATAAGTCATTACTGGGGTTGAAAATTACTTCTTGCAACCACTAAAATTAACTGAACCTAGAGCAACAGCTGCACATGCAGATGCAGCCAGTGGCTCCTTCAATCTTCTCTTTCAAACTGTTATTTTTTTTAGACTTTATTGCTGAAACACACATCTCCTATGACAGAAATACACCTGCAGGCATTTGAAAATGCAGATATGAGGTTTACATTAAAGAGCTGCAGACCCTGAAACAATCAATAATGACAGCTAGAATCTTGAAAACAGTGCAGGAGTAATTTAGAAACAGAAACCCCCTCCCATTGAATGACTGCTGATGATAATGCATTTAACAGTAACCGTTGAAGATCAACTAATACTCAAGTCGTTTTTGAGAGGAATACTTTGTACTTTCACTCAAGCATTTTGTTCACTAGTAGATTACTTGTAGTTGAGTATCATTTCAAGTTTCCGTAATCTTTCTATCACTGCTCAGTACCTTGTTGGACGTAGGCGAGACCACCTTGGTGTTAGCTGGAGTAGTTGCACCAGGCTTCTTCTTCTTGATCTTGATCCCAGGCACTGGGGCAGAATTCAGAGCATCCAGGAACCCTGTGGCCTCCATGGCTGCAGTGAGAACACAAGAGAGCAGTGAACACCACAGCTCTTCAACATGCAGTTCAAATGTGTTTGTGTCTGTAAGTGTGGGTTTGTTTGAACTCACGTTGTGGTGGAATGATCTTGACTTTGATCTCTTTGGCAGAGTTGGAGGGGGTGTTTAGAGGTTTGTATTTTTTCTCCAGAGGTGGAGCGTCTGATCCACCAGAGCTGTTGAAGGAAAGGAAATATTTTTATTAGCCACTTCAGGTCAGTTGCATGAAAAGTCCACCAGATGGTGCTGTGCTAACAGAGGATACAGTACCTTGGCCTCTTGAGGACTGGAGGCTTAATGTTGTACTTGTCACCGAGCTGTGGGGCAGCAGGCGTCTTCTTGGCAGGGGCTGGGTTGGGAGTGTCCATCTCCAGTCCTACACAAGACAAAACAGACTGATTATTTCACACTGAACATCTTCTAATCAAACATTCAGGGCCAACTCCATCACTGCTCAGCAGGCTCAGGTTACCTATGGAGCGGATCTTTGTGTGGCTGGGGGCATGAGCTTTGGGTTTCTCCTTCTTCTTCTCCTCATCACCACTCTTTTCCTTCACATGCACTGGCACCTCTTTCTTCTTTTTTTTATCTGAAAGATTAACAGAGTGTGTTACAAACAGTGGACATTGCAAAACAGAGTGGGACACTTCAACAGAGCGAAATAATTGTTCTGTACCAGCAGGAGAGCTGCTTGACACACTCTGAGAGCGGATTGTAGCCATCCAGCCATCTACAAGCACGGACGCCAGCTTCCGCAGATCTAAAAATAAAAGAAAGAATGTTAATTCATATAGATGCTGCTGTCTATAAAGAAAAGTTTAGATTTTTGATGTACAAGCAAACTGACCCTCCGTCTCTGCACTCTTGCTCAGCTGCTTCACCAGCTTGGCTGTGTTGTTCTGGAAGAAGATAAAAGCAGAAACCACAGGTTAGATGTGCTGTTGCTGGTATGGTGCACTGGGAGTGTGTTCTGCTGGATTAACTGGGACAGTACCTGTTTGAGATGGTCCACTTTGAGAGGCAGCTTCTGCAGTGTGAGCAGGATGAGCTGTAGCAGGGGGGTGTTGTTGGTGGTTTTAGAGTAGGTGAGCCACGAGTTGAGCAGCCGGTAGCCACCAACTCTGATAAACCTGTATGAAGGGAACAAATGTTTGATACATGGATTCAACAGATCTGTATTCCAATACACTGAAGTTCAGTATTCAGAGCTACAAAGTATATTGACTTGAAAACATGACAGAAAAATACAAATACCACAATGTGAAACTATGTTATATAAACAGAGGAACTGTAACTTGCTCCTAACTCAAAGATACATTTATTTATCAATATGGCATGGTCATGTTTCACAAGTTAAAGCTTAGGTCTTTTCTAATGTATGACTGAACACTCCTACTGATTATATTGAGAAATACTGTCAGACTAACAAACAGTATATTCTTGTACAGAAGCTGGCTGTGACAGATATTAACTGTATTTGGTATAACAGATGAAACTTTGGGTTTAAATATAAAGCCATCTGACATCCGTGCATTCACATCACTTTTGGCCCATAGGAGAGTTCTGGATTTCTCCACTCCTCCATCTGCTGCTGCTGCTTGGCTGGAATACATTCTGTTTTTTTCTCTAGACTAGGAAAGATTTGATCTATACTGAGGGGGTCTGAAAATAAGTAACACTTACAATGCAACCTGTTGTGTCATGCTTTGAGAATCTCAGAGAACTACAACTGGATGAAGACATTTGATGTAGTTGGGATATGCTTTTTCCCCTCCTTGGCTTGTTCCTTTGCTTTCTTTAATTCTGAATGGCTGATGTATTGTAAATAAGTGTATTCTGGACCATCATCTTGCAAGAGTGTAGAGGTATGACTGTGAAAATGAGCACTTGTATTTATGTAGTGTTGTATTGTGAACATGTCAGCTGCTGGGACAGTGTGTTCAGGAAGGGTGGATGAAGGGAATCTTGTTAAAAACATGGAGGGTAATGTAATCCATATTTTTTTCTTCACCATTAATATGTTTTTAATGTATTATTAAAGACCAAGATCTGCAATATAAAGTAGTAGTAAAGCCTACCTGTTAAGAACATCATGGGATTTGGTCTGCAGCAGAATGTTCAGGTACATACATCTACTGACCATCTTGGTAGAAGCTTTCATCAGGCTGCAATGAAAAAAAAAGCAAAGGTGTAAGGATAAGTTCATGGATGTGTCATGATTCAATTCTTACATTTAAGGTTAACAGATACACAGAAATACATGGCGACTAATTCTTAGTTCCTCACCTAAACACCTTCAGGACTCCCTCCAGGCTCCGGAGTTCTCCATCTTTTCCCAATAGGGCCTCCACCCCCTTCAAAATCTCTCTGGGGTCCACTGGTCCCCCTGCCATGTCTGAAACAAACACAGCAAAGACTTACTACACAGGGCAACAGGACACAGGTGTATTACATATTACACTCTGATATATACAGGCCATCTTTTGTCTATGGTAAGAGGTATTTAGGTGCCGTTAACTGAGGACTATTTGCCTGCCAAACACAAAGGGGAGCTCCAGGACACAGAAATCCACCCTGACTATCTTTAGGACTCAAACAACTTCCGTCTGTTTCATTTCAACACACAACTGTTTCATCAAATGCCAAAAAAATCACAACTGTGCCAGGCCAACAAGGTCACAGCATGTTCAACTCACTAACCAAACACTATCCAGGTCACACCTTGAATCACTACATTTCAGTGATTCAGTGGTTGAAAAGACAAACTGATTGTATCAAGGACATCCCATTAACATCAAGGTCCAAAGCCCTGACACACACCCACATCAGGAGATCAACACCAATAAGGTTTGCGCTCCCATAGTTACAAAACCTATTTACAAAGCAGTGATTCAGGAGGCTGATCTGATCTACTATCCAGGAAATGATTTGCATATTAGGCCAAGAAAGACAAACATTATCTACACTGATGATCTGACTGACACGGTCACATACAAATCCCCTTTAAGTACAGGAGGCAGCATTTTCATCCAGCCACACAGCACTCTGTTGCTCCTGCGGTCAAACACCCACAGTGCAGGATGGCTTCAGTGTGCTGCCTCTTACTTCACATGTTGGAGTGGTCCGTAGGGCCAACTTGACACCAGTTCAGCAGGGACAAGTGCAGGATATTATAACTTATTCCTCAATGCCAGAGAGCCTCCTCTCTGGGACATATATTCTGTTCATTTTTATGTGTGAGGCAACTCTCTTTATTCCAGTTCTAGGTATGATTAAAGAAGTTGCAGTAATGCATATGACAAAAGTGCATTTTTATAAAACTGACCGACAAAATGTTACGTGTCACACTAGAAATTACCAGTACTTTTATTTTTCACTTTACACTTCACTTGCTTTTTAATTAGCAAACTTTTTTAAAACTTAATTTAACTGTTTCCCTGATCATACCAAACTTAATTGTTAACATGTATTCAATATCTATAGATATGTATATATTGTTTTTATTTTACAAACACAGATATTATAAGTATCAAACACAAAAGGAGGTGAAAGGTCAAAGTCCTGTTAAAACAGAAGTAACCAAAGAGAGAATTTTTTGCAAGAAATGTTACTGATAATGATTTATCAACTTTTTAATAGCACATGTCTATAACAATCATTCACATTTGTGCAAAAAATGAAACTCAAACAAGGAGAATGGAAACAGAAACATCAAGAGTGCTGTATAAGAACCTGTTTTCACTAATTAATATGGTGAAAAGATGAATGGTACAAATTCAGATTGTATGCAGCAACAAATTAAAGTGTGTATGAAGGATGAAATGCTTGAAAACTGTAGAATTAGTCTGTTAAATACTCATGTGTCCTTTCAAATATGACGATCAGACTGGAAGTACCTCTATCATAGACTACAGTGGGGTTAATGACGTCTCTGTTCCAGCCAGAGGGTACAAGTGAGGCCACTTACTGCCACCTACAGGTTAGTTTCTGTTTACACACTGACACTACAGTATACTGTGTGTTGTTACACTATAGAGAAATACACTGCAGATTAATACAATAGTTACTGCAACATCACATGACATTAGTCTGACCTGCTACACATTAATCTGGAAACAGACTTATGACTGAAAGGTGTTTATGATTTATCGTTTCAATAAGTACACATTATCTTAAAGTTTGATGTCCTCCAAACTAAGTCAATTCACCTTTCTGTATATCTTCACTATTATGGATTTGAAAATTATCATGACAAAAGGTCTTATAAATAACCTCCTAATGGTCCATGATATAATAGAAATGACTGGACTGAGCCTTGTAAGCATGCACTTATTTTTCCATGTTTACATTTTATAATGATATTGTTGTTGTTTTTTTTTGTTAATTTATGTATGAAACCTGCAATTCTGGCGGAAATCAATTCATTGGAAATGTCATGATGTGAGGAATCAGTTAGGTCTTACCCGTTTAACTGTTGTAGTAGAAGTTTTATATAGTCTCAGACCTCCACAACACTGCAAATAACCAAATTCCTGCAAATGTCACAATTGTTACACATATACACACAATCAGTGTTAAACATGGCCCTGGACCCTGGTTCAGTGGGGGGAAAGAACATTATTTGTGCATAATCATACTGTGGTGTTATTATATATATACCCCTGGCACATCATGGAAAAAACAATCTATGACTAAGTCCTCATCAAAAAATGTTATTACTATAATTTGTATAACTGTTGCGCAACAACATTCTTAACAATGAGTAATGCAATGAGATATATTCATCAAGGAGAACCTGACTGAATGAAATCAGAGTGTAGAACGCCCTCGGTTATATAAGGGCAGCTCAGGCAGCCTATAAATGGCTTGCGCTCAACCTGACATCTGTCATAGCTGAGAACATGGCTGCTCCT
Source organism: Lutjanus erythropterus (assembly GCF_056507025.1). NCBI lineage: Eukaryota > Metazoa > Chordata > Actinopteri > Lutjaniformes > Lutjanidae > Lutjanus > Lutjanus erythropterus. The sequence goes on along the minus strand of NC_139332.1, from coordinate 2,176,306 downwards.
GAGGCTCAGCTGCTTGACAAAGGGGAGGGAGCTGGAAGCTCGCTGCTGATCAGAGCCCTCCCTCCATTAACCACTTCGACGACGGCAAAACCAACCCTACACAAGCAACAATGGCTCTCATAGCAAACACCGTGGTGGCTGATAAAAAAAAAAAAAACAAGGCGATTATCTAGCGACCCACACGCGTATGGCGCTCAGACAGCGCCGTGGACACCAGTCTCTACTTGATCTGCGTGTTCGGTTTGGTAAAAAAAACAAAAACAAAACAAAAAGCTCCCAAATGTCGCTCCGAGGAGAACACGGCTAGTCCCCGGAGCTGTCCGAGGACGGAAACAAACCACAACCAGTCCACCATATTTGTCAATCCCGACTGTTTGTGCTTCGAGAGAGCACTTCGCTCGCTTGAGTCATCCTGCAATCTTTATCCACAGATTGCCGAGTACATGATGCGGGCTTTCGGGAAGTCCCTGCGCTATAATTATCGACATTTCAACACACACAGTGCTTCATAGAATATGTCCACAATCCTCAAACTAACGCAATCTTTATGTATAGATTGCGGTGGGTGTTCGTTCCGTGGAGCAGCCCATACAAAACAGATCTGGCAGGCAAAAAGTCCGACTTCATGAGCTGGAATCTGCTGTTTATGCCTACGGCAATCTTTATCAATAGATTGCTTATGGTTATTCTACGAATTTACTGGCTATATTACATTTTTATTTATACAATTCGTCCATTCCGTCTCACACACAAAGAAACGGAGCCTTGTGCCTCCGTCCACTTTCCTGTGTGAGCTCATACTAGATCACTGTCTATATTCAAACTGTCTGCCAAGCTAACTTACAGCTACCGCTAACTAGCCTGTTATCTACGACTAGATTCATTTGATTGCTTTCAATTCAACTTAACTTCAAAATCAACTTACTATTGATAATATTGATCCTCAGCGTCTCGGGTATAATAGAGTGTGCTTTTCAGGCACTTATATCTCTTATTTCATCAATTTTATATCGTCAACCTTCATGGTTTTAATATCAACTGAAATACTTCTTATGGGTGGGGCTGTGATAGCTAAAGGCTAGCCTTTCCTTCAGGAACAAACTGGAGGCAAAAATAGTAATCAAATGTCCATTACTTGAAGAAAAAAATATGAATTTGAGTAGAGTTGTTCAAAGTCCTCGACGGTTCAGTCTTCGGTAAAGCGAGTTCATACCTGCAAAACACACAGAAGAACACACATTTAATTTCCAGTCCGATAAATGTCGTCGTCCTTCGTCTATATCAAACTCCTTTGTTGTTTTCTTAATGCATTCGGTAGGAATTTCGCGTTTAAGACGGACAAAAGGTTGAAAATAAGCCTTGTTGTATTTCTGACTTGACTTACCTTTGACCAAATCCAGGAATGAGCTCGCAGAGGAGGGACTTAGCTTTTATACTGCGTGACGTTTTTTACGTCACGGGCAGCGTTTTTTCTCCATTTTCGCGCAAACAAAATGGCGGATGACTGACCTTCCTTGTCCTGTCAAGGGCGTAATGGCGTAGCTCACGCTTTGGAAACTATTATTTTTAATTACTCCCTAGATTCGCACTTAAAGTATGATGTATTTGTATTATTAAATAGCTACCAAAGAACACCAACTAATTTTGTTGATTAAGCTGGATTTAAGTGATTATTTGATATATTAATTTAGTTTATATTATTTCTTCAAAATGGCGACTGTCTTTGAAGACCGTGACGGTCACGTGCCAGTCACAGAGAACGCAGCATTTTAACAGCCAATTGTACCCAACCGACTAAAATAACTACATTATAAATGCTAAAAGGATATATAGAATCTAACTGATCTATTGGCGATGAAACATTTTGATCTAAAATTGTAACATTTTTATCTAAAATTGTAACACTTCATATGACACAAATAGAGCTTTCATCTTTCACCTTTCACCTACGACCCCACTGTGACAGAAAAATGGCCGCCTCCATCCAAGGCACCGTGAGGGTCTTCTGTCGTCTGTCGCCTTCAATTTTACATCCATTACGACTGTGTCCGGTATTACATTTAATTGTAATGTTTATACACGTATCGTTCGATTAATGCATGTGTCATAAGTCTATATTGTATGGTGGATGTGGGAGAAACGCTATGCATTAGCTACATAGCTAAAGTTTATTACTTCACTCTTGCGTGAAGTAAATTTATTTAGACTTCGGCAACTTATCGGTTATTACACACTCGGTAGAACACGGGACATTGTTTTATGTCTCAGATGGGTGTACGCATTTGTGGCATCAACTGACAGTAGTGTTATAAGTATCAGAGTTTACAATGTAGCTAGCAAGAGTGACCGAAAGGACTTTGTCTTGAGGGAACCATTTCCTTGTGAAACTCTCGCGAGATTGTGTTATTTTGTTATTATGCACGTTGTACAGACTAATTATGTTTAACATGTGTCATCTCTATAGTCAAGATCTGCTGTGATTTAGGGACAGTAAACATATAATTATGGAAAAGTCATTGTTTGGATTAAAATAATCACTCTCGCGAGATTTATCGCGGATCTGGGGTTCTCTTCTAAACAAAAGGCTTCTTGCGGCTTCTTGTGACATAAGTGACAATTGTCAGTGGTAGTCAGATTATTGTAAAACATTTGTGGGGGGTTTTGGGATGCTGTGATGATGATGAGGTGATTTTCTTTTGCTTTCAGTCCAGTGTGCAGAGGAGACTTCCTGTCAGAACATGTCCAGGTCTCCCTCTGTTTGTACCAAGTCACTTTTACTGCAAAGTAGAATCACTCCAGGATGTGGAGGCTGCTCAGGCTGTTGAGGCTCTTTCGCGCTACAAGGACAGACCCTGGGATTACCTGGAGAGTGAAGGTGTGTAAATGAAAAACAAGTCTCATCGTTAGAATCTACAGTATATCTGGTTTTACAACATATTCCTTTCCCCTGACAGAGTACATTGAGAGGTACGGAACCAACTCAGTGTGGGCCGGCTACAGGAGGAATCACAAAGGAGGGATTCCCCCACAGAAGACACGCAAGACCTGCATTGTAAAACTTCAACTTCTTCTTCTACTTTACAGTGGCTCCATGCATCTCAACTGTCACTTAAAGTAACAGATACTGTTTGTGTTTGTGTAGAGAGGAAACAAGATCTGTGGAAACCCCTGCCCAATCTGTCGGGATCCAAATGTTATTATCCACCATCAGGTGGGTCAGCATCTCAGTCACTCAAATGATCTCATGACCACTAAGTTACAGTACATTGCAGTGTTCAAAACAAAGAGAGAAGACTTGATAGACAATAGATAGAAAGTGTTTTACTGGACCAGTGTGTTAGGATTTTGTGGCATCTCATGGTTAGATTGCAACCAGCTCACCTCACCCTCCCCTACAAAATCTCAAAACACTCTTTCTTGAGAATTGGGACAAAACCATATTTTTTGTTTTAATAAATAATAAATGTTAAAAAATAAATAAATAATAAAATATATTTTAAAGGACAGGCTCTTGGTTATTAAACCTTGTTATGGGCCTCCAGTCTCCAGCCTTCTAGTCATTATGTTTTTTTTTTATTAAGTAGCATTTTTTACAGTTGAGAACCTGAATTTTGTCAAGACACACAAAATCATTTATAACACAAAGACCACCATGACTTTTTTTTGTTTATGTAACCCCTTAAATCCTTTAGAATATATATTTAATGAATTTAACAGAAGACACTGCTCTATGACAGATTTGACGTCACATACAGGAGAGTGTCCAGATTTTTTTGACTGGGTGTGGGGCTTTGACTAATTTTTTTATTAAACTGGAACAAGTACTAATTTCAAACACATTATTTGACTATTAAAGAGAACTGAGACTTAGGACATCTCTGTCAGCAGAGGTGTCTCCTCTGGAAGAGTTGACATCTTACAGAGTTGACAGATTTAAATTTTTTCATTTCACAGCATAGACACAGTGAGCAGCCATTTTATTTTTTAAAGAGTCTCAGAGTTCTCTTAATGTTCATCAAAATACACATTTTTAAACCATAATTCTTATTTATCTTTGATTTAGAAGGACTACAGAGTTGACATGTTATGGTTGAGACATCTGATAGAAATATTATTGAAAGAATTAGTCTAAAAATAGAAAGTTTACCAGAGCTTGAGCAGCAATCCTGCCTTTTTTAAACCAGGAAGTGAGACAGGGGTCTGTAGGGCAGTGTTCCCCAACCCTGGTCCTCAGAGCTCACTGTCCTGCATGTTTTAAATGTTTCCCTGCTCCACCACACCTGATTCAAATGATCAGGTTGTTGTCAGGCTTCTGCAGAGGCTTGATGATGAGCTGATCATGTGAATCAGGTGTGTTTGAGCAGGGAAACATCTAAAACATGCAGGACAGTGAGCTCTGAGGACCAGGGTTGGGGAACACTGCCGTAGGGTATAGCTAACCCTTTTTATGCCCGATTAAATCATGTTTTTGTAAAAATCTGGGACAAAATTTTAAAGAGCCAACATTTTCATCCAAAAATATATTTTAAGACAAAGATGATTATAGTAACATATTTTACATCTATGTTATAACACATTATTTGAAGTTGTGAATTCCTGTCTGGAACAAGGCTGTTTCCTGGCACAGAGCAAGTTTAGAAATAAAACATTAAGGCAAACCAAAACAATTAATTAATTAATTACCTATATGTCATGTATATAAAAATCTGTAAAGAATATTTTTTCACCTAAAATTGGAATTATAGGGTTAATAGAAAAAAAAAAATAAATAAAGGTTATTTTTGGTAGGACATGATTTGTCCCAATTCTCAAGAATGGGTGAAAAACAGAATGCAGTCAAATTCAGAAGGTTTACATTTACAAACAACACCAAAGTTGATCAGTTATCAAATATCTTGTCTGTGGACTGTATTCAGTTGAATATAGAATTTGCAAATCATTGCATCCTGTTTTTATTCCCAACTTCTTTGTAGTCAGGGTTGTATATACTATAAGAGAGTTCAGAATAAGTATGACAGCAGAAATATTTGTAATAAAAAATATTAGTCTTTCTAGTGAAATTAAATGATCAAATTGGGGTAACAGACTCACATACTTAGCATCAGCATGCAGTTGTATTGAAGATGAAGAGCTTGATATTTGAGACATTATGCTCCACCACTGATTGTCTCATGTCCTTTCTGATCTGCTTCTCTTGCAGAATGTGAAGTTGTTGCAGCAGTTCATTAACCCTCACACTGGGATGGTGTATGATCCCACTCGAACCGGTGAGGAGCAAACAGGTTGTCAAAGTGAGCTCATAGAATCCACTTGATGAACGGGTGGCTCATGTTGTGATGCTTTTACTGTGTGCAGGTGTGTGTATGAAGCAGCAGAAGAAGCTCCACGAGGCGATAAACACAGCACAAGATCACGGTACGTAACACAAAATCAGTCTACTGCACTATAAGCAGTCTCTGAGGTCCTTTTCTTTTTGTGTTTTTATCTTTTGAACCTTAACATTTCAACATACATTACTTTGAAGATAGTGACTGGTGTGAAGTTAAACCAATATGATTTTTTAAAAGTTACATCTGTATAGATGCATATCTACATTCAGCCTTACTACATGCTAAGAAACTGAATATTTTAGGACTAAGGTTGCTAAGATGCTAAGTACCCACATCTCCATTTGTACAAAGAACCTACAAAATATTAGAGCTGCAACTAATGATTATTTTCATTGTTGATTAATCTGTTGATCATTTTCTTGATTAATTAGTCCTCTCACAATCTTGTCATTTAAAAAAATAGGTCCAAACATGGAGCACAGGGGCTCCACATGTTTGAACCTGTTTTTCAAAGTCTCACCTGTTAGGATTATTTTCATTATCAATCAATCTGTCAATCATTTCCTCCACTGATCAAATAGTTGTTTGGTTCATGAAGTGTCAGAAAATGGTGAAAAATGTTGATCAGTGTTTCTCAGTGTCCAACCAGAAAATATTCACATTTAAGAAAATGAAATCAGAGAATTTTGACTTTTCTTTCTGTAAAAAAGTCTAAAAATGATAAATTGATTATCAAAATAATTAAGCACCTGGACATATGTTTCAAGACGTTTTATGTATCAATTATTTTCATTATCAATCAGTAGTGAAGCTTTTGTGAAGCTTTGAACCACTTCAGCCAGTTGTATCAAAAATAGGTTCATTACTCGAAGCTTTGGTGGAAACGTGACCGTGATTGAAATGCAGAGATTCAGGCAGAGCAATGTGATCAATGTGACATTCATATTATACGTCTTTTCATCCTTGAAACATTTAATCTAGATAATTATCTTCATTATGAATAAATAATCACATGATGTAGCAGCATGAATAAAAGGCCAGTTATTGGAGGCTGATTATATATTATATTTGATATATCATGTAGGTTCTTTTTACAAATAAAGACTGATGAATGAATGAATGAATGAATGAATGAATGAATGTGTGTGTGTATTCACATACTTGGGCAACACAGTAGAGTGTGCTGGATGAACAGTTAAAGTTCAGTTTTTATTTAGGAACAAGATTTTGTCAACTGTTTTTGGACTATTTTCTTTTACATGAATGAGTACTAGTGTATTGTTTTGAGTGCATATATAGTGTGGCAGCCCTCTGAAAGTTCAAACCTCTCTAACTGTTGAAATTGATACATGGTAAAGCAAACCACTCAGCTGATTCACAGACAGGATGAACCAGTTGCTGCTTCAGACATCATGTGTTGCATGATTTTTTTTCCCCCACACCAAAGCAAGCATTGAAGCAGTGGTTCAATGGAAATGTAGTTTTGAGTTTGAAGCATCAGAGAATTGGGGTCTGACTGCCATCACTATCGATCAATCTGTTCATCATTTTCTCCATAGAACAATTAGCTGTTTGGTCCAATGGTGGAAAAATGTTGGTCAGAGTTTCTTAAAGTCCAAGATGACATTGTAGCAATCAGCTATCACTACCACTGGAGATGATTGAAATTCATCTGTCTCAAATATCGTTTTGTCCACAACTCAAAGATATTCACTTTACTCACAGAGAGGAGGAAACAAACCAGAAAATATTCACATTTAAGAAGCTGAAATCGGAGATTTTTTTTCTTCATCACAAACTCTTATTATCAGTTAATCGTTGCAACTCACACTGCACAAAATGTTACTGACAGGATTTTTTTTTTTTTTTGCATTGTGGTTCTATCTATGAAATCCTATTTCAGACAGTGTGATGGAAAAAAAAGATGCAATAAGTCACTCTACTAAAAAAAACTTCATCAAAATAGTATCTCAAAAATAACTTGTGTAATAATGAGCCAGTTTCTGTGACTCAGTATCTAAGTCATAATTTTGAGAATTTTTTTACTTAGAGATATTAACTCATAACTCCCCACTGTTTTAGATACGGAGTCATTATTTGTAGAAATTAAAGACTAACAGGATCTTTTTTCCTAAACATTGGTGGAAACAGGCCTCCACAGTCACTGACATGAGATGAGATTTTATCAGTTTGATTTGCACCATTTAAGGCCACACACCTGAAATTCTTCCAGGTGGTTAGGAGCTTGTCAAGGTAGAACAAACCAGATGTTACAGACTGGGTGTATTTCTTTGTTAAAACTTCTTATCTAATGGTGAAAGTGTTTTTTTGTCTTCTTTCAGGTTTACTTCCATTTCAGATTCCATATGTGGAATTTTCAGGAGAGGACTACTCTAACTCCCATGATGCTGTGGGATCCACACCACCTCCCAAATCCTTAAGCTCTGGTGACAGCTGGTATAAATGGTACAATGAAATAACGCCTGATGAGAATGAAGTGGCTAAAGTGAAGAAGATGTACAAGGCTTATTTAAAGTGATGGACAGTCCTGATTATCAGGCTGGGATGTTGCTGACATTAATGCAATAATTAACTTCAAGTCTGTACTTTTCTCTATATATCCACGTCTGATGGACCATGTCAATATTCACTCTGTTTTCATGTCCTACATGTGAATAAAAATGCACCAAAAAAGTCAAAAAATTGATTTATTTTATTGTTTAGCTTTAGTAGATCTTGACACCATATCATTCATTTGACCTCCCTGCATATTTATAGAAATGAATATTAGCATCAACACTCCATTATGAGTCCAACTCCACGCAGTTAAAGTTGTTACAGTCCAGCTCAGACGGAACAGAGACCCCCAACAAATCCAACATGTTTTATTATCAGTGTTACTTTGTGAGACATGCTAACAGTCCAGGTGGAGTGTAGGTAGCCAAGGACAGAGGGACACTGTGCAGCGCAGTAGTATGTTCTGACGGCAGCAGCAGCAGCTCTGTGTGATCATGGGTTGACTTTGTTGACCATGGTCTCTCCCAGGGCCTCCAGCACCTCGCGCTTGTAGTCGTCAAAGTCTCCGTCAATCTGGTTGATGGTTAAGTCCTCCACCACCCACAGCTGGCACTGAGTTTCTGTGATGAGCCGGGCGTCGTGACTCACGATGATCACAGCTGGACAAGAAGGGGACAGGATGTTAATAATGGAGACAATCATTGGAGTGTTCAGTCTCTCTTCAGGCACCACTCACTGACTTAGTGAATGTATATCTCTAATGTACATCACAACCCTAATGACCTTCACCTCCACTTTGTGATAAAATATTTATCTGTTCTTCAATAAAAACTGGTCTAGTCACATATGGACATATTTTGCACTGCATCTCCAGCTGATCAGTTTGAAATATTTCAGGCCAGAATAATCAAAACAGAGCAGCCGCAGTGAGCTGTGTGTTACCTGCAGCTCTTCAGGCTCTTACTGTGTTTTCTGACATCAAGGTGAACAGGTTACAGGTGCTGGAAATCCTTGAAAATATTTGAATTTTATTGTAACATTTTTAAGGTTTGAAAAGTGCTTGGATTTGGATAAAGTGCTAAAAAACTTAGCATGAATTGCTCTTATTGAATAGTTTGCTTTTTAGATAAAGGAATTAAATAAGTCAGATAGCATAATTGCTTTTGCCTTTCACACAATATGAAGACGACTCCACTTGAGCTTCACTTGCACAATAACATCTGATTTAATATGATGAAATGGGACCTAATTATTTACGAGGAACAAGTAGCAGAACCACCGTGGCAGTCCAGAGAGTCAAAGTGATGAGCTACTGAAACAGAGTTACTAAACTATATTTATTATGTAAAATAAAAAAAAAACTGTTTGTATTTGAGAGAGTGGTTGTTAAGTCTGGGACAGTGGACTTCAGGACACTATGGAAAGTTCATCTTGAGTCCTGTGTTCACACTATGGAAAAAAACTAATGTGTCAATCAAAGGGACGGGACATTGTTTTTGTTACAGACCAATGTCTCCTCCAAACTTACTTATTAGTTATTAATACATAGACATTCATAACTCACAATATTCAAAGTGCACAGCAGTTCAACACTGTATGATTTATACTGTTTAATATTTTGCTTTTTATTAACCCTTCTGTTATTGTGCCATCCTCATTTGCTGCTTCAACACTGCAGAGTTCCCTGTTTGATGTTATTTATTTAAGGCTCAGTTTGGCAGCATGGCTTCCTGCAATTTTCAAATCACATAATTCAAACAAAAACACTTCAGCAAGCTCAGAGAATGTTTGATGCATGTACATGATTTGCAGTACACAGGTAAGAACGTGCCAAAACACTGGTATGATCCTTTAAGTGATCAGAAGTTAATTACAATTCATTTCTTGCTGGTGGACAGCTACAGTAAAAATATAGAAAATGCACAGTGAGTGTTCGTCTCACCTCCTTTATATTCGTTGATGGCCTCTGATAAGGCATCGATTGACTCAATGTCCAGATTGTTGGTGGGTTCATCCTGTGAGAGAGAAATGAAGTCGGTTAGTCCCAGAATTCACCCTGGTGTTCCATCACTGTGGATTAAAGGCTCAGTGACTCTTACCAGGATCAGAACATCAGGCTGACGACAGGCCAGTTCAGCAAACACCACTCTGGCCTTCTGACCACCTGTCAGAGACAGAACACACACAGACACACACACACACACACACACACACACACACACACACACCGTTAGAACGCCACATCTCCTTCATGACAGCTGACTGTAACTGTCTGACACTTCGTGTTCATACCAGACAGTTTGGAGATCTGGATGGTGTGGGCATGACTCTCCAGGCCAAATCGTCCCAGACACTTCCTGCCGTCCTGGTAGGGCAGGTTGAAGTTCCTCATCAGGTACTCTGTGGCCGTCTCCTCCATGTTCAGCTGGTCAGCATACTGCTGGTTGAAGAAACCCACTTTCTGTAGGCACAAACAACACACACATCACAACTTTTATTCTTAGCAACTGACCAAACTCTGGAGCCAATAAAGAGTGTTTGCTGTCTAACCGCGAGATCACACTGTTTCAAAGGCAAGCTGTTCATTTCAGAGAGAACACAACACAGCTCCACAGGCACAACTTTGTTGCTAGATTTGGATGATAATGGCTACTTTACTTTTAAAGTGAACATGCATCATCCATCTTAGCTGAGACTTTCTGGAATAACATCAGTGACAGCAAGAGTTCAGCTGACCAATAACTAATCCCCATATTTTGCCCATTATATTAAAAAAAATGTCATAGTTTAATTATTTAAGAGTAAGGGCCACTGTACAATACATGTATTAGACTAGACTGCATGTAACTATGTGCAGGTTGATCGAGACAGGTTCAGTCAGTTAATAGGACTTGACTGAGTGAAAAAGTTGAAGGAGAACTCTGTAAAATATTTACTGTAATAAATCTAATTTGACGTGAATGATGCAGCCGCGGTGTCCCTATTTGAAATTTCCATTCTAGAACAGAATAACTGTTTTGTACATGTGTTTCACGTTAATCAGAGCTCAAATTAATGTCAAACTAGTAAGAGTTATTGATGAGTTGTAAGAAATCATTAACAATCTTGTAAAAGGTGTAGATGATTGTGTAGATGTTTATAACTGTTGAATGAAGCCAGCCAGTTAACTCATCATCCAGAGTGTGTTATTTCAGAGCAGTGGGCTTTTGTTTTTAGGGCAACAGGCTGAACATTACACTGACAGATGATTATAAACAGCTGATACACTTCAGGCCCCAACACATGATCAGCAGTAAAAACATTTTGCTCTGGCTGTCCCATTGTTTTCCTATGGAGAGAGCAGTGGAGCCTGACCAAGCAGGGGCGTGGTGCACCGCTTGGATGTGCTGCTGACTGCTGCACTGACGAGACAGACGAGACCACAGATGTGTGGAAGTGACACAAGTAGAGGAGGAGAAACTGACAGTCGAGTCTTGAAAGGAACCCCAGAACTGCGGAAGATCTCGCGAGAGTGATCATTTTAATGTTAACAACACACACAAATCTCACAACAGTTTCGCAAATCAAGAAATCCAGACACGACCGAGGACAAGTGTTTCAGGGTTCCCCGAGCTCTATAACACAACATTAAAAACAGACTGCGATCTCGCTAGTAAATATAACGCATGGCAAAATGTGAACAGTCAGGTTGAGCTTTAAGGTTTGTGAATCATATAGTTTATGAACAGTAAGCGCAGCCATTTGTGTATGAGGCAGACAGGACGTAGTGGCTCTCTGCACCCTACCTCCCTTTGACTCCAGGACAAATTTCTTATCATGTGGAGGCCCCTTTACAATCAAGGACTCGCTGTTGCTTCCACAATGTCATACACAATTGCAACTAACCTGCATTAGAAAATTCTAAACCTAGCTCACGTTCCTAGGTACACTGTGTACTGGCACAGCCACTTTTATCATAATTAATGTTATTTTGTTTCTTGAAGACTATTTTCATCTGGAAGGTAAACATTGCGCCTGACAGACTGGAAAATTGTCTGAAAAACACTTTTAACATTAAAATGATGAAAACCAATGTTAGAACAATAAATACATGTTTTGTCAGATCTGAACTGATACTACAGACATAAACTGTCTCCAGAGTCTTGTGGCTCTGCCCACAGAATACAGTGACACTATGTGTACTTTAAGAGTCAGACATCAACAGTAAGTTACTCACCAAGCGATGATTCTTCCTCATCTCACCTTTGGTCTGAAAAAAGAAACATCCAGTCAGCTCATAGTACGTGCATATTCTTTTTCATATCTTTTTGCATATCTTCACTCTTACAGGATTTATTTTGCCAGTGAGGAGCAGCAGCAGGGTACTCTTCCCAACACCATTGGGTCCAACTATACAAACTGGAGGAAAGAAGAAAAACTTGTGTCAGAATTTACATAAACTGTAAAACAGTGAACAAATCACAACAACAGTGGAGGCACGTTTGGAGGAAAAACTCATCTATGATGGTACAGCTGCCAATTTTTCTACTGTGATCCCAACATTAACAATACTCTGAACTCTCTGAGTGTTTTCAGTTGCGCTGCAAAATCAGAAGTCTGTGTCACTGTCCTCAACATTACCCTGAGATTACAGTAGACAGCATACTTACTCCTGGAGTCCATGTCAATTCCAAAGTCAACGTTTTTGAAAAGAGGCTTCTGACCATCATAAGTAAAGTCAACACCTGCATAGGAGAGAAATGACAGAATGAAATGAGGCAAATTTCCAAGTCTAGTAACCTGTACATCAGTTCACACCTTCAATGTGTCTCACTTGTAATTGGATCTCACTTCTTCACTCTGTATGCAAATAAACACTGGAGCTGTTTTGTCCGCTGAATGTCTGTTACTGTTTACAGTTTTGGAGATATTGGCCGTAGAGATGTCTGTCTCCTTTCCAATATAATCCACCAAAATGATACTTGGCTTATGGCAAAGCACCAAAAATACATTTGAAAACTTTGCCATGAAGTTCATCTACTGAACTTGCTGTGAGCAGTTTCATGTAGGAACTACTTTCTTCCCAGTAGAAAAGCAAATAGTTCTGGTAGATTCTACTGCAGAGACAAAGTAGTTCCTACATGAAACTGCTCACAATAAGGTGTGTGGATTATCTTGAGTAACCAGGTCATGATTTTTGGAAAAACACACTGCTGTTGAGTACCATTTAGTTTCATTATACTGCAGAGAAGGCAGACATCTACGTCTCATCATCTCATCAAAACTATGCAACTCACACCATAAAAATCTGGATTGATAAATGGCACTACAGGTAAGAAAAGAGAGGTGGTCCGGTGGTCCCTGGCCAGACTAGAACATGTGTGTTGTTAGCTGACATGCCTCCTATTTGCACATGTCACCATCATGACTTCTGGTAGATGTAGTCAGTCCCCACCTGCCTCCTTCAGAATTATTACCTCTGTGTTAAGCTCCATTCAGTCAGACAACTCACGTTTTAGAATGTTTATTGCAGCAGCAGAACATAGTTAGAGATTGGCATCTAGGCTCCGACCTCATCACTCCTCACAGCTTTACAGAACAGCACAGAGATACTGGGGAGTGATGAGCAAAGATCTTAAACCCCCTGTCAGAGCCACCAGAGGTGGATGCAGGGGTGGTGGTGGGACTGAATGAGCAGGCAGTGACGCTGATGCAAGGCAGCAATGGCAATGACAGGCAGAGGGAGAGATGGGAGGTTTTAACAGTTTAAATAGACCTCCAGATTGGAAGGGTGTGTTTGATATGTACTACAGAGACTGAGTGATACCACATGTGATTAGCGGTGCAGCTTGAGTTGACTGCCTAAACTAGCTTGCAGGCGATGCTTCACTTTCAGGTCAAGGACAGTCAGTTGTGACCTGTACTGCTAAAACATTTTCTGTGTAGGTCTGAACAAACAGTCCGGAACACAGAGCAGCTGCTGCAGTCTGCAGGGATTCTTACTGTGCAGTCCCAGGATGGGTGGAGAGAGTGGAGGAGGGTTGGGGAAGGTGAACTTGACAGTGTACTCTTTGGGCCTCTTCAGCAGTTCTGTGGCATCCTGGCTCTCCTCCTCCTGACCTCCCTTCTTCTTGCCTTTCTGCTGCTTCCTGGTCAGGGCCTCCTTTGTCTGCTTCTCCTAAGAGGACACATAAAAAACTGAGGTTAGACACTAAACCAACAGGAGACAGAATGGATGGAGAAAACACTGATGTCAACTGTGACAGCTACCCGTCAAGGTCAAGTTGTTAAGAGTTTGTGGTTGATTTCAGATGAATCAAAGTGAACTCTGGTGGGACAGACATACTTACAGCCTGTTTGGTGGACTTTCCACCAGCCTTCAGCTCTTTGAGTTTCTTCTCCTGCTTGTCGTACTGTTTCTGCAGTTCTTTCTGCTTCTGCACATACATCTTCTTGAAGGTCACTGAAATAAAAAAATATTTATTTAGTTAACCACTAAATTCTCCCATATTTCAATTATCACCGCTGAGCGGCGGTAATTATTCAGTTGACTCCACTCCAACTATATAACAACCACAAAAATAGTAATTAAAACTGCTAAAAAGTAGGAAAATAGCAAATTTGAACAAATACATGTCTACAATCAAGTTGCTCTCCAGACTGAAATTAAGATCTATTTAGGAAGACAGGTTCCTACTTGAGAGCAATTAAGTGAAACTAAATATTTTCAAAACACCACATATTCACAGTCTGCAGGATACTTACAGTAGTTCCCTCTGTAATAGTAGAGTTTCTGGTTGTCTAAGTGGATGATATCTGTACACACATCATCAAGGAAACTCTGGTCGTGGGAAACTATGAGGAGAGTCTTCTTCCAGCCTTGAAGGTAGCTGTGAGTGGCAAAGAAAAAACACAAACCTCTGTCAAGTACTAGCACAGACAGTTAGACAGTTAATCATTTGCCTTGTTAGTGGCATTAGACATGGAGGGCAGAGACGCACAAACTGCAGTGCATGGTCAATTCTGATTTCCCCACCGACCAACTACTTTTCTGGAAGTTCTAGCAGCTTCCACACTTGTCTGGACTTTTCTGTGGTTTCAATATCCTTCTAATCACTTAAATTGAATATTCAGAGTGTAATCATGCTATTGTTTACATTCAGTACCTCACAGCTGGATAACCCACTGATGTTCCTCATTTGGTTCATTTTGCTTTTGATAGCATGGCACCCATTGACTGGTAACATTTTTTTAAGTAAAATGACATGAAATACAAAAGGGGCAGAAAAATAGAAGACGACACGCTTATTTTGACCAAGTTTAATGCCATTACTTGGGTTATGTCTGTATTATTATGTACTTATGTAAATGAGTCAGCTCCTCTGTGAGGTTGTCTAATATGTGACCAGTAGTCAGAGGTGGTCAGAACTAGCTTGTCATTTAGCTCATCCTATTTCTCCTCACAGTTTTGCAACGTGTTTAGTCACATTAGCTCTCAATGGTGTACTCGTAATAATAAACTCTGGCACGAGGTACTGTCAGCAAACTAGCTCTGTGAATCCCTCACCCTCTCATTTGAGCTGAGAACATAATCACTCAGAGCTGCACGCTGTCTCTCTCTCTCTCAAACTCAAGGACAGTAACTAAAGGAAGCCTCTTGTCGCTCTTACTGACCTGAACAGTACCTGTTTTCACAAATATTTCAGTCTGACTGTGGAGCAGCCTGATCACTGGCTCATGCTTGGCCACTGCAGTGTAGCATCAGGTAGCGTTTTTACACAAGCTCTATTTTTTTTTTTACCTCAGACTACTAGCTAACCAAGCTGTTGGAGCGGGTGTGTGTGTGCAAATTAGACTGATATGCACTACTGTTAGAGCTGAACAATAAATCAAAATTTTATCAAAACTGCAATATGGTTCATTTTCAAATCACAGGAGGTGCAATATGTGTTAAATGCAAAATGTGTGTTAAACTACCATTCTCAATTAAATATTGTTGTGCTGCAGAAATGGCCTGCTCATCATATTTTTACAGACTTCAGAAAACATCTTTGTTTGGTACAGATCCTTGTGACAATCACACCTTTAAATGTAAATGAGAATAATGATGTAAAAAATAGCATACCTTCTAATATCACAAATCATATCACAATTGCAATATCAGTCAAAGTAATCATAATTAGGATTTTTTGCAAAATCATTCAGCCATAATGACCAAACATTCCTAATGCACCTTCAGATGTACTAGCAAGCATAATTTTGTTGTATAGGTGTCTGTACAATGACAATAAAGGCTCTTATTAGGGCTGGGCGGTATGACAAAATTTTCATATCACGGTTTTTTAAAAAAATCATATCAGTTTCACGGCCTCTTTTATTTTGTTTTTTGTTTTTTCATGCAACAGTGTTCTTACCCACATTTTCTTCTAATGAGAAAAGAATTACTGCAGTTGATTGTCTTTAAACAGCCCATTTTACTGTCATAAGGACTGTATCATGTTTTTTTTTTTTTTTTCATATACAGACACAGGTAAAAGCATGACCCCTTATGGTTACGTATGGTTACCATCACATGGACGACTATACAATTAAACGTCCCCACCCACGCTAGTCGGCACCAGAAATACTACTAGTTTAAAACATTTAAAAATAAAATATTTATCAATATTTCATTCATGCATGATGCCAGTTATCTGTTGTCTCTAAGATTTTAGCAGCTGCACGACACTAGTCGGGGCTGCAGCTCTGTCAGACGGCAGCTCCTCTCGCCCAGCGCGTATGAACCAATCGCCCTGGCAACACCGGATGTTTACATCAGCAAAGTCGGACAGATGAATGTAGACTGTGACAGAATAAGCTGATCTATATTCAGTCGACTGGAGAAACGTGACCACATTAAACACATACACAGACATAATCCTACAAGCGGAGCTGCTGCTGCTGCTGCTGCTACTGCTAGTACTGCTAACATTAGCCACACTGTGTGTCAGACTGGCAGCTAACGTTAGTTCTGGGTCATTTAACCACAGACACTGTGACCCTCTTCAGTCTGAAAAGGTGAAGCGTTTGAGTTGTTGTGTTTTGTACATTAATGTGTAAAGTTTGTATTGCACAGCGCAAAGCAACGCACATTTCAGCAGCATTTAAAGTACGATTTGGTGATTGTAGACTGTGATTAACATCTTTAATTGGCTCTTAATACACATTTTTTTCGGACAGTGTTTAACATTATAAATTAGCAAATTCTGCTATATTTTAACGGCTTTCTAAATCGACAGGGAAATTAGTCGGCAGGAACATCCCTAGTGCACACACTCAATGAAAGCACGCCTGTGGTGTTGGTGTGCAGCAGTGAAATGGGTCCCCGCTGAAACACTTTCCCGCTGCGCACGTTCCGGAAGTTGCTTGGGCTATTCACTGGTATGGCGGTATATGAAACCGTAACTCTGCTTAGCTTTTCACCAACAGATCAACATTAATTGTTTTAAGAATATTCCTTCCATTCTTAACCCTAATTAAAACCTTCCAATATTAAACATTCAGTGATATGATACAGGGGAACACATTCGATCAAACAGCTGCTTCTTACTTGTTGAGCCAGATGACAGCATTCAGGTCCAGGTGGTTGGTGGGTTCGTCCAGCATCAGCAGGGTGGGTTCCATGAACAGAGCTCTGTGGGTACAGAGGCTAAGAGTGAGGGAAAAGCAACTCCTAACAGGTTTATGTTGGACCAGTTCCAATCATGTGCATACCTGGCAAGGGAGACTCTCATCCTCCAGCCTCCAGAGAACCTCTTGGTGGGTCTGTTCTGCATCTCAGGGGTGAATGACAGACCAGCCAGGATCCTTCTGGCTTTGGCTTCAGCTGCTGCAGCTCCGATCGCCCTCAGCTCTTCATAGACCTGTCAGGGAGGAGAAACACTGAGACGAGTCCAGAAACACAAACAGTCACATGATCAGACCTGTTGTAAACAAGCCAACAGTGCAGATTATCTAAACGTCAAACTGAAGGTGAGTGCACCTGAAATGTCACTAGTAACCCCTCATTGCACAGGGAAGCTGTGCACAACTACAGCAAGTCCAGTGTGTTGAGACTGTCCCCAGGGGTTAGCTTTATGAACAATGCAAGAAAGATTATCAATTAAAGGTGTGAGGAATTAATTATTGAATTAGTAACATGTTAGTCTTGTCGCCCCGCTGTTTCGTCAACTGAATAATACATGTTTCCTGCCTTCAGTCTCCTCCATCATCACCATGATCCGATCTTCCAAAACCCTCATTGTTTGCAAAAAACTGATCATATGGCAGGTACTCTCAATTTTAGGTTAATTTGAGCTTTATATAACAGAGGTACTTAAGTTAAAAAATCTTCTTCTTAGAACCTGTGTTTTATGCTCAGTATCTTGAGCATAAATCGTCATCATCATCTATCATCATCTATCATCTATTTGAGTGTAAGTTCAAGTATAAATCTAAGAACATTTTTATCAAAGAGGCCCCTGAGGTCCATCTGAAAATTGTGATGAAAGGATTTACTTCATGGTTTGCCTTTTTTTCTCTGATGAATAATCTGAAAGTACTTAAAGATCCAATGATCTATGGCTCCAGTTACACAGAGTGCAGTTTGTGCAGTGAGTGAGGCGTCGTCTTCCAGTTGATGAGAAAAGTGTGACGTGAACATGAACATGTCTGGTGGTTCTTCTGTATGGCTGGAATTCTGGAATATTAAAGGCCACATTGGCCATCAAAGACAAAGTGTAGTGTTAACCCTGACAGGGCTCTTTAGCTGCTAGATGTTCCACAATGTCCACCTGCTAGTCTCTGTACTACTGTACTGTACTGTGTCTGTACTATAGCAGCTGGTGGACAGTGGGTTTATAAAACAGCTGCCTGCTGCTGGAGACCAGGCTGATGAGAGCGTTGAGACTGAACCTGAACAGTTAAGATGCTACAAAACCAGCAGAATGAGCTAAAGAGGGCTGGAGGAGTATTCAGATGTACAAATAGGGGTTTTGGCCAGATCAGGTTTGTTCTTATGGAGTCTTAAGGATTTTATGAAATATTTCTACTGTGGAAAAAGTTCATATGATGACTGCCATTATTTATCAGACAGCCCTTGGAGTTTGTTATTCTTTCTTATTTTAGTTCATTTCGGTACTTTTCTCTTTGTTCTCTCTCTCTTGTCACTATGTTAACTGTGTTCTTGTGGGTGTTCCATGTTTTACTGTGCTGGTTTATTTTATGGAAAAATCACTAACATACAACTATACAACTTTGTCAAAACTAACAGAGCTTCAGTTAAAATACATTAATAAAAACAAACCAGTTTTTATGGTGCTCTGGCCTTAATGTCAAAATATTTTGTTCTGGGTTGTTAAACATATGGTTATACAGTCAGTCAGGACTGTTCTTAAAGAGGCAGTTCACCCAAAAATCAAAAACAAATATTTTTTTCTTTTACCTGTAGCTTATTTATCCATCTAGGTGGTTTTGGTGTGACTGTTTACCAGGCTGTACACAAACGCTCACCTTGTCTAGCCTCTCTGCTACACTGTCCTCTCCCTTCTCCAGTCGAGCCTGCAGCTGCCTCTCCTCCTCCAGGAGCTTCAGGCGGCGGGTGTCTGCCTTCAGCACTGCCTGCACCGCCGGCGTGTCATCAGCTACCACCTCTGACAGAGACACGCACAACAGAGTCAGCATGGACAGAGACAGAGAGAGAAGTGATGGAGAACAGACAGCTCACTTACCCTGTTCACACAGCAGAACATCGATGTTGGGGGGAATACTGAGAGCTCTGTTGGCTATGTGCTTCAATAATGTGGTCTTTCCTTTGCTGAAAGATGAGACCAAGATAATAGATATCATATAACCATGTAGTTATCACATATTAAGAGTGGAAGTCTCTGTACATGTAGTCATTGCCAGTAATTATTTTTTTACCCATTTGGTCCAACCAAACCATATCTTCTTCCTGCCACGATCAGAAGGTCAGCGTTGACAAAAAGCTCTTTGCCGTGAGCAGATATGCTGAATCTTTCCAGCTGAAGGAAACAAAACACATCCTTCACTATGACACAACACACACTATGTCTGCTGTAAACCCAACAATTTACAAACTGTATGATTTTTTTTAAAAAAACTTAGAAATTCCTTAGAAATGATTAGTTTCACATTTTCGCCATGGAACAGCATTTCAGACAGTGGCAGTTGAACACATTCATTGAGCAGACTGTAATCAGTGTCTAACCTTGATGTCAGAGGCGTTCTCCAGCATGGCCTGTCTGGAGGACAGCTCAGCCTGAGAGATGGAGAAGTCCCCCTCCAGGGCATTCTGAGCACGAACACTGGCCACCTGTCGCTCATACTCCATCTGCAACAACACACACCAACACACAGAAGATGGGCTTAAACTGTACACTTTATACTGTACATTTTTGTTTTTACCACATTAAAAAACAAGGTGACATTTACCTTTATTTTTCTGGGGTTGCAAACAATGATTATATTCAATATTGATTAATCTGCTGTTTGTTGTTTTGATTAATTATTGGTTTAGTCCCAAAGATCAAATCATAAAAAGCAAGTCCTCACATTGGAGAAGGTGGAACAATTATGCTCAAAAATGGACTTAAAAATGATCAATTATCAATATAGTTGCAGATTTCTTATCAAACTCAGATTGTCCTAACCTGCACTGTCCTTCAGCAGACAGGCTGAGCAACACGTTGCTTCTTAAAAAATATGATGACCAAGTTTTCATCAAATCCGCCAGACACCATTTACAGAAACTGTCATTTTATAGAAACCCTTAATTCACAGAGTTAGATGTGAAAATATCAGGAGAGGAGTGAGACAGAGGTTGGACTTCAGAGAAGCAGCAAAGAGAAACAGTGTGTAGAGTCAGAATGTTTTTCACTTCTAACTCTTATGGATTTATTTCAGTCAAACCAGAGCTGGTGGTTGTTAGAACAGTGGAAACAAGAGCTAAGACAGTTTTATTTTTTTTCTGTCGAGTTTGAAAGAAGCGTGTTTTACAGTGAAAGGTTATTTTTACCTCATTGTTCGTTTTATGTTCAATATGTTTATGCTAATTTATACAGCATCATAGCTTGTGTCCAAAGAGGAAAAAAATCATTAGAAGGGAATGTTGTTGTTAAAAAGTTTGGGAAACACTGCAGCTGTCTAAAGCAGGGGAGCAGTACTCTTCTGGACTTTGACGAGTAAAATAAAGAGGAGATGTATAGAATGAACACAAAATGGCATATCAAGTGATTACCTGTTTCTTTTTCTTCTTCTTCTCCTTTTTGCTGAGGTTAGCAAACGGGTCGTCATCCTGCTGCTTGGCCTGTTCTGCAATCACATCCTCAGCACTCTGATGGTCACAGGCAGAATCGGAGGCAACTCAACATACTGATCCACAGCAGAGAAGAACAAGAAACAGCTTTGTGGAGGACAAACATACCATCATCATGCCATCTCCATCACTCTCACCCCCCTCCTCATCTTCATCCTCACTGTGTGATCGCTCAGCAGGTTTGCCTTTCTACATGGGCACAATTCAATTACAGCATGGTTACCTGCTGAAAATTTTATTAAAATAAAAAGAACAAAACCAACATCAGTGCTTAATACTCACCTTCTGCTGCTCTTTCTTCCCCTTCTTTGGCTTCTCATCTTCATTTTCTGGGGGCTAAAAAAATATTTTTATTTTTTATTTTTTTATTAATTTTAATCTACTTCTTTATCCAAACCCACTTTTAAACTCAGATATCACAAATGCATTCAATAAAAAAATCTGATGCAAGATTTACATATTTTATTCTGCTTCAAACATTTAAGTGAAGAGGGCCTTACACCTGTAGAAGGTTTTAGTGCTTCTGAGCCAACTGTGAATTTAAATGGATGTCTTGAAGTATTTCAGGCTTTGTTGTACAGTCAATAAATCTCATTAATTCTGTTTATATACCATATTACAAGTGAAACTGAAGGCCCGTGGGCAGAATGGAATCCAGAACCTCAGAGCTAGCAAAGAATAGATTTTGACCAATTCTACACTGTGTTATGAAGCACAGTGTCATGAAGTACAGTGTCAATAACCTAAATGTCCCATAATGTCATCCCGATCAAAAAATCATATAGCTGTCTGCCGCCTGGGAGTTTAGTTGGTGGAGCATTTGCCCCGTGTACTGAGGCTGTGAGACCTCTAGTAACCTTGGGCTCCATCTACAGCTATCCTATAAAATAAAATGCATAAAATTCACAAAAAATATTAATTTAAATATCACACTACTGCTTCCAGCAGTGGCACTCCAGTTGAGTGGGTGTAGCTCCCCACATACTGAAAAACTCTTAATTTTCCTGGATGTTTGCTCCCAGAGCTATGTATTAATTGTTACATTATTACTAAAACAAATAATGAAATGCAAATGCAATTATGTAATAAGAAAAAGATATATGTATATAGTCTTACATTTACAACCAGTCCTTTGAGGCAAACCATAATGCTGATAATACTGATAACATTACATTACTAACTACTAACTAGGCACACACTACAATGCCACAACTGACAGATGCCACCAGACAGTTTTGAATTAAGTCTCAGATACAATTTCTTTCTCCATAAGGGAAAAGTCATGATATTCAAAGTTTAAATAAAGTTGGATGAATATGATCTATGCAGGGGAAATAAACAAACAAAAGTTTGCTGATTCTATTCTGCTCACCTTAGTTCACTAAAATTCAACTTCTGAATTCTTTTTTAAAACCAGTTATAACCCCAGTTATTGTTAATGATTGATTCTGGGATAAAGGGGCCCAAACTTTTTTTTTACTTCTGAAAGGGGGGCATGCCAGAAAAAAATTGTGAACCACTGCCCTAACCTATCACTGTTTATGTCTAATCCTAACCAACCAAACTAATGAAGAAAATGAGTACTAGCTAATTAGAACAGAGCAAGTGGCTCATGACTTTTCCCTCCTGGGAAAAAAGGTATTTGTGGCTCAGTGTGAAACAGCTATAACTGAGCATCTAATAATGTCTTTTTTCCAAGATCAAATGTCACATTTCAGAGTGTGCTTTTATTATAAACAGTTGAAGACACATCTGCGCAATGATGCCGCTG
The DNA here is from genome assembly GCF_056507025.1 of Lutjanus erythropterus. Classification (NCBI taxonomy): domain Eukaryota; kingdom Metazoa; phylum Chordata; class Actinopteri; order Lutjaniformes; family Lutjanidae; genus Lutjanus; species Lutjanus erythropterus. The sequence goes on along the minus strand of NC_139332.1, from coordinate 2,153,355 downwards.
TTTTATGAGCATCTCTATATACCATACCTATCAGCTGGATGGATTATCTTGGCAAAGGAGAAGTGCTCACTAACATGGACTTTAACACATTTGTGAACACAATATGAGAGAAATAAACCTTCTGTATGCACAGAAGAAGTCAGATCTTTGACTTCAACTCACGAAAAAGGGAGTAAACACTAAAGTGTTGCTTTTATATTTTTGTTGAATGTATGATTGAGTGCACCCACCTTGGACTTGGCTTGCACCTTCTTGGTCTTTGTAGTTTTTTCATCGTCATCATCATCGTCCTTCTCTGCCTCATCCTCCTCTTCAGATGCAGCCTGATAATCACATACACACACACCATGGTCAGCAAAGTCTGCAAATGTCTCCTTACTCAGACTGATACAGTTAACAGGCCTGTGAACTGTGAGGCGGATGAGAGAAAGTGACATGAGAAAACTTGAAAATGAAAACTGACGCCAGCTGTGCTCCAGAATCATTCTGTTCATGGATTAATGAGTGGATGGAAAAGAGATGTTAAAATGCAAGAAAAAGATGACATGGGAGAGAATTTCCAGCACTCACCTTCACCTTCTTGTTCTTAGATTTATCTTTTTTCTTGTTCTTCTCAACCTCCTGTATCAAAGACGTACAGACACGTACAGATATACCCAGAGATTTCAGAGAATGTAGATTCATAGGCAGCATGCAAAGCAGACAAGTTGCTGTAATGCCAGAATTAGACAGACTTGAAGAGGGGTTCAGTTACTGATGTACTCCTCTTAAGATGTTTATTTAATATTTCTGTAATATATAAGACTTCTGTGTCTTATTAAGGATATGGAGCCTAATTCACGAACGCAGAAATGTTTTAAGAATGAATCTAGAATTCATCAATATTTTCTTACTTGAATTTGTTTGTGAACAAATTTAGACCTGCCTCAGACCATGTGTACGCACAAATGATGACAGCCTGGCTGTCTTAGAAAACACTGAAATACACCTTTTTACTAAATGTAAAGCATATCAAAACCAGCTTTAAGAAAGAAAAAAAAACTTTAATAGAAGTCTTATTTTCCTTGTTTTCAGGATTTTATCATTGCATTGTATGAAAGTATTGTGCTATGTTGTTGTTGCTATCTATTATTATTATTATTATTATTATTATTATTATTATTATTATTATTATTATTATTATCATTATCACCATCATCATTGGGTGAAAGTCCTTGTTGGATGTTATCACTTTCACTCTCATTTTTTAAATCTCATTTATGGAGATTTCCACTAATCGCAGTCAGTGTCTTATCCTGGGTTGACAGATCAGGTGCTCCTTGTTCTCTACCCGTTTCCTTGTTTTTCTTTTTAACGCATCAATTATTTGCACCATTTCTTTTCATCTGAGACTCAGTCTGTTTCTCCGGGGACACAACACAACATACACTGCCTCGGTTATTGCAGCCCAAGGAGTTATTATTATGAGGTGCAAAAGTGCATTTTCTAGTGGTAAGAACAAAGTTGGCCGGTCCGCATGTTTCATGAATCAAATGGTGACATTTTGTACACACAGTGAGAACATTTCTACATGTTAGCAAATGAGGCCCATTATTTTTTATCACAATCTGTACAAAAATAAAGTGAAATACCATACACATGGTCATGTGCCTCCTTTTTATCCCTTTATATTATTAGGAGAGTTATTACAATTATGTCTTTATTAACCGAATGAACTGTTCTTTTTGGACATGAATTTTTCATGTCATATTAACATGAAATCCATTTAATTATGACTGGATAAATGCACACGTAAGGAAGAAATCCATATAATAATGTGCACTGTAGGTATTCTAAATCTTCCACACTTGACGGCCTTTTGGGTATTTACGTCTTCACTTCATATTCCCTTAATGGTGGCAGGAGGGTGAATGGTCAGGACAGATTTGGTTTTTGTTTCGGGCTGAATAATTAATCGAAATTTTAACGTAACCACAATATGACCTACAGCAATTATCAAATCACAAATGGCAAAAATGTGTGCAAATATCCCATTTTAAATGAAATATTGTCGCACTGCAGAGATGTCCAGGCCTACAAGTCACATTCTAAGAGTGGTAAAGATCCCAGCAAACATCACACCATCATCATTTCAATATGGTTTTCAATGAAAATGAGAATAGTGATGTAAAAATTATCATCCCCTCTAATATCACAAATCAAACCCCAACTGTAATATCAGTCAAAATACAAAACAACAATTAGATATTTTTTCCAAATCGTTCAGCTCTAATTTTGGATTTCAGTAAATGACATCAACAGACAGATGTAAATTCCACTTCAACTCCCCTCTCCCCAAAAAAGTCAGTTTCATGTAAGGTTGAGTTCACACTAAAGAATGTTAGCCCTGAAGGCCAAAACGCACTGCAGTGCTCATTTGACGCACGTCTCTGCTGTCCCTCTCTAGATCTTCATAGTTATGATTAATCGACAGGAGTAATTACGTATTTAAAAGTAAACAAATGGGACTTGGAGCAAAAAAAAAAAAAAATCACACAAGTGAACAATAATATTATGTTTCATGGTCATAAAACGTTTTTATTTCAAGGCGGCGCATCTGTCCATATTCACATGCTCTCTCCCTCCCTCACTCTCTGCTGAGAGTATTTTTTTTTTTTTTTTTACCTGCTTACAGGTGGAGCTAAAGCTCAATCAGCACTCGCTCCTCACATCCATGTCTTTTTTATTCCATTTAACTCTCCCCAAATGGGCGCCCCTATAGCTCAGTCGGTAGGGCGTGCGCACCATGTATCGAGGCTGTTAGTCCTCTGCAGCGGCTGCCGGTTCGAATCCCACCTGTGACTCATTTGCTGCGTGTCATCCCCTGTCTCTTCACCCCCCTCTCCTGTCATACCTTCAGCTGTCACTGTCAAAAAAGGCAAAAAAAATGCCCAAAAAATAACCTTAACTCTCCCCAAACATGAACTGCAGCTGCAAATAAAAAAGCCCTGGTCCTCATTTGACGCTCCAAAATCAAAACAAGTTCGGAGTGCGTCAAGACGCTTTCAGTGCGTGTTCTGCCATTTAGAACAATGGGTGCACTTCAAAACACGAGCGTCAGACGCCTTAAGTGCATTTTGGCCTTAATTTTCCACTTGCCAACAGATTTCACTGATCAAAGACACAAGCCCCCAGATCAGAGGTAATTTGGCACTTGCTGCCATGAACAACGATCGCTATGTGTGAACTATCTACAATGTGATCCAGGAGTTACACAAGAACTTGTCAATACCTCACAGACACCTGAAAGATATCAAGCAAGTTTAACATCTAGTCATTTCGGGGAGGGCTTGGGAAGCAACGCAACGAACTACAGCCAATGAGAGAAGACAGGCTGTGGGAAGAGAAGAGTCAAGGAGGAGAGACAAAAGAGCACCACAGCAGCACCCAGAAAAGCCCAAACATAGCAAAAAATGACCAAAAAGTAGTTGTTAAGTAGTAGAATGACTTCAAGATTCCCAATTACACGAAAGTTGTGTAGTGTGAACAGTACAGAGATCTCACTATCTGACAACATCCAGAGATGAGGTCAGTGAACACCAAACACTAATGCAGCATTTCTGTGGCACTTAAACCATGTGACATACAGCACTGTACCTTTTTTACTGGTTTATCCTCTTCCTCCATATCATCATCCTCATCCTCATCACTCTGGCCCTGGCTGAGAGCAGCAAAGATGTTCCCACCCTGAAGGACAGCAGAGATTCTTTACACTGCCATCATTGTGAGCAATCAGATAAGAAGAAATGAAGGAAAATCCAGACTGAGGACAAACCGTATTCTTCTTGTTTCCTTTAGCAGGAATGATGACTGTGGAGAGGAGATGAAAGTACACTGAATGATGACAAATGCACAAACGTGAGAAGAAGAATTATTTCAATGTGAGGATGAGTCTAGAAATATCAGACCTGGCTCATCTTCCTCATCACTTGGCTGCATGGAGAGCTTTTTTAGCTTCATCATGACGTCCTCATCATCATCTTCATCTGCATCTCCGCCTTTTCCTTTCCGCCGGTCTTTCTTCTTTTTCTGAGGCTGAAAAGAACAATTTCACATTGAAATCTCACAAGTACACTTAATCTTAGATATACATATAATATGCCTTCTCCGGAATATAATAGGTCTAAATGGCACCAAAGAAAAATACATTTGAAAAACTCTAAACTTCTAAGCCACAGAACATAACTTCAGAATAAAATGACATACAGGTGCAGCTCTACAAAACATGTTAGTGTTCAGGAAAGAAAGGATCTGCTTTTTTAACTTAAACTGTTCGCTTAAAATATGCCTGGATAAGCTCAGGACATCTCTAGACATACACACATAATACACACAAAAACATGGGGAAAAAACAGCCAATGCAATAAGATGAACAATGAAGTGCATGTCTGGCATGGGCCACATAATTAATATTAGTCAAGGCAGCTAAATAGCACACTCTGGATTTCATTACAAACACACTTATGTCATCATGTAGTTAGTTAAAGACCTACTGTACTTTCAGAGTGAAGATTACCTGTTTTCCTTGTGTGTCTTTCACAGCCACCTCATCTGCCTGCTCAGGTTTGCTTTCTGTGGCGAGTTCCTCAAAGAACTGCAGAAAGACATTCACAGAACACATCCACATTGTGCCAGAGACACGAAGAGGAAACATCAGCTGTGAAGCATTTATTACTGACAAACTAAACTAATGAGCCATTGTTAATACTCACACTCTTCTTCCCCTTCTTGTCTTTTTTCCCCTTTTTCACTGTTTTTTCTGCTGGAAGAAAAAGGCTTTTTAATTTCACAAAAACATCACACAGCAATGATGTGGGAAAATGACACGTAGTGCTCTCTCAGACATTATTAGGACACTGACTGTCTATATATAGGTTCTAGTTCCATATGAGAGGTTTTCCCACTAACCTCTTTATATGTTGGCACTGTTTATATTTTGATTGATATTTTATATTTGCACCTTTTCATACTTTAAATATGAAAGATAAATAAAGTTCTATTGTATCCTGTCTGTACTCTAGCACACTGTAGTTGAAATGAAAGGTTTTAAGGCACCTGTCAGCCCTCCTGTTTTCTTGAGATTCTCTCATAGTTTACCTTTCACACATTCCCCTCCAGTAAATCAAGTAGCAGTATGCAGAACACAAGTAACATTTAGCGACAAGGAAGTCATTCAATCAAACAGCACTTGACAAAAAATGAACTGCAAGGATGCAAGAATGGATTAATGTGAGTGGGGTGTAGTTGCCAAAAAAGCCAAATGTTTGTGCAAGTATATCACCCAGTGGGAGGGGGTTTACTCATACTTAATCTAGCAAATAAATAGCAAAAAATGTTGTCCTCAAATGTCTTGTTTGGTCCACAAATCAAAGATATACAGTTTACTGACATAAGGGAGTAAAGAAACAAGAAAATATTCTTAGAAAATCAAAGATTTTGACTTTTTTCTTCAAAAAATACTCAAACCAACAATTCAGTATCAAAATAGTTGGTGATAAATTTAAAACATGATTACTTGTTACAGCTCTACCTATGTATAAGGTAAATTCAAATTGCTTTATTGGTATGACATAATACTCTATATTACCAAAGAGAAGCATTTCTGAAAATGTTAAACATGAGCACTGATAAACAATGTATCCTGGTCCTCAGAGCTCACTGCCCTGCATGTTTTAGATGTTTCCCTGCTCAAACACACCTGATTCAGATGATCAGCTCGCCTGAAGCCTGAAAACAACCTGATCATGTGAATCAGGTGTGTTTGAGCAGGGAAACATCTAAAACATGCAGGGCAGTGAGCTCTGAGGACCAGAATAGGGGAAACACTGGCTTTCAAAAAGGGACAAAAAGAAAATGGACCAGTTTAAATACACTATAATCAAATCATCATTTTTAACATTTGGTGCACTCTCTGCTAACACAATCAACACAACAAATGAGAGAATATCTTTTTGACAAGGAGTTCTGAAATTGTTCAACAATATCTTACTAACACACTTCACACCATTCATTTGTCAGCAATCTGTATAAATAGCTCAGTGTTCACATAGCTGGGATGTGAACACGCTCAAACACCCTGAACCTGAGTGTCAGCACTTTTACCCTCACAGTCATTGTTTCATTTCCACTGCACTTTTTCTGCTTCATACATTTAAAGAGAGCCAAACTTTATAGGAAGGGCTGGAGTCCAGATGACATAAGGGATAGAATCTGATTGTACTGTCAACCTTACACTAAACTGTCACATATGTCAGTGCTTACATGATTATTACATCACCTTCATGAGTGGACAGTTGCGCCATGATTGACACCGATCACTGCTCCATTTACCTGGTTTATCACCTCTAACGTAAATAAGTCGAACATCACGCTGTATTGTTAGAGGCCAAATAACCCAGTGTACATTATTATACTGTTACGTCAAGCTTTATTCACAAATAAAGATAATCATTATGTATTCCAACAGTTTTTATTCAGATTAGATAACGTTACTTATTTATCAACCGGTGGTTCACGCCTTAACACTTTGGCCATTTAGCTCTAGTTAAATGGTAACATCAGCTACAAGGTCCTAACGTTATAGTATATAGCTACAGTTAAAAACGTTGAGATTTGACTGGAATGAATGTCCTTACATGAACCGTCGTAAAACCGAATTAGTGAGAAAAGGCTAAAGATTCAGGAACGAGTTAAGGTCGTTCATGACCATATATGTTCCGTTGCCAATAAGTAGTTTAGTGTGTATATGGAAGATTTTCAATGGAGTTTGGCAGAACTGACACCTCCGTGGTGCTGCTAGATAAACGTTAACTAACGTTAGCAGTGACGCTACCCGGCTAGCTTCTCTCTAAACATGAACGTTATCGTACCAACTGCCGGGGCGGCTTCGTCGTCCACCCACTCTGCTTCTTCTTTCGTCTTCTTGGGCATTTTGTTACTTTAACTGTGACTTTACAGAGATAACGAAGCTAAAACTGTGTCCTTTTTCTAGGCAGTCAGCTTTGTGGGCCACACACATGTACTGCGGCCCTGCGACGTGATGATGATGCACATGCCCGGTCACCAACAAAGTTTCCTTCTTCTTCGTTGATGTTTAGCGGCATCAGACCTCCTCAGTGTTGTATTACTGCCCTCCTTTGGACTAAGTCAACTCCTACACCGTCCAGAGTGTCAGATTTTACCAACGTTAGGAAGCTGACGCACTATATCATACTTAGAATATGTTATACTGTTCTTAAATATTGTAATTATAGTTAGAAGCACAAAGCATCTTATAATGACTTGTATTATAATGCTTAATTGTAATACAGCAAAACCATTACAATCACTATTATGATGCATTATAAAATTATTATGCATTAGAACAGTTTTTTGGGGGGAAACAGTAGTGAAATACTATATATTGTAATTTTGTGAGTGTGTGTGTGTGTGTGTGTGTGTGTGTGTGTGTGTATACAGAAATAAAATCATTTGATTTTTATATGTATAATATATATATATATATATATATATATATATATATATATATATATATATATAGTTAGTAATTTATTAATTTATTCACTCTTTCCTGTGTATTTATATATGTACATATATTTTATTTATCCGTAGTGTACCTTGCTTCAGCAAAATCTATTGATTTGAACAATCATTTATATATTTAATGTTTCATTTAATTTGTGATTTATTCATTTATTTATTTTACAATTCAGAATAAAGTTTTATAACGTTTTATAAATTCATATATTTTGTTTCGACCCTAAAACCTCCATATTGTGGCTCAGGGAGGGTAGTCGCAGTATTTCCAACAGCAGTGAAGGCAGCATTACGACGGACTGCGCGAGGCGTGTTTGGCCGGGCAAGGACACTGTGCAGGGCAGGAATGACATTTGTGTAAGTTAGCTAAGTAATGCTAACTAGCTTGTTTAGTAGCGTTAAAATACCTGTAACTACTGTACAAACCCTGACCTGGAGAACTACCGCGTCTACACTGACTTCAGCGGCTTTTCGTCTGTGAAAGGTAACATTACAGAGACGTTTGCGAAGCCGGTGGCTAGCTCAATACTAGCTGGTAGCGTTAGCTGGTTCGGTTAGCAAGCTAGCAACTATCATTGGCTGTCAGTGTAGGCAGTCAGCGCGAGCTAACAGCATGACAGATAATGTCAACGTTTAAGGGAAGATATCTGGATACCCATGACCCGGCTTTTTGTAAAGGAAATTGCATGCAAATGTTACTGAACAGGTACAACTTCAAATGCAACTGGTTCCAATATAACCTTAATGGTGATTACACTAATCGTGCGAATGTGAGTAATAGTGGCGATAATATTTCAATAGTGGTACATTTTTATATATTTCAGTACTTTGTCCCCATTCTGTCACAATATAACAGTCATCCTCGATTTACACTGTTGTCACTCACGGGTGTTGACATGTCTAGAAATGACCAAGCACTAGCTTTTTATCAGAACTATTTACTAATGTAATCTGCTGCACTTCACACATTATGTTAGGTTATTATTTTGATTATTGTTTACTATATGAACAAAAATTAAACTGAACTGACATTTTATCAGTTGTCCTTTACAAGTTACCAGTTAGTGTATTCAAACAACTTTGTCTTAGGTTATCAACCAGAAGGTACTCACTGAAACGATTTAGAGTGAAGATCACAGTTACTGTTTAACTTCGGCACAGTAAAGTTTGTAAGGATATTGCCTTGTAAAGCTTTCAATTTGTAGACTGTCTGGTTAATTTAGTCTCAGCTGGCTGTAACCATGGAGTCTCTGATTATAAACTTGTGGTGTGCTGTAGGTCATGTGCTCCTGGCATAGTCTCTGAAAACTTCAGAGGAAGACCCAAGGCAGGGAAAAGCCATCAGTTCTTTAAACAAGAATGTATTTGTCTGACTTTATATTTCCTATATAATTTTCAGCATGATACCAACCCAGTATTTGTCTTCCATCTTTAAGGTGCACATAATTATTTTATATGAGCAATGGAACAAATGACTGTATAATGTGAAAGGTGTTGTCGTAGTAACAAGCCCACAGAGCATTATCACCAGTCTGCAGTTCGCCTAAGCTCTGCAGAGCTTTTGGGCATCTTTAGCTCATTGTTCCACTTGATTAAATGGCCCACAACAAAGTTACAAAGTCTTCAACCTGCATTTAAAGTGGAAACAAATAACTTTTCAGCTCTCTCACTTGCATTTCCAAGTGGTATTTTTTGTGCTACTGTTGCAAAGACAACACCTGCATACAACAGTGGATCCCTTTCTGTTTCCTCAGAGCCTGGGTCCATGGAGAAATGATTAACACCACTTTGGAAATAAGAGAGAAAAAATACAACATGTCCTCTGAAGAGGTCAAATGAAAGCTAATGTAATTGTGTGCATAGTAATAACACAGGCTAGCTTGTGTAACATTAGCACATTGCTTCACACAAACAAGCAACTATAGCAGGTGTAGATGTTGGGGGTGGGTAATGTTATCAGAAAATTTTAGGAGAAAATACATGACTTTGTTCATTAATTTGGTCTGTAATGGAGGCATCATTTTCCTGTGACCTGGTAGCGGACATATTTGTACAGTGACAGAAGTGCTCATGGGCAACCAATCTACATGCAGATGGTGTCATTATTCTATACCATTACAACAGAATAAATTATTAAAGATAGATTAAAGCAAAAACTGTGTCTTATTTCCACTTTAAGTAAAACACATGGTGGATGCATGTTGCTGCAGCTACCAGTGAGACAATGAAATATGATCCAGGAAAGCCAATTTGAGCCATAGATAGCTCCATGAGTTTGAATGCTTTACAGATGCCATAACGCTGCACAGCAATTTATAATTCAATGTGACAAGATTTTGCAACTTTGGAAAGTGTTCATTGTGACATTAATTTTTTCTGCTGATTATTTTACCAATTAATCGTTTTGTTGATAAAATGCCAGAAAATAGTAAGAAAAAGCCTTTCAGAGTTCCCCAGACCCAAAAGTGATAGATTATAATTTAATCAGCAAATGGTTGTGGCTATAGACCCGATGATCATCAGCATGTATCTGACTGACCAAGACAGAGACTTGCTGGATTATGTTGAATTTCAGCAAAACTTCGTTAATGAGAGCCACATTATTTTCGCAGTTGGTAGAGAGCAAATCAGAGCTAAAAGGAGAGTGAATATTGCACTTTAATCCACCAGGTGGAAACATGACTCCAAATGAATGATAATGTTGCTCTGTGTCAGTTTAAGTGCTGCACAGTTTTTTTTTTCTGACAGACGTTACCATCTGATAGAATTTCTAATGGAATTTTTAAACTCTGTGTATCAGAATCTGCCTCAAAAATACAGTATTTGCTAATCTATAATATATATGACTAGTTGATAAAACTGGCAACACTCACATTATGTCCTAAATGAGCTTTCACATCACTGCGCAGTAACCATCCTGAAAGCCATCTACCTGAAAGAATTTTTCCTTGAAAAGCTAAGCAATTTGAAAAGTGGCTGCTGACATTGTGGTCCAAGGCTACAACAACAGGCAGGTGCTTTGGTGAACATCAGCATTGGTACTGGGGACACAATGATAATTGGTTTCATGTTAAACTGCGATTAAAATCCAGACAGTTAGTATTACTGTTTTGAATTTTAATTACTGTGATAACCAGGTTTGTATTACCACACTTTGCAAAACTCAGAGTAAATACTGTGTGGTATCAAACAAAGTTATTTATTTATTTATTTTTTTTTTTGTAACATTTTCAGCATATTTTACCAATACTGTGATAATACTAATAGCTGTGATACTTTTGGTCACTATAATTGTGATATGAAATTTTCATCTTTCATCTGTACTTGGTACAACATGTATAGTAGCATGTAAATCTTTGTATATAATGTGTAAAAGTAAGGGTGGAAAAAACATGGCTCCCTTGTGTAAGTAATACGCAAACACCAGTATTATCAGCTCCTTCATGATTGCTTCTTTCTGACCTGTGATGCCTGCTATCTCTGCTATGCCTATGCCATCTATTTGATTTGCCAAAGCCAGGTGGGAACCACCAGAAGTTTGACATACTGAACAAAATCTACTGCTGTGGTTGAAACTGCTTCCTCTCTGTCGCCTTCTCCTAATTGAAATGATGGGGAGCAATGAGTTACCGTTCAGTGGTGTGAAAAGGCCATTAGATGTGACATATTCTAGCCACTTAAACTCCTGCTTCCATTTATCAAAATTTTTGTTGCATTTCGTTTTTCATGGCCCACTTTATGTTTCTGCTTCTTATGTAAGGATTTCATCAGCAGGTTTATTAGGTTTAGTAAACCCAGACTTCAGTTGCCCTCACACATCAGTAGTTAGCCAGTGACAAGTACCATTCACTGTTTTCATTGACTGTTGAACTAAAAGATGCGAAAGAACCAAGATGTTTGTGTATTGGCCCTGTGGCCATAGAACCAAACTCTGCACCATGGTTAATGTCGAACTCTGCACTTGATTTGAACAGTCTGCTAACTAATATCTTGCTGGAAATTCTGAAGCGTCCCTCTCTGTCTCTGTGCTCTCAGGTTTGTTTAGGTAGAGAGCCTCCTGCTGCTTTGGGAGTCAGAGGGTCCTGAGGAGACGGTCAGTGGGTCTTTGTGGTGTCCTCCGTGCTCTGGGTGATGGTCAGCTGGTGACTGGGGTTGCCCCGGCCCCTGTGGTGAATGGCTGTGAGCAGAGGGGGCATCGCCTTCTGGGTGGGTTGTGTCCGCAGCCACGGCAGTCGGCAACCCATCAAAAAACAGAGCTGGAGTCTCAGTCAGGTAATCTGCTTCATACTAACTTCCTCTCTTTCATTTCACATTTGACTTTAAGGTTAGACTGATACAGGGTTTTGAAGGACACTTGGCTAGTGTAATTTTGCATTGACAGAAATTCTTTTTACATCATTGTTGAAAATCTTGAATATCATACTTGAAAAAGGGAGAGTGTTCAGACTTCAAGTTCTCCCAGAACATCATCAGACTTGGTGTTACCAAAATTGCTGCCCTTAAGTGACTTTGAACTGACGCTATCAGGATATTAATATTTGAGTGAGAAAAATTATGATAATATATTGGCTGTTATTAGGTTTTAACAAACACAAACACATAGAAAGTCATGTCACATGGTTATATTTGGCAGTGTTTCCTCTACATTCATTTAGGAGTGGCGGCCCGCCACTCCTAAATCCTAGCCGCCACTCCTTCAAATTTCTTTTTTTTTTTTTTTTTTTTTTTTTTATTGTTGACGGCAGAGTCAGAGGAGCGAATTCCCGAATTACAAATAAACAATAAAGCAGCGAATTACTGGCCGGAGAAGAGGTAGACGTAAGTTATTAACTTGAGATAACTCGACATAGATTTTACAAGTTAAACAGACGTTCACAATATGTTGACGACCAGCTAACGTTACGTAACTTATCGGTAGTTTTAGTTAATTTGGCCCGGTGCCAACTCAGTGTCGCTAACGTGAGTAAACTAATTGATAGTATTAGGCTAACGTTAATATCTACACACCATTATGTAACAACTGACTGCATTTTTCAGATGAGTTTATTGAAATATTTCTCTAAGAAGAGAAACGGAACATCTGCCCCCGCTGCTGAAAAAAATCCTAGAGGAAACACTGTTTGGTTACTGTGATCTAACTATCTAATTGACAGGACATTTTACAATATAGAATTTGTCAATGCCCACTATATAATAAAGACACTGTTAAATGACCCCAAACACATCTTTGACATTTCTTTTCTGACATTTCCTGTTATTTATGAGCTTCCTAATATGTTGATACTCATATATCTGTGATAAACTGATAATATTGTTAAAATTATCCATGTCAGTCTATCAGTCAGTCTAATGTAGTTCAGTTTCTGAGTTTCAGCTTTCTAGTTGGACAAAATAATGTTGTCACAATGATTTTTCTTATACACAGAACCTAGAAATCACTTCAGTATGATTAAATCCACAAAATGATATAAACACAGTGCATCATAGGCTTCATATTCCTTATTTTAGAAATGAGCACACCAATATTTTGGATTCAATTAAAGTCAATAGTTATCAATTTCATGTCTGTTTGTGAAATGCAGAGCTGGAGCCAGGATGGTTAGCCTAGCTTAGCATAAAGACTGCAGGCAGGGTAAAATGGTTGTGTTCAAATTGTTAAGAGGTAAACCAACAAACCCCTCTAAGGTGTCTTACTTTCACACATTTCATTTTATTTATTTGATTTAAACATGATCAGAAATGTGAAAACAAGTTGTGATTTTAAGGGGAGTTGAATGTTTGAACTTTTTAGACTGAGGATTTTACTTCCAAAAACATAATGTCTTGTTTTTTTCCTTTATGTGTTACTGAATTTGATGACCTATAGTATAGAATTCACACAGCTTTATAGTTGTTTGTAGGAGTATTTTTTGATGGAGCTGGGGTAGTCATGTCACCATGACATTTAATCTTCTTATCTGACTCCATAATAGCCAACAATAATATTATTAAAAATAAATAATATTTCTTAAAATGTCAGACTGCTATCGGAATGAAATGTCATCAACACAACATGTGAGCAGGTGTTTTTCCTCATATTATTACATGTTAATAATTAAGTCCCTATTGCTCCTTCAGGCAGTTGAGTGGCTGTGGATCCGTCAGACACGCCCCCTGAGCAGTGCATCATGGGCCCTGGCACCCCCCAACAGCCTGAGATATCAGAACATTAAGCAGCCAGCGCTGTCCCACCCGTTCCATCATGTTAGCCAGCCTCAGAGAGGAGGTTACTATGAGAATGACTGGGAGGAGTCACTCAGTGTGTGTGTCCTGGTGCGACAGGGTGAGTCAGATGGCCTCCACACCCTGCTGGAGATCCCTTTGTCCGGCCACAACAAACTAGGAGAGCTCCTTGCTCTGGGGCCTCATAAATCCTCTGAGTTGTCCTTCCCGCTGACCACAGTGGATGGCAGTAGTGAGGACGACATCAGCGTTGAAAGCTTCAAGAGAAACAGTGTTGATGGTGTAAAGAGAGAACATGGATGTTTCAGAAGCCTGTTTGAAGCAGAGAGGTGTCCTGCACCATTCATGTATGGCTCTCACTTCTATTGTTTTCATTGCCCGGGCACGGAGCCGCTACCTGGCGGTGGGCTGAAATCTAGGCAGGCTATTGGACTTGACAACAAGCATGTGGAGCTGCCTCTGCTGCCCTCTACCTCTCTGTGTAGCCATGTAGACAGAGCAGAGGGGGAGCATACTGAAGGAGACAGGGAAAGGGAGGAGCAACTGGCCCTGATGTATGAACGACTGAGGATGGAGGTAAGAACACTCACTTTGCCTGTCACTGCTGAAGGGGTGAGGTGACGACTTCTACATCCACAAATCCTGTAACACAAGTGCTTGAAGTGTTGTCAAGAACCGCTTATTTGATTGACTTGATGACACTTGACACAGCACTCTCTCTGGTCCTCAGCAATACACTCGCCCAATGTGGTGTCGACTGGATGAACAGTGAAGGACAGTCATACACATGTCCAGTAAATGTTGTTGCAGTAGCACATTGTACTATGGTCAGTGGTAGCATAGTCTGACTCACTGAATGCACACTGCAGGTATTGGTCATGGCAAAATAGCACCTTGGATGCTAATGGCACGAACATAAAGAGCTGTAACTTTTCCCTTTTGCAGCTCACCTCCTGACATGCAAATGTTCCATCAAAATAAAGTTCCCCCTCAACACTACTTTAAGGGTTTAAGGCCACCCAAAACATTTGTGATAGGTTTAAAAAATGCAAACATGGCAGGGCATTTTTCCTCTATAGCAGAATCTGTGTGTGTGGAGCCAGACTCAAGCCAGATTGTACGAATCAGTTTAATTTAATTATTGTGGAGCAGCCACTGACATCCACTCTGAACCCTATAAAACCTGATGTGGCATTACACTTAAATTGTCCCAGTTCCTCTGTAGAATTACTGATTGTGAAATTATGGATCCTTTAAATAGTGATCAGCACAAGAGCACAGTAGACTATAAACAATTGGGAATTTCTTTCAAATGAGACAGTGCAGGGCCAGTTATTTATGGTATTTTGTTTGAAATCGGGTTTTATGCAACATGCTGAGAATAGACGTGTCAGAACCACATTTTCTGGAACAAAGTCACTTTGCTGCCATTCTGTAAGCTAAAAAGATACTTGCAGCTAATGTGCAGCAATAAGATAATAATACTGACAATATAAAGCTGTATTTAAAACATTTTAAAACCAGTTGATGCATTTAAATCAGCATCAGAAATGTTTAATGTTTAAACAGCCATGTTGGTAAAGGAGTCTGTATTGATCTACAGCAGGGGTATTCAACTAAAATTCAAAGAGGTCCAGTTAGAGAAAATTTCCTAAAGCAAAGGTCTGGAACATCATAATGTCTAACTTGGGTTATGAGAGTGATATATACTGAAGTAGTGTAGTAGTTGTATCAACGTCTACATCAGGGGTGTCAAACTCATTTTAGTTCAGGGGCCACATACAGCCCAATTTGATCTCAAGTGGGCCGAACCAGTAAAATTAAAGTATAATCTATCGATTATTCTGCTGATTAATCGAGTAATCAGATAAGAAATATTGCATGTTCTGCATTTTTTTCTATTACATTACTTTTGCTTTATTTAAGAACAATGGTAATATACAAAAGAGAAAATAAGACAGGTCTATTAAATGAACAAAATTGCTAAAGTAAAAATACTCAGTAAAGTAACTTTACTTTTACTGTAGATTTACTTTTACTGTATTTACTTTACTTTTTACTTTTTTTTTCAAGTACAAAGGTAAAAGTAAAGGTAGTAATGTCTGCAGAAACCACAAACAGAAAATCGAACTAACTCTTTTAACGAAAACAGTCACCAGAATGTTTTGTTCATATGTTAAATCACAACATTTTTCTTCTGGAGCAGGACGCTCCCAGACCCCCAGAGGACAGGGGACTGGTTTACCAACATGCCACCTTTTTCTCTTCTTATGCATTTGCAGGTCTGTATTTAATAATAAAAAAAATAACGATAAGAATACCATTAAAGTACAACAACAACAATAAAAATGTAGATTTTTCAAAACAGGAAACAATAACATGCAAAATATTTAAATTGTAATTAAGTAAAAACACTAAAACCACAATTAAAAAATACCTAGATAAAGATTGTGAGTATTTTTTCCATCACAGCAGGTCAGTAATCAGTGTTTCAGTGACTCTCTGTGGTTCAGTGAATACTGTTTTATTTATGGCGTCTCGCCACATTAAAAACATCGACACCACGACATGATTTTCTGTTTTTGGAGCTGCACACCTTTTTCAGTCGTGTCTAGAAGGTAACTCTTTATTTGCACAACTCTCGCGAGATTTGTGTTCGTTATTTCTACTAAAATTTCTACTAAGTCACACGATCTTTCACGGGTCTAGGGTTCCCTTCTAGACACGACCCTCTCTGTCTCTGTCAAACTAATGACAGCAGACTGTCTGTAAACAGCATGATGTTACATTCTGCAGTGTTTCACACAAAGACTCTATTTGTGTGGACACCCAGGTTTGGTTTGTCACCAATTTTGGCATTTTAATTTTTTTAATCAGTCCGAGAGGACGACGGTATCAGTGATTGATTAGTGATCAGTCTGCCCTCCTCTCCTCCCTCACCTGTCCGACTCTCCTGTTTAATGTCCTTATACAGTTGTTTAATTTTTATATAATAATAATTTATTGGTTATAGGTCCGGGTGGGTCCAGACTCGGACCGTGGTCCGCCTGTTAGGGACCCCTGATCTACAGTATAAATGAATGTGGATGATATTTATAGTCTGTTGTCCACAGCTGCTTTATATCATATGAAAAGCTTCTCCTGTAGTACATTGAATCTATGCAGCCATCATAATGAATGTGATTCAGAGATGTGCTATGAATTATTTGTAACTGTGTAATCTGCAGCCTTGGGTTTGAAAAGTGCTGTGTCATTACAAACAACTGTCCATCCTGTTTATAACCTCACACACTTCTACACACACCTGACACATGGGCTATAACTTGGTCAATATTCTGGACTCTGTGTTCTATTATTGGTGTCTGACCAACATGTGTTTCATGTTTAGTGTTTTCATATGTTTTTCTTGTAATGCAGTCTAAATGTTTTTTGAGCCGTCATTGGTGCTCAGCTGTTGCTGAGCTATGAGACTATTGACGTGATACATGAATCAAAATAGCGGGTGCACTAAGAGATGCGTTCACTCGCCCCAAGACCTACCACTTTACACTTGTCAATGGAAATTTTTCACAGCAGCCATATTGATATGAAACAGTAGGATAGAAACATGTGTTACCAATGATACTAATTAGTTCCATTAAGTGTAGCAGAGTCTTTCCAATGAGCTAACATGCACAATAGCAGCACCTTGAATCTGTTTGACCTGAATGGAAGAGAACCTTAATCATTATCACTGGTAACACCTGTGTTTTACACTACTAGTTCATGTCAAAATGGCTGCTGTGAAAAAACGTCTGTACAGCTACAGAGGGGAAAAGGCCTCACTTACGTTCATTATAAAGTTCAGGTTTGAGATTTTCTAGAAGTGTAAAAAGCTTCTCCACCCCACTAGACCTTTCCTCCCGTATGTGGTTCCACCTTTTTCTTTTTATTCAGAAACCATTTCCATATAGAAGGGCTATATAGCGTCAGATCACACACATCACAAACTCTAATTTTCTAAAATGTCAGTAAATAAAATGCAGCAAGATCATCACTGTTTTTCTGTTTTCCCTTATTGTGCCTCACACTAAAATGTATTTCCTCCTTCTGTTGTTTCAAACTTGGCCTCACAGTACAGTACCTGAGATTCACCATGAGAGTAAAACAACAAAGTGAAAACAACATCAAATCTACTGGTGTGAGGAGCAGAGACCATGGTGATGCAGGGGCAATTAACAGATAATTAGAATAAGTTCTCTTTCA
The DNA here is from genome assembly GCF_056507025.1 of Lutjanus erythropterus. Classification (NCBI taxonomy): domain Eukaryota; kingdom Metazoa; phylum Chordata; class Actinopteri; order Lutjaniformes; family Lutjanidae; genus Lutjanus; species Lutjanus erythropterus. The sequence continues at coordinate 2,135,313 of NC_139332.1, read as the reverse complement.
CATCAAACATGTTTTTAAGACGTTAACATGTCTTTGTCAATAAAAACTGATCATTATAAGCTTCATATATTGAATTTACTGTCAGACTGTTGTGTCAGATTGCTTCAGACTGTAGTTGCAGCACTGAACTGGTAAGTCATTGTAAAGCTTATTGGGTAATGAATTGTCTCTGTTTGCCTTGCAGCTTCCAAGTTTCTTTATGAAGAGTCATGATTACAGCATGTACTCTAATGATATGGAATTCATCAACGGCCTCATCAATACCAAGACCAGGTGAATCTGCTTGGGCTAATGGTGACTCATTGTTACAGATAACTCTCTCATATTGTGTCAGTTCCTGTGTGACCCGGCTGTTGTTGTGTGTGTTGGTGCAGAGGCCGGGTGGTGTACCAGCTCACCCTCTCCCTGTGGCGCTTCCTGTGTCTGTGTTACTATGCCAAGGCTCAGCTTGAGGTGCTGAAGCTTACTAAGCACATGGAGGACGGGACCATCAAGGCTCGCTGGAGGATCAGGGGCCTTCCCTTTTACTCTCTGCTGCTGCGCTTCTATCGGAAAGACAAGTCTCTCCTCTACAGGTAACACACAGCACATCCACACTGGAACTGTTAACTAAGTTTAGTCTTAGTAGGGAATTAAATTTGAATTCACTGTTTTCAGAGCCTTAGCTTTATTAAATATGCAGTTTTTTGTCAAAATGGTTTAGAATCTTAATCTGTATGTCATCTGTTGTAGGTCATATGATGCATTCTCTACCTTTTACATTGGACAGGATGGACTCATTCACTGTCATAAAGTTGAAAAGGTGAGCAGCTAACTCTGTTGTTCTTGCTGACATTTTCATAGTAGCTATAGTGGAACTTGTGCAATAGAGCAGGGTGTTCGTAAACATTTTCCAATTCATTTTGCCTGTTTCAGAAAGTTCCAATAGCTGTTAGATGCAGTCCCCAATACCACTGTTGGAAAATATGTTTCTGACACTGTTTCTAAACTTAGGGTTGCCACCCAAGATGAGTCGCGAACTCTTTGTCATTGGGTCGTCAATTAGCAAAGTAAAATGAGGACTATATTTCCTTAAACTGTGACACCTATCCTGGAGTGATAGCCAGAATGTAGCTGACATAATTTTAATGACATTCAATACTGGGGACAAGGGCTTAAGCTGGGCTTGAGCTGGGCTTGAGCTGGGCTTGGGCTGGGCCCAAACTCATCTGAGATGGACTGACCCAAAGTGGAAAAGTGTGCTGTGGTCTGACAAGTGTTCATTTCAGATTGTTTTCACAAATCATGGACGTCATGTCCTCCAGGCTAAAGAGGAAAAGGACAATCCAGATTGTTACCAGCACTAACTTCCAAAGACAGCAGCTGTGATGGTATGGTATCTGTGAAGGCCCCATTAATGCTGAAAGGTACATACAGGTTTTGGAGCAACATATGCTGCCATCCAGACGATGTCTTTTTCAGAAACGTCCCTGCTTATTTCAGCAAGACAATGTCAAGACACATTGTCCACGTGTTCCAACAGCGTGTCTTCGTAGTAAAAGAGTTCAGGTACTAGACTGACCTGCCTGCAGTCCAGATCTGTCTCCCATTAAAAATGTGTGAAGCACAAAATACAACAACAGAGACCCTGGACTGTTGAGCAGCTGAAGTCACATATCAAGCAAGAATGTGAAGGAATTTCATTTTCAAAACTTCAACAATTAATGTATGAGGGTATATTTACAAAAACAATAAAGTTAATGAGTTTGAACATTAAATGTCTTGAATTGAATATAGGTCAAAAAGCAAATATTTTATTCTGTTGTTTTTTTATGTTTCAAACAACATCCAGACTTTTTTGGAATTGGGGTTGTAGTACAAAGTCTTGTTTTGATCCATTGCTGTTTGCCCTGTAAAATTACTTTACTAAACTGTTAATACAAACTCAATACTTTGTGTGTCTGTGTCAGGAATTTAATTATTCCTGTGATGTACTTTTATAATGAAGTAAATCCATTTCATATACATTTTAAATACATGGTTTGTTGTGTCTTTTATCAGTAGTTTATCAGTTTTCAGGTTACTTAAATCCCCCAAGAACACACGTATGCAGCTGCAGCTCTTCATTTTCTGTGTTTGAATGTAAATTGTCAGGCAGTTTAGCAGCTGGACAGCTGTTTTGTGCATCATGCTGAGGTTTCTGTATGTGTTGCAGATGATGCCGGCTCAGCCCCCCGTCCTGCCCAGAGTAACGTCTCTCCTGGCGGGGGCTCTGGTGGCTCTTGGAGTGCAGGAGCATCGACCTGCCCTCAACCTGCTGCCCCTCCTCCTGTCTTCGCTCCGACAGAGCAGAAACTGACCCCAGGACAACCGTTAGAGGAAAAACGGCCATTGAAATCAACAGGGTGTCCAAGGTCCATGTGACTCTGACAAGTTTCATTCATTCTCAACATAGGAAGACATCAAAATAAAGAGTTTAGCTCTATGTCCTAAAACTCATGTTTGCCCTGAATTTAATAAAAGTCAAGACTTAAGGCAGAAATTACTACATAAAGAGTGGTCCTTTAAAACATCAAGAAAAACATCTTGTCAGAGTCAACAATTTAATCTCCCAAAATGTTGCATTATTCCTGTAAATGCTGAATCTCAGTGTGGCAGTGGCTTCATGTGGACTCTGTCCTGAGCCTGGTCCCAGGGCGTTTGTTAGCACAGCAAATTGCTTGTAAGATCATCATATCATCATCTGTGTTAATGAACAAAGATCATGTCACAAAGCACATCTAAAACCTGAATTCTCACACGTACAGTAACAGCAGCTGGTTTCTCAGTGTCATGCAGTGCTTTGAGAATCGACTCAAACAGGATTGAACTGTTTTAAAACTTATCTAGTCTGTGTGAAGTGGAGTGAGAGAGAAGTTTAAAAAGGTTCTGGATTCAGCCTGTCTGACTCCCTCCATGTAGTTGTCCCAGTACACGTAGAATATAGTAGCGCACTTAAATAAAAGAATACACACAGACTTACCGCTTTCTGTGTCACTTTCTGTGCAAACAATCAGGCACAAAACCATGAATGTCTCTGAGGAGAGAACATGTGCACTGTTTTCTCCATCTGATCCAACAGGCACTTTGTTTCCAGCACACTGAGGCCCTTACATCGTCTCCAACTGTTGTTTTATCTGATCAGCATAAATCCTGGCAGTTTTGGCCACATCCCTCCCCCCACCACGCCCCTCACACCTGTAAGTTCTGCGAACATCACAGGCACTACGTCGAAAGGCTTTTCTTGTCTTCCCAAAGTTTGTCTGTCGCCATTGCTCGGGTCCATTCATTTAGGATTCTCACAATTATCAAAATTCCTGGGTTTCTTTTGATTGTGTGTGGTAGAATCTCTGGAGGTGAAAATATGATCTGTATTATGTGCTGAACATCAGAACTAACTAGCAATTCTTTTGAGGGCTAAATCAGAGCCAAATCAGCTTGAATATCCTCTAATCTGAACCTGGTTTAAGGTGGTGGAAGCTGTGGAGACTGTATGGCTGTGTATCAGTGTGAGCTTTGATCTGTCTTTTTGTCTGGTTAAAGTAACTAAATGGCTTGCTTTTAAAAATCCATTGCCAACCATTAGATGTGTGTGTTGAGACTGCTGAAAATAATTTTTCAAGTCTTTGAATTTTTACGAGCTGTTATAGCACCTTCACTGCAGACAGCAGCTAAACACTGCTGGACGTCCCTTCATTTCCAAACAGCTCAACAACTAGAGCAACACAAAACTAAACCATAGTCATCTGTGCTCACATGAAAGCTAAACTGTATTCCCATTTCATTGTCTGATTAAATGATCAGTGGTTTAGGAAGTGTAATCATGATGTTGATATTCCTCAAACAACAGTAGGAATAAATGTAACAAAGTGCCTGGAGCAGCTTCCATAGCTGGTCACTGGTTACTTCCCTTTAGAAGCACGTAGAGAATGAGTTGATGTTAAAACTGCAGCACCACACTGACACACAAAAGTGAAACAAGCTCCTTAATAGTTCACTGCAAGGGGCTCCATTGCCAGTCACTGTATCCTCAGTTCTCTGGCATTAGTTTTAGTTAAACTGAACACTTTTTAGTGGAAGTCTGTAGCAGATAAGTCCTAGTTTAGTAACATGATAAGAAAAACTGCAGCTGATCACTGAGGAATTAGTGCAGTTGTTTGAGGGCGGCATGATTTGGTAAAAAAGTCATATAGCGATTATTTTGACTGGAAACAAGTTTGCGATATGATTAGTGTAAATGATCAGTTTTGGATTACAATTTTCATGTTCATTGACAAAAAGCTATTAAAATTGTGATGATGTGATATTTATTGAGGTCTGAACCAAATAAACATGCTTTCTTTCATCTGGAGAACAAGATTTTTTGGCCAGGACATCTCTGCAGCTCTACAGTACTTCATTTTAATGCAAAAAAAAAATAAAAAAAAAATAGCAATTTGGTTCTGCCATTTGGATATTTCACTTTGCCGTGTTGCAATTTTATTGCAGTTGTGATTAGTTGTGCAGCCAATTTGTTGGGAACTATTTTCAGTAAAATGGAGCTCAGTGGCTCAGAGGAATAAATACAGCGATCAGCCACAACATTAAAACCCGTCAGCTGAAGGGAATAACATTGATCTTGTGGTTATAATGGCACCTGTCGGTGGGTGGGATATATAGGCAGCAAGAGAACAGTCACATCTTCAAGTTGATGTGTTAGAAGCAGGGATAATGTGCAGCATGAGGATCAGAATGACTGAGTTAGAGCAGAAAAAGGTCTTGTCGGGTGTTCTTCCAAGTGGTTGGAGAAAGGACAACTGGTGAGCCAGCGGCAGGGTCATGGATGCTCGTGAGGAGAAGAGGAGAAGAGCTACTGTAGCACAAACTGCTGGCTCTGATAGAAATGTGACAGACAGGACTCAGTGGGATAGTTCACTCAGAAATGAAAATGTAGTCATTTAATTTAGTTTGTTAGTCCACAAAACACCACAAAAAGTCCCAACATTCTGTTTGCACACTGTCACACAACACACACACCCAGTTCAGACGGTGTGCATGTGCATGTGAACGTGGCTCCAAGCTAAGAATCTAACGGTGAAGATTCAGGTGAAAAACATGGTGAAAATAACATTTTTTAGTCAGCTTGGCATGTTGAGGTTTTAGGAGACTTGGATTATACCAGATGTGTTTTATGTTTTTATTCTGTTGTTTTTTTACATTTGAAAACTGGTCACCATTCACTTCCATTGTTTGGGAGATTCTGCAACACAGTTTTCCTGTGAAACTTTAGTTTTGTGGACTAAAAAACTGAACTAGAGCTTCAGTTGGCATTAGGGTGAGGAGATAATGACTGAATTTTCATTTTTGGGTGAATTATCCCTTTAAACAAAATGCTGCTAACGTCTTGTCCTGTGTTCCAAATTACATACTTTTTACTTTTTAAGTGTGTACTGTTGCATACAGTATGCATACAGTTGAGACCTATCACTTAATGTTGCACTTTAAACTTTGACCCTCTTGCTCATACACACATTACAAAGGATTGTGGATCAGAACAGCCAAAAAAGCATGCTCGCGAAATGTGACCAGATGCAGTAAGACTTAATGATATTTTTGGTGTACTGTATTTGACATACTATGTAATGGGACATACTAAACCCTTTTCTGGCATATAAATAGTATGGCAGTATGTATGCTGGAAGACACGGCTGGTGTCTGACACCACAGGACACCTTCAGAGGTCTGTGGAGTCCAGGCCTCAGCGGGTCAGGGGTGTTTTTGCAGCACAGGGGAATGACAATATGAGGCAGATGATTTTAATGCTGTGGCTGATTGGTGGATATCAGGCTTGAGATACACCAACACACAATAGTTTGGGGGGGTGCCAGACTTGTTCTTTAACCACCCACCACCCACTGTTCTACCCACAGAATGCCAGAACTGCATAGAACATTCACACACTGCTAGCTCATACTGTGAAGAGTTACATGATTATTAACATGTAATATATGTATGAACAGGTTAGACACTAGTCTTTGTAGTACTCCAAAAAGAAAACAAAAAAAATACAGGTACAAATCGGAGTTGAGTCCTCAAAAATGTTCCAAATTCCAAATACAAGTGGTACAAGCCAGCGGTCACTGTCACACTACATAAATTTGGAGTAAATGTATAAAGTGATGTCTGACATGTTATGAAACTATGAACAATACAGAAACCTGTATATTCAAGCCTTGCAGTTCTTGTAGCTGTGTCAACACTAGACTACAAATTCATCAGTCGGCCCTCCTCCAGTGTGACAGCCAGTCAGAGCAGCAGCTCAGTAGCTGAAACCACGGACAATCTGCTTCATGAAATGCTAAAAAAAAAGCTAATGCATTATTTTATTGTCAACAGAAAGTAGACAGATGACACCCCAGCTGCTCAGCTCTGTGGAAAAAAAGTTCCTCAGCATGAATCTGTGGTTATAGACTGTCCTGTGTGTTACATACCTCCAGCTGTCCCTGGGAAAAGCCCTAACCTGCACTAAATGTGACTGTCATTAATGCTCCATGCTAAGGAAGCTATCTGTACAGGAGCAGTTTGTACTGAACGTTTCATTTGGTTATGAAGTTGTACCTGAACGATGAGCTGTACATACTCCGGCTGAACGCTGTGACTTCACCGTTGAGTTTCACGTGGCTCTATAATATTTAGTGCTTCTTCAAAGTGAGCAATAAAGCATGCTGTAACAGTAGCTGTCAGGGAGTGAACGTACTCTGCTGTGTATTTATCAGTCCCATCTGTAGAAACATGACTCTGGTTCTGTGTCGCTTCATCTCCACATGTCCTGCTGCAATAACTCCACTGTGTGACTCCTGGTCGTGTGAATAAAATAAACTTATGATTTAACAATGATAAAAGTTTGTCTTGTTAATTATCTATGGATGCTGATGGTGTCCAGTCTGTGTGTGTTCACTTTGGTACAGAGACTGGCAGGACTGACATGATGTGCTGTGGCTCCTTATGGTCCCAGAGTGATGGTCTTCAACCTGTGGCTTTACAGCCGCATGCAGCTCTTGTTAACATTTTAATTTTCATTTATTGTTGTCATAGGTCTAAAGTGATTCTTACATTCTCCAACTGTAAAAACAATTTAGTATATACACCAAATAAAAAAAGTTTTAATATTTCATCAGCAAAAATGAGCATCATGGCATACATCTACAGCTTGGTGCCTTTTCCTGTAAATTTTGAAGGTGGCTAGTCTCCATAAGTCCTCCATAATAAGCTAACCATGAAGCCAAATCCAAAAAAGAAAATATAATAAACAACGTTATTACAGACAAGGTGAGAGAGCAGGGAAACTGCTGGCACAGGGTTAAACAGCTCAGTGCACAAAATGTTATTACATCAATCTTTAATACTCAAAATGAATTAATCATGGGAAAAAAGGAAATCAACAAAGTATTTCAGGACTTTTATCAGGAACTCTATACATCACAAGGGGAGGTTGCTACAGACCAATATGAGCATTTTTTCTTTCAACCTTAGAGGTACCCCAGATCTCTTTATCCAATAGGGAACTACTGGAAAAAGAAATCTTATTACAAGAGGTAAAACATGCAATAAAAGGCCTTAGACCAGGCCGTGTCCCTGGAGACGATGGTTATCCATCAGATTTTTACAAAAAATTCTGTGATATACTTGCCCCCAGGCTATTGGATGTGTTTCGTAGTGCACTGACAAAGGGTTTACTACCTGTAAGTATGAGGGAAAGTTTAATCACAATAAATTCATAAAAAAGGGAAAGATCCTCAGCACTGTGGCAGCTATAGACCCATCTCATTAGGAAATGTAGATAGTAAGATACTCGGCAAAATACTGGCAAATAGACTAGATGGTATAGTCCCCACAATAATACACCACGACCAAGTAGGATTCATTAGGGGACGATCATCTGCAGATAACTTGAGAAGGCTACTACTATGGGGAAACAGAGACAACCCAGACCTTGTCATGGCCTTCTCTCTGGATGCAGAGAAGGCCTCTGACACGGTCGAATGGGGCTTTATATTTTATACATTAAATAAATTCGTTTTTGGGCCATCATTCTCAGCATGGGTTAAGTTATTATATATGGACCCCAGGGCATCAGTATTGTGTAATGGTATTACATCTTCTCCTTTTCACGCATATAGAGGCACAAAACAAGGCTGCCCGCTTTCTCCACTCATCTTTGCAACTGCCCTTGAGCCTCTAGGTATTTCAATAAGAAACAATATAAGTATCAAAGGGGTCATAATTGGTGATCAGGAGCATAAATTATTTTTATATGCGAACGATATATTGCTGGTCTCGCGCAACCCACAAACTACAGTCCCAATAATTGGATCTCTGATTGATAGTTTTTCTCATATATCTGGTTACAAAATCAACTGGACCAAATCAGAGGCAATGCCCATCTCAAACACATCTAGTGAATCACTTAGCACTGAATGGCTGTTCAGATGGGTCCCCTCGGGCATGATGTACCTGGGAATTAAACTTATGAGTAACATTACGAAAATGATGCACGCCAATCTTCATACAAAATATAGAACCTTTATTACAAAACTGGAGTAAGCTGAACATATCATTACTTGGCAGGATTAACTTAATTAAAATGATCATATTGCCAAAGGTTAATTATATAACTTATATGTTGCCACTCTCCCTCCCTGCTAAACTCCTAAAAGAATATGTTAAATGTGTTGAATCATTTGTATGGCAAGGAAAAGAACCGTTGTTTAACTGTATTAAGTTGTATGCTGCCAAAGATAGTGGGGGACTATCCCTTCCAAGAATAGACTGGTATTGTTGTTCGTTCTCACTTGCACAGCTGTCAAAAATTAACTTACCCCCTCATAGAGACCCTGTCTGGGTGCAAATTGAAAAAGAAATACTTGATCCTTTTAGCATTGAAACTTTTGTGACACAGACAGGCCGGTCTCTATCAGTTCATAATCCTGTACTAGAATTCTCCAGGGAAAGTTGGAAAATGGCACATAATCATGTTAAAGTAATCTCTCATTGACATCTGAAGCATCAGTATGGTTTAACACCAAGATTAGAATAGCTAAAAAAACATTTTGCTGGTACCAATGGGCTAAAGCAGGCATCCTACATCTGGAGGATCTATATGATAATGGTCATATGGTTACATTTGAGTATCTGAAGCAAAATTATACAAATATAATATTGGAGAATATATTGAACAACAACAGTGGAATGAAGTCATATCTAGCTGGCACATTCCTGCTCGAGAAGTCCAGACACAGTTCACCAACTTTAAAATCCTTCACCAGTCGTACTGGACCCCAAGCAGAATGGCTACAGTCAAGCTAAAAGACGATGATTTATGCTGGTGCTGTTATAACGAAACTGGAACACTGGTACATATGCTGTACGGTTGTGATATGGGACTTCTGGGGTAAAATAATATATTTTATAAATGAACTATATTGTATATTTCTGACCCAAAGCCTGGCACTGTGTATGTTGGGAATTATTCCCAGTAAATCTAAGTTGTGCGATCTGAAAAAATGATGGTGCCGACTGGCCATGTTAACAGGATGCAAAATCATTGTCAGACAGTGGAAAACAACTTCACCTTCATCTTTTAAAAACTGGATTGAACTAATGACCAACATAGCAAATCATGAACGAGTCATATCTAGACTCCAGGATCTGTTCCTGAAATATTGGAGCCCATTCTTGGACTATATTAAAGGTGGACAATGCCCAAGGACTGATTTAACATATCATGAAAAATGAATTTCAGTCTATAAAGCCTGTGGTCAATATATGTATAGATATAGGTGACATAGGTTATCTATTTATTTATTTATTTGTTTCTCTTTCCAGCTGATTATGTATGTACGTGTGTATGAATATAAAATAAATAAAACGTGAGGAAAAGAGAGAATTTGATAGACAGATTTCTTCTGATCAGTTCTGTTGTCATTTGGTAGTCCACTTGTACACAAAGTCACTGATGACATTCATGCTCCCCAGAGGACACATCATTTCCTTATTTTTGGACACGGCACATATTTTCTCTTGTGTAAACAAGACATCTCACAATCTAACCATACTTAAAATGATGGTGAGCACATTCCTTGACCTTGTTGTGTGCATTTCCATGCAGGGACTAATTTCTTTTTATCAAACTACACCCAAATGTATCACCACAACAAGACGACGTGTGTATCTACTCATGGACAAGAGGCTCATGCTTGTGGACATTACAAACATTGATGGCGTATTCTTCAGCTGAGCTGTAACGTTAGCACCACTGAGTTAGCTAGCACAATGAAAGGGGTGGCAGGTGTAGTTTGGCAGAGAGAAATAGTTTCTACATTAAACTGCTCACAACAAGATGTGTAGATTATTTTCAAGAACTGGGTCGTGATGGAAAGAGACATCGTTGTTGAATTTATCAAATGTATTTTTTGGTGCTTTGAGCACCACAAGCTGAGTGCCAGGGAGTCTCATTATACTGGAGAGAAGGAAGACGTCTCCAAAACTCACACTGAGGCTACTAGTCTTGTAGAAGAAATAACTTCTCATGCACCCACATTTTTTTGTAACGTGTTTTTTAGGGCCCTAATGTAGTGGTTCCTGGGGAGAGAGCCCTCCTGGGGGGGTGCAGAGCCACTGCAACGGGGACGGGAAGACCAGGGGAGAAATTAAGAGTGAAACAAAGTTGAATGAATATGATCTATGTGGGTTAAATAGACATTATTTTTAATGACTGATCAAAATTGTGGGACGGGGAGCGCAACCTTTTTTCAGCCTTTGAAAGGTGGGCATGTCAAAAAAAGTTTAGGAACCACTGCCCTGATGGTTTCTAGTTGAACTGATGTCCACAAATGAACAAAAGAAATGCAGGTTCTCATAACTCCTGACATCATACAAAGACAAATGAACCAACTGCTTCATATAATACTGACACCAGGAATCACATGGTATAATCACTCTTTCCTGGTGAAAAATGTGCTTAACTTTTGCTATTTGGTTTCACAGTAGTTTCCTGCATCAACAAAATGAATGTACATGTGAATCTGCAAGGTTATTTTATTTCATTCTCAGACTTTCATTACATATTCTTTATTAACATCCATATAATAAGCTTGTATTGCAGCCTCAAAGCTCCATGGCTGTGGACACTGTCTCCTGTTGTGACTACCACAGATTTATCTTTCCAACTGTGGTTGGAAACCACTGGCTTAAAGGGACAGTTCACATGTTATGTGCCTGTATGAGGTACTTACCTATAGTCAGTGTATTACATACAGTAGATGGCAGCTGAAGGGCTTTAATCATGCTTTAAAATTGAGCCTGTCAAGGCCTGGTGCCGACAAAATTCTGTCCACAACTGACCCTCATTAGCATATTTCAGGCTGAACCCCATTACATCCCATCATTTTTCTTAACAAGCTTCCCTCTATGTAGTTTTGAGTGACAGGGACAATACATGAAGGGAAAAGAAATTTGCAACCATTAAATTGGGGAGAAAAATGAAAATAAATAAATAAATAAATATAGTACGGCCCAAACCTGATGTCAGCCCATGAAATATGTGAGAAATAAGGCCCGACCCAAACCTGTCAGGACCTGTCGGGTTCGGCACAAATCAGTTGGGTAGTTGGCACTTTCAGTACCCATCACAGAAGTCTGTCTGACAGCAAGGTTAAAGCAGTGAAAATATTCTAAAAAAATAGCATACACAGATTTTTTCTTTAGGTGTGTAAAATACATTTTGCTACTGACCCTGTCCACAGCAGAACGCTTCTTGGCTTCCTTCACCAGTTCTCCTGCTGCTTCTAAAGCATGACAGTCTGTCAACCTCCATCAAGTCCCTCACCTCATTAAACTCTACAAATAAAACAGTTGAGGAACATTGTTGAGTTAATTTATTTCAGTGACGTTAACACACACAGAGGAACCATTCACAGTTTGACAAACCTCTACTGACAGCAGCTGTGCTTCACACACACACACACACACACACACACACACACACACACACACACACACACATCACCGTGGTCTCTTCAGCCTGTGTCACATGATTCTAACACGTCAGACAACATCACTGAAGCTCCTGTGTGAATACAGTGTCAATGATGGGAAAGATAATGCCCTAAAATACAAACAAGAACTAATCATCTGCTTCACTGTGATCTCTAAAGACACGATGCTAGAAAATTAAAATGTGATGTCGAGGCGAGCTACACTGGTCACCTGACTGACACTGACAAAGCTCTATGACATCACTGTCCATTTACTATGTACAATATTCACTCATTTACAGTTTCACCTCATACATGTACATAATGCAACTACATTTGCAACATAGGATAGAAATGCTCAGTATGATGAATTAACAGGACCACTGTTAGGAAAGTAAAGTGACATTTTGAAGACAAAATTAGAATATTTAGAGACAAAACTTAATTTTTAAATGAGAGTAAAGTCATTTCACAAGAAAATGTAAAAATATGAAGAATGTAGTCATAGTATTTCAAGAAAAGGTAATCTGATGTTTTAACATGTTCCAGTCTGCTATTTTTCCTCCCAAAATACATTTTGACAGATTCCTGCTTGACTAAAATGGACAATAAATAATTAGTGCTGTGATGATACTGGAATTTCTCATTTCAATACAACACTGTGAAAACTAATGATACCACAGGGAAAAACTGACTCAACACTGAAGGCATACAACTCATTCATTAAAAGATAAATATAACAAGGCTAGAACATGACAATGGATACAGGAAATGAGATGAGTGAAAACACTCACGAGGTGCTGATTACTTCCTGAACCCCCCACAATACGAGTGGATAGATGACATTTATGTTACAGAAACTTTTTCTCTCCACCTTAAGAAAAAAGTGTTCATTAAATACTGGACTGAAAGGGTCAAACATGTCAGGCCTGATTTGTGGAGGTACTGAATAAGCGACCCTGTAATGTTGTTTTACTTAACCTCAATGATTTTATATTTGGAATTTAGTTTTCCTCCTTTTCCATCATCCCTCTGACATATATGTCATTGCTCTTGTGTGTACTTTTTAACTCTCCTAAAATATCCTCTACCTCTGCTTACATCTTATAAAAATCTGTGGACGGCAGAGGAAATGATTTGATGATGTCTCCATATATGCCTGTAATATAAAGTGCTGTTCTAAAATAAAGAATGAAACAGGATATAAGATGAGTGATGAGAAGACGACAGCACTGTCAGCCAGAGAGAGGAGGCGGGACTGAGTGGATATTGCAGCAGTGTGTGTGTGACATTTTCAAAATTCAGCATTTCAAATATTCAGTATTGATATAGTCATATTTTTGACACTACTCATGACATTATGACGTTATTCTTGAAATATTACAACTCAAGTTCATCTAATTACAACTTTTTTCTATGACTTTCTCATCATAATATTACAACCTTTTTTTCTTGTGATTTAACTTTATTTTCATAGTAGAACTATTTCTTGTAACATTTACACATATATTATTTTTTCTTCGCAACATTTGAACTTGTTCTCAAATGTCTATCGTTTAGTTCCTAACAGTGGTCCTGTTCCATTCTGTGGGTTCTCAGGCTCTGATGCTCAGATTGCTTCATTAGTTCCTACTCCAGATCTTTTGTCCTGTGGTCCAGTCCTCCAGTCCTCTTCTGATCAGTTCTGTTGTCACATTTTGTCCTCTTGTTTCCTTCACTAAGTGACTTCCTGGTTTCCTGGTGAGTGGTCAGGTGTCTGACAGCAGAGGGAATGTTTCAGCATGATGTGACTTGAGTAGCTCACAGTCTGTGAAGCCATGAAGACTCCACACACAGTCTGCGGGTTGTTTTTCTGTTCTCACCAAACTACAGCAGCTGATGGGTGTGACGCTCTGAGGAGGAGGAGGAATCATTCAGTGAAGTCCTGTCAGGCCATGTTTACAATGGGATGTTTAAATACTACATGAACCAGAGTTCCATGCTGCAGGTCGTGTGTACAGATCCTGTTCTCTGCAGCTCAGGGCCACGGATAATTAGGAGTCCTCTATAGAAAAAGCTCGGTGTGTGTTGGGGAATCTCTGGGCGTTGTAGTCCGGATCATCTCTCACTCGCTCTTTGATGTCACTCTTTACCTGACAGAGAGACAGTCAGCAAGTTACTTCTTCAAAGCTGCCTTCAAATGCATCTGCAGCTGATATCAGAGTACTTGTGGGCAGCAGAGCACCATCTAGTGGGCTGCAGAGCAGGACTTGAACTTTTAACTGGGTGGGAGTAACGGCATGCAGAGCCAGAAGATTTTCACATCTGACTTGGGTGAATTAAAGGTTTATGTCAAGCAAACCAGAGCTGCTGATTGTTGGAACAGTGTCTGACTCTACATGACAAGATCAACAACATATTTTAGATTACAAACATCAGGCTGACCTGGTTTTGCCACAGTGCATCACTACCTGTTTGGTGTAAGCTTCCTGCAGCTCCGGCCTCTCCAGCTCCACCTGCAGGCTGTTTGGGGCGGAGACGGGCAGGACTCCTGCAGTACGAGCAGCTCGGTTCACTGCGTCTGACAGGGACAGGTGTGGTCCTTCACACTGCGTCGTCTGAGGATGGAAACACTGTTACTGTCCTCCAGATGATAACTTAAAGACACAGTTTGATTTTTTACTTGTGTTCATCTTTATTCAGATTTTTCTTCTGTTATGTTACCTGTTCTGAACCAACATACCAAAACTAATTCATTTTATGTGAAAAGCTACTTCTGATTGATACTTAAGGGCATATGCAAAATTGCCTCCTTACACAGACGAGAGGACAGACATCAATTCCATCTCAGTGTGTCCAGGACGGAGACAAGTCAAGGATGTGGTAAGTCTAGCTTAGCACAAAGACTGGAAGTAGGGGACACCAACTCTGTTCTGTTTTATTAGCTGGCAAACTGCTGTCACCTATTCATCTTTTTTTTCTCTCTTCACAGTTACAACCACTGAAACCAGACAACAATGAGGACAGGACTTGAGTCACATAACTTGGACTTGGAGAAATCAGACTAAAATTTGATGACTTTAAATTCAACTTGACAAAATCAAGAAAGACTTGCAACTCGCATTAGACCAGGGACTTGTATCTTCATTTGGACTTGAGCCTTTTGAATACTTTCAATACTTGATACCTTCCACCAGACACGAAGATAAAAAGGTCTGGAAATTAAAAAGTGTGAATTCACAAATCATTTAATTTCCTTTAATTTCCTGAATCAACTCAACACTAATTCTCCAGATTCACTTTGTTTGAACCAATGACACAGCAGAACCATGAAGAAAACTAACATTACATCACTGAGCTCCAGTTGGAAAAAGTGATACCACAGATAATTTTGTTCAGAAAGTACAAGGTGGTCAACAAAAACAAAGTGCAGTAAAAAAAAAAAAAAAACAGAGTGAAAAAACTATAGACGGAGGTGCAACAATTTCAGCTTCAATCAACATTTGAAGTTGCACAAAGAACGGTAAGTTGAGGCTAATATTAACACAGTTATCAAGCTAATGCTTAGCTAATGTTAGCTTAACAGCAACACGTAACTCTGTAAATCAGTGAGGCTGAAACTCACTGTTACATTAGGACTTGTTTAGGACCTGAAACACAAAGTTCAGGACTTCAGACTTGGCAATCTACTTCAGTGCAACTTATAACTTGCAAAACAATGATTTCAGACAGATTTCAATCCAGACAGCAGAACTCCTAAATTTCAGCGGAACACTGCTCAAAGCTGGAGTTCCTACTCATGAACTCTGAAATCCATGAACTCCACTTTCATGAAGAAGTCGTTGTGTGACGTCAGACGACTATGGCAGCAGCCATGGAAGCCTAAAATAAAACAAACTATCATATAATCATATAATAAAACCTGTTCTGCGTTTAAACTGATGTCTTCATATACTGTCAGTGTTATTAGGTGGCTAAAAATAAAATGTATAATTGTATCTGTTACCCCACACATGGTTATTTCTCCTTTGTGTCATTTATACAAGGAGAATGCACTTCTGAGGGTTCACTTGTGTGTGCAGTTGCCAGAGAAATTTCATTCATTCATCTTCTGTAACCACTTATTCCATAAGGCTGGAGTCTATCCCAGCTGACATTGGGCGAGATTCACCCTGGACAAGTCGCAAGAAATTTGTCCTGTTCAATCATATTTTTGTTATTTTTGGCATTGAGCACCTGGAACACTCTGAGGTCAAGGGTTGAAAACTTAAACTAAATTCAGACCTCAGACGCAGCATTGGTCTCCTACAGTCTTGTGTTATGTGAAACTAAAGGTTGATGAAGTTGTCTACTCACCTTCCTCCTCTTGGCGGGCATCCCGTGCAGGTAGGCATCAGACAGCGGCGGCTGGGCTTTGATCTTCCTCTGAGACAGCATGTCATGTCTGATAATGGGAACCCATTCCTGCCCAAGACATTATTATTCAGTCACCATCCAATCAACTGATGCTCATATATGCAACTGATGTACAGCGTAGGCATCTTTATCTGTATAGTGCTGTTCATTCATGACTTTATGAAGAAATGAGGAGAATTAAGACAAGGTGGAAAAAAGACACAAGGCTTGTTTGTTTAGCCTGTATCCTGCAATCAGAACTCCTTATATTTTTTTAAACTGGAAACAAGTTAAACAAATGTCAAATATGACGGAGAAACCTGTGTTTCACACAAAACAGAGAAACAACACAGCGCCTTTGTTCAAATCGCCATCCATCCCAAAACTCAGAAAGAGATGAAGAAAAAAAATAATTGATGATTACAGGTGGGCTTCAGGTCACAGGTCTCATATGATGAGCTTAGTTTCAGTTCTGAACTTTGTGAATGGAGAAGCCATTAACCCTGGATTTGAATGTGATGGCAGGAAAAGCTCATTCCTTACAGGTGGAACAGCTGCGGCCCATTGCTCCACCTCAGGGGCCGCCTCCTCCCGCCTTGTTGGGGCCCCGGCAGGACACTGATTGTCCCCTGATGAGGCGGTGTTCTCTCCAGGAGATGGTCCTCTTTCTCCATGGTCTCCCGATGAAACCATGGCCTCCTCTGCTGTGGTGGCTGCAGCCGGAGACAAACTTTCCTCCATCTGACAGAAGGGTGGTTCACATGACACTGATTATTAACATCTGTACTGCAGAGGACAAACATGGGGATTCTGACTGTGCTGGCTGTGCTCAGAGCTGGGGAGGACAGGTCATCATAGGCATAGTGCTGGGCAGCAGGGTCGCTAATGTGATCATTTAAATGAAGGGTTCTTTTACCTTTTCTAACATCAAATTTAAGCACTTTTCAAGCATTTTCAAGGTGCATTTTCACGCTTTTCCAGCACCTTTCAGCTGTGGTAAATAACATATTTATATACATATACTCAAGACAAGTCTTTCACTTCTTCATCACATTAAATCAGATGCCATTGTGCTATAAACAACCAAAATTATGCTTCGTAACAGAATACTACAGAAAGGAGACAGATTAAAGGACAACTACACAAACCTTCATGTTTAAAATTGTGTCCCCTGTCTGTAAGTAGACTATACAAACTGCCTGAGCCTATATCAGACTCATTTCATTTATTTATCTAAAAAGCAAACTATTTAAACAGCAGTTTCAAGCATTTTATCCAAAATCCAAGCCTTTCAAACCTTTAAAACACTACATTAAAATACAAGTGTTTTTAAGGATTTCCAGCACTCATACAAACCCTGTAATTTTTTTTTTGGTGTGTTCATAATTATTAACAAGCACAATGGTGTGTGAACAATAGTATGCGTTCACACCCAGTACAAAAAATGAAGTTATTTTGGTATTGGGCGTGTCATGATGGGACATCCTCTCTGGTGTGGTGTGTTCAATTTTTCAGGGATTTTCAGTGAGTTAAATCAATAATAAGCTGACAAGCCAAGTTAACATCTAGCAGCATTGTTCTGACCAACATGATCCTTATTACAAACTGTATCATTGTGTTGCTGTTTGCTGCACCTCAAGCAAAGGCGTTACACAACAACTCATACTCCACATCACCAGGAACGGAGGCACATTGGGGAATTTAAAAAACAAAAGCCAAAACAAATGCTGTGGGACAATCAGTTTTGGTCACTGCAATCTGGACAAAAATCTGAAATCACCATCCTACCATTAGCTTCAAGAATGGAACAAAGACATGCCAGGGAAACCACAAAAAACTACCACAGGACTGTCACTCTGAGACTGTTCGGTCTCAGCTGGAACTATGAGATGTCTGTATCCTAACAGTAAGAGTGAAGGTGGAGGTGGCTGCCTGTGATCTGTGCAACCAACTTCTTCACATTCAATGTGGAAATGTAAACAGGAAGATTTCTAAACTGGCTGTCATGAATCAGTCTTGTACACAACTGGTATGTGATGGGTGTCGTACCAGGGAAATGTGTGCTCCCTATGTCAAAATGCGCCTCAACCATTTAAATAAGACGGGGGTAAATTTCATCCATCTGAACGCAATGAGCCTGTTGCAAAAAAACAGACGAAATAAAGCAATTGACGGCCAGATTAAAGGCTGCTGTGATCCTAACAAACAATGACTGTTTAAAAAATTCTGCACATGAGATTTGCTTAACACCAGACTGATCCTTTAAGAAGTGCCTTGACTGACAGATCAGTCTCTATAAAGAAAAATGACAAAGAACGAGACTCACCTCCACATTCAGACTCTCTGATGGTGGCTCCACCTCAGCCTCTGTCCTCTGGTTCAACTGGCCCTGAAATCACAGTTTGACAGTGTTCACCTGAGTCTGGGCCCAAACAGTCAAACCTTGAGTTTAAATCGAGTTGAACACAGTGTTTGGGCAGGGCAGCGCTGGAAAGATGCTATTTTGTTATGTCTGTATTCATTTGAATACTTTTGATCATAATGATCCAAATTAGATCCTCATTTTCAAATGTCTTTAATATTACAGTCAACATTTGGACCTGATCATGTTTGTGCTGCTCATATTGAACATCATCTGAACTGTGTGTTAACAGGCAGCTGGACGTTCATCAAATCCACTCAGTGTGTGTGTGCAGTGTGTCCAGCTGCAGCAGCTGAGGTTGGCTCTGCTAACTGATTACTCTGTATATTACCTGTGTATACATGACGTAGTTTATTACCTGCGTATAGACGGCATAGTTTCTTACCTGTGTATAGATGACATAGTGCTGGATTTGGTCCTCAGTAACTGGATTGTGTTCAAGAATGACATGCAGCCTCATAGACATCATACTGGTGAGCCAGTTGACGAGACTGGGATTGACTTCTGCAGACATCCTCCTCTACACACACACACACACACACACACACACACACACACATACACACACACACACACAGAGAGACATGCAGTAACTTGTATCACATGAGTAAAGCATCCTGCTGTGGTTAGAAGTGATGGATACTAACAATGCGGTGGTTGATGACTGCAGTCAGAGCTCTTTGCTCTCCTCCCAGACAGTACAGATTCAGTGCCAAACACTCAAACAGGCCCTGAGTGCACAGCAGCAGCAGCCGAGGGCCAAACGTGTGATCTGCACCAAGAAAAGACACAAAATCAGAATGGTCTATCAGAACCCAGCAGTACTGTGACTACACATGTTCACATAGCTACAGAATCCTCCTCTGAACACAACAAACAATAAAAAAAGACGATAACTTAAACAGTTTACTGGTGATAAGCGTCTGACTCATCCTCTGAATGAACTTACTGTTGCAGTGCAGGATATGAGAGGCCATCTGCGTGAACTGCTGTCTGAGGAAAGACAGATTGGTCTGGACGATGTCCACTCCTTCTCGCACTGTCACTGTGGCCTGGACACAACACACAATCATTTTGTCCATCAATACTCAGCACAGTGCATTAGAGGGACTGTAGCAGTATAGTATGTGTGACAGAGGTTGTCCTTACAAAGCTCTCAGCTATGTACTCCTCCAGACCGTTGATGAGCTCCTCAGCTGCTGTCTGCACAGAGGACACAGTTGGGTCATTAGATCTTACAGTGTTTTTCAGGCTGTGACGTACACACCCTGAGTGTGTGTTCAGTCCCACGTCATTCTTCTTGCCCTGCTTTCAATGACATCAAGCTCACTCTGGCCTGTACTCTCTCACAGTCTCACAACATTTGGCTAGCTGCCTGTTTCAAAAGCCATGACAAACACTCTGATGTATGATCAATTTATTTTTAAAAATTTTGAATGTCATATTTTAAACACAATATGCAATATTTTTCCACACTCTCTTTTGTTTTGTTTTTTCCAGTCTTATCCAGACCTACCTATGTATCCCTTCACCAACCAATCAAGTTGCAATTCACATCCACGTCTGTCCAAACTCATATATGAAGTGAAGACTGAATGAAGACTGCTGTATTAATTGTTATTATTAGAAGATGATTAATTATAACATATTATTCTAGTCATATTATTAAGATATTAAGTGTAGGTTTGGCAAAATGGAAGTTATCGCTGCACTGACAAGTGTGATTCTATTGAATAATTTTTAGTGAGAAACATGCTGTCTTTTCTTAGAGAAATGTTTTACAGAGGAGGACAGAGGACTGATAGAGAGCTGAACATTATGATGTCACAGTGAAGTTGATCTTTGACCTTTTGGATATAAAATGTCATCCCCTCATCATTTTATCCTGTTATGGGCTTTTCACACTACATATCCTTGGGCTAAGAGTTAACCCTGGAATAACTTAGCCTCTTTTCACACACCCATTGTTGACCCAGGGTCAAACTAAGTCCACAGCTGTATGATTCATACTGCCTTTCTTGTAGCTCTGGGTTAAAGTATACCCACATAGGTGTTTTTTGCCGTCAACCTGGCTATTTATCTTTGTTTTCTAATCTTTTGGCCCTGTTTCACACCGGCTGCTTTTAGCCCTGGGTTTAGTCTATTTTTAGGGGATATCCTCATCAACTCAGGGCTAACCCTGATCCAGAGCAAAGCAAACTAGCCCTAGACTAAAACTGGTCTTAGCCCACTCTGAAATGGGCCAAGATTGTGCCAGTGTGAAAGCTGTCTTCACCCTAGGCTAAGGGAGCTCTTGGCCTAGGGCTAACAGCTTAGCTAAGGGCGAAGTGCAGTGGAAAGGTCCGTTAGATACTTGTGTTAAATTTTGTCATGATTATGAATTCTTCAGTTGTAGTTAAAAACATGTTTGTGAGGTCACAGTGACCTTTGACCTCTAATCTACTCTGATCACTTCATCCTCAAGTCCAAGTGGATGTTTGTGTCAAATTTGAAGAAATCCTATCACAATTTTCTTGAGATATGGAAGAATGGGACAGTTGGACAACCTGAAAACATAAATAAAAACACCCTCTGTGTCAGCACTATTTCTCAGGTACCTGATGTCTGATATTCAGGCCAGTCTGGTACAGTAAGTTACTGAACCCTACTGACAACCAATCAACACAGAGAGAATCGGAGTGTATAAACAGATAGGAGGAACTCTCTCTGCAGCACTCACAGCGATGTTAGCATCAGTGGGCTCTCTGCCCTGGAGGTAGTGTTCAGTGAAGAAGTCGTGGAGTTGGGGCTGGATGCGGCTCAGAGGCTGAGCATTCCCATGAAGCAACAGCACCATGTCCACCATGGAGAAGCTCTGACACACCAGGGACAGCAGGTCTCCAAAGAACCCTGCGGGGACGAGCGGCACTTGAGGATTGGGACAAAATTGTATTTTGAAGGCATTTTGATTTTTATTTTTTAATTATGCTGGAAAATATATTTTAAGAGATCAAACTTTTGATATTAAACCC
This sequence comes from Lutjanus erythropterus, assembly GCF_056507025.1. Lineage (NCBI taxonomy): Eukaryota > Metazoa > Chordata > Actinopteri > Lutjaniformes > Lutjanidae > Lutjanus > Lutjanus erythropterus. The sequence goes on along the minus strand of NC_139332.1, from coordinate 2,113,474 downwards.
TGTACCTGGTCAACCTCCTTGTTATTACATTTTTTATTAAATGTAGATGTCAGCTCTGTCAGATGGAAAATCAGATGGAGTTGACGTCTTACACAGTTGACAAAATTTTTTCATTTCACATTATAGTCATAGTGAGCAGCCATTTTATTTTTTAAAGAGTCTCAGAGTTCACTTAATGTTAATCAAAATAAACATTTTTAAACCATAATTCTTATTTAGCTTTGATTTAGAAGGACTACAGAGTCGACATGTTATGGTTGAGACATCTGATAGAAATATTATTGAATGAATTTGTCTAAAAATAAGAAGTTCGCCACTGCTTGAATAGTATTCCTGCTTTTTTTCACCAAGAATTGAGACATTGTTGGTTTTAGATTTTGAAGGCTTTTAACACCTTTTTTTTTAATTGTTTCAAGTTGTGAATTCTAAAGCAAACTAAAACTTTCAGAAATTACATTTATTTCATATATAGAAATCCTTAAAGAACACATTTTCACCAAAAAAACAAAAGGAATTAGAGAGTTGCTATTAGTTATTTTTAACTTTTTTTTCTGTGGGACATAATTTCAAGAATCAGTGCAAAGTATCAGCAACAATCATAGTGAATATGTGACCTGTGAATGTTACACTTCAGTTAGAACTCATTCTAATGGCCTGATCTGATTCCAGCACATTTGATTTGAAGTTAAACGGTGACTGAGTTGTGTGTTGTGACTCACCCACAGCGTCTCCAGAGCCCGGAGTGAACAGGTTGCTGGTCTGGGACAGTCTCTGGATGAATTGGGCGATGCTCTCCCCGTTGCCCTGCTGAGCCCCCAGAGAGCTCATCATGGTGGACAGCACTCCCTGCACGATGCCTGTGAACAGCTCCGGGCTCAGGGAGTCTCCACCTGCACCACTGCCTGCCTGAGGTGGGGGAGGACCGGTGGACTGAGGGGGGACTGGAGCCCCAGGGCCACTGACAGGAGGCTGGACGCAAACAACAAACACATTGATGATCTGATGATCATGACAGCTGTACACATATTCAGACACATCAGGTGGGTTTCTATATAAACTGACCTGTGTGAAGTCTGACATGCCCTGGAAGAAGCCGGGTACTCCTGGCAGTGTCACAGTGATGGAGGGAGCTGGTCCAGAGCCAGGGCCCCCCGACCCGGCCGCTCCTCCCAGCAGAGAGCCGAGCAGCTGGGCCAGATTCCCCTCAGGACCGCCCTCTCCCGGCTGGCCCACAGAGGTAGTACTGGTGGTGTGGGTGGAGGTTTGCCCAGAGGTGTTGGCAGAGGCTGGGGGGGGAGATGTGGTGGAGGAATCAGATGAAGAGGAGGTAGAGAAGGAGGACTGAGAGCTGGTCGAAGAGGAAGTGGACATGGGATCACCTGGAGCATGGAGGATGGAAGACAGGAATAAAATAAGTTTAGCCAGAGTGATAATAACTGGAGGCAAATACTGAAATCAAACTGAAATCAAATATGAGAGTGTTGAGATGATTGAGAATCCAATAATGAGATATCTGCTCATGCTGGCTGGCAGTCTGACACCTGATTTCAGTCAGCATCCACAAATCAGTTCCACCATCAATGATCAGTTTACTAGACACAGGGAGTTCTACACAGCCTGTGAAAACACTGGAGGTGTGCAATTTGAAGACACAAGCATTTACCAGGTAGAGTGACTCATTTTGCACACAGAGTTGAATTAAACAGTGACTTGCAATAATGAAATTGATCGGTGCATCTGGCAGTGTGGCGCTAGCCAGAGTACAGAGAGGAGCACTGGGGGATTCAATTCCAGCATGTTAAATCAGCAATTAACCTTTGTTTTGTTACATATGATCTCACATCCCCTGTGTGACTGGATGAAGAACTGACAAGAGAATTCCGTAGATGTAATGCTGCCTGAAGGCACTGGAACAATGATTCACCACTTCTTTTTCTCCAAGTGAGGAAATAGAATATTCTTGGTTTGCATATTCCATTGTGTGTGTGTTTTTTTTAATTCTAATCACCAGTGTGTGGCCTCCATTAGACACAGAGAAATTTTAAGTGTCTTTTTACAGCTTTTTTTATATTAATGGGAAAAATGTGACGCAGACTCTCAGAGCTCATGTGGACTAACAGCTATGTAATATTCTCAATATGACTGAACTATTAATAAAGTCATGTTCTATATGGTCAGAATTCTGGATTATTAACCAGCTTCATTGGCTGTAAAAAAAAAAAAAAGTCTAAAATAAAATCTGGTATAGAGTATTCTTTTAAGGTTCAGGTGACCAAGATTTTCTTTTAAAAGAGCAGTGAAAACCAATTTTCAACCGGCTCTCTCAAAATGTCAAATTGAATTTTTGTTAATTTTATTACAGAAAGCAATGAGCTCTTACAATATTCACAGCCCAGAAACTGCAACCCATGATAAAAAAAAAGATATTTTTAAATTTTTTAATAAAAAGCAAAATTACTGAGCCTTGTGACCATCTGTCAAAGTCTGAAAAATCTGGATCTTCCTCAGGTGTCTTCACACACAAGCTTTGGTCATGTGCGAAGAGGAAATCAAACATGACAAATCCTGAGCAGGTTCTATTTACTAAAGAAGGCTGTTGGTATACAGTCAAAAACTCTGGAAAAACAGGTGGTAGATACTGTCAGAAGATGAGCCAATAAGAACTAGTTCTTAAACAAAATAATGCACCGTTAGTTCAGGACACATGGTTCTAACTGCAGGGATTTAAGCCAGTTCTAACTGACTTAAGTGTCTGTGTTCTCATGAAAAATATCTTGTCTGTTAGCTCCTCTAACTGTAGGAAAAAATGGACACAGACCTGTTTGTCCCGGCATCAGGAGTTGTCCTACCAGACCACTGATCATCTGGGTGAGGGAGGAGGGAGCCAGAGGGGTGCCCTGCTCACACAGGGGTGAAGGAGGCAGACGTGAACAAGCAGCTACATGCAAATTGCACAACAGCTAATCAGTCTTGTCAGTTCTCTGGCAATTCTTCAATCATTTAAGTCACTTTTAAATCAAAACTTTCAAAATTTCTCTTGTTTAAGCTTCTTAAATGGGAAAATGAACTGCTCTTCCTCATCTTAACATCATAATAAATTTCATATTTCTGTATTTTAGACAAAACAGGACATCTGATTACATTTTAATTGTTTCTAATGTTACATTATTCAAACAATTAATCAAGACGATAACAATCAGATTATTTGATTCTGAAAATAATCTTTATGTGTGTAGGTGTCACCTGTCCTGGTTGCTGGCCAGCTGTGGGTACGGTGGCCCTCAGGTTGATGGTGGTTCCTCTGGTTCCAACAGGTTGAGGGATGCGGGGGGAGAAGGATGGTCTGGTGATGACCACCCTGGCCTGAGCGGGGTGGGGGGGCTGAGGGGCAGCGGTTCCCTCAGCACTGCTGGGGGCTGATCCAGTACCAGGCACCATCTGAGCCGAGTGGCTGGCTGAGGCTGCAGCCGCCATGGCAGCGGCCTGATGGGAGATCTGGTGCACGATGGCCTGCATGAACTCAGGCGGCAGTCCTGGGAAGTGGACAGGGGTCACTCCTGGACACAGACAGAGGTTTGACCAGAAAAGTTCTTCTTACCCAAAGTTTCAAAATAAATTAGCTGGCTATTACCATGGCAACAAAGTACCCAATCACAGCACTCACCAGGCTGTCCAGGACCTGCAGCATTTGGCTGACCTGGAACTTGAGAGCCAGCAGCAGACTCGCCTGTTCAACACAACAAGAGCAGAAAACACCCATTCTTGAGGGCTGGGACAAGTAACGTCCTGCCAAAAAAAAAAAACCTTCAAAAATGATCAGTACCAACACTTCAATAGATAAGCCACACTCTGTTCTGAGTGTTCTAAGCAACTTTACTATAATGACAAACCTTGTGTTCTTTTCAGTACATGTGAAAAAAAGTAAATAAAAATAAAATAAAATAAAAATAGTGGGCTAAATAATAAAACACTGGGTCGGTTCATAGACACGTATATGTATGACATTTGCTATCATTGGTGGAACTTGAGGGAAACTACAGGGTTGCTGTGATTGGACAAAACTGCAAGGTCATGAAGGAAAAAGTAATGCATGAGTCAGTGGTGGCTTATTGTCCTCTCTCTGCACTTTACTGCCCACTTTATTTTTGTATTTTTGTGTCTGAAAGTCCGGGATGCTGTACTGTCACACTCTAACATGTCCAGTTCTGTGATGAAGTACCATCTATGTTCATCTGCATCATGACAACAGGCTCCATGGTCTGGTGGGTGATCCGGATCACTCGGGGCCCCCCCTGTCCTTGCTGATGAGTGGTCCCATTTGACTGAAGAGGTGGAGCCTGGCCCGTAGCCTGCTGATCTGACTGGCCAGCACTCTGAGAGGACTGGCGTTGTCCTTCAGCAGTCTGTCTCCCATTAGATGTCATGGTCACTGTTGTCCCTAGGTTTATCTGGAGGACAAAGACATGTTCACTCCAAGGTCCAGAATAAATTAATGTAATTATTATGGTAAAGTAACCTGCCGCCACTGTGACAAGATACTAAACATGTCTACCTGCTACAAAATGATTTTGTCTGCCATTTGTGAAATCTCTGTACTTTAAGATTGTAAACACTGAGTCACTGGTACCTGACAGTAGAGAGAATATAACATGCAACCTTAATCCTGACTTTTCTTAACTTACGAACTGCATTTAAAAAACATAATATCTATTAATGGTGACAGATGACCTAAAATTTTTACCTGCCACAGACAACATTTACCTGTATGTGGCAGGTGGCAGATGCTAATTTCATTCCCTGCTAACAGCAGTGCTTTGGCTGCTGCCTGGTTATTAATTAGCCTGTGTGAGAAACCAAACAGATGTTTCTGAACATCAGGAAAACCCACCAAGCAACATCTACAAACCATTTCCAATCAGCTTCATATAAAAAGACCTGTTAGGGTCTTGGTATTGGTTATTAGATGGGTCCTCTTAAATTAAAAGTGTTTGTCCTTGATTCTTTAATCATTACTCGCCCTGTCATACGTGTATCTGTGTTTAAAATGTCTACAAGACTGCCTGTATCCATAACAACAGCTGTCTCACTTCACCTGTCAGTGGCTAGCTTCAGAATGGAAGAGAAAAGACGGATGTTCAGTTTCAGCTTTGATGAGTCAGAGAAAATAATTTGTGGTGGAAGAGAGGAAACACCACCTTTTGTGACGTTTTCTTGCCAAGTACAATGATACAGATGACAGAGCATGTTGATCAAATTCAAAATAAATCATCTTGATATCTACACATTAATCCATGGTCTGGAAAATTCATGTTGTTCCCCATCTTTGTTATCATTTCCATACAGACCTATCAACAGTGGTGCTACCACTTGTGACAGTTATCAGAATCAGAATAAGAACTTCCCCCAAGCATAGGGTTTATGTCATCCTAAATTAGGACAGGAAATTCTTCAGTTAGGACACTTCAGTAATAGCCAGATTTCAGTCCTAAGATAGGATAGGATGATGTTAATATGTTCAGAATGCCTGAATATGTATTGATAAATAGGAGTTAATGAATAAGAGTGTAGGAACAGGATGAAAATTCTGAAATAAGTATTAATAAGGGTATATGAATACAGTAAAATGTTGCAAAATATTGCTACAAAATTAATGTTTATTGATTTATATAAGTGTGTGTGAATAAGAATATAGTAACCTGATATACTGACAGAAGGAATTTGGTTGGCAATACTTTTCTGATTTTAATATCATAACTGTCTGCAAGTGTCTTAAATTATGTCATGTTTTTCTTTCTTTCTTTTTCTTTTTTTTTTTTTTTTATTTGTGTGGACCCCAGGAAGAGAAGCTGGTGCTCGACATCAGTTAATGGGGATTGAATATCCTACATTTTTTCCTCAATGCAGTTAGGAAACAGGTTTCTGCAATACCAAAAATCCTAAATGTCATCCTAAACTGAGATAAGAGAGGATTTCAGACCTCTGTAATGAGGCCCGAGGGCTCTGTCTATCTGGATTAATATTAGTGTGTTTCTCCACAGCTGCAGAAATCATGAAATACCCCACACACAAGATCAGTGTGGTGTGAACCTACTGGAATGGGCATGTGTGGTAGACCAGCTTGCAGCAGGACTGGGTGGGTGTAGTGGGCCATGGGGCGGACCACATACAGATGACGTGGAGGGGAGGTCGCTAGGTTACAGCGTAGGTCACCGAGGACAACTAAGGTGTTGCCAAGGAGACGCAAAGCATCTCCGACCAGGTTGAGAATGCGCTGGTCTTCCTCTCTTTCCTGCATCTGTGGGTGAAGACAGACAATGAGGAAAGGAGATACTGCTGTGTTGGCACCTGTCAAATGTTTGTATTCAGTTAAACAGACAGTACACAGTGATCACAGTGGAAATGTTAGCATGTGCAGCAGTGCTCTGTCACTTTGTTCTTAGAGCCCATACTGTGAAGTGATTTTATTGTTCTCCTTACGTTGTTGTTGTAGTCTGCTGAGGTGGCTGCTCCAAGAATGGAGTGGGTCCTCTCTATGAAAGGACGGAGCCTCTCCTCCACCCTCCTGACCTCAGAGAGAACCTCCACAAACTCTGCTGGACTCGGGTGACTGAGGAGGACAAGTGAAGGAATCAATTAAACAACAAAGTACAGCTGAAATAGTTAGTATTGTGATGTAAACCACTTACACCTGGTATTAACATGAGATCTGGATCTCAGCTCCCTGGCAAAAGCTGCAAGTAGCAGCAATGACAAGAAAATCTTCCTTCCCAAAAAGTGACCTAACAATGAGTGACATCCATCTGTATTATTGCTTCGCTTGGTCTTGGTGAGGCCATGTTTGTTTACCCATTCACCTGCTCTGCCCAACTAATTTGTATAATGAGATCTGACCACAATGTGGGCACAAGTGAGATAACAAGAATGTATTATAATTGTGCATGATCACATGGTAAAAAGAAAGAGGTGCTGATGGGTCCACTCAGACTTGGACTTACTTGGGTCCAGTGTTGGCTGGTCCATCAGTTTGGGTGGAGGTGGAGGACGATGGAGCAGGAGCAGAGCTGGTGTCCATGGGCTGTGATGCTACAGGCTCACTAACAGAGGAGGAAGATGGCGGTGAAGAGGAGGAGGACTGAGGTACCTCTGGCTGAGACTGAGAGCTGCTGTCACTGGAAACTCCCTACAACACATGAATGTATCACACACACACACTGAGTGCTGTCATCTGTCCTGTTGGTCCAATGAAGCAATGTAAACATACTGGCAGCATCCAGCTGATGAGCCAGTGAGCTCCTGGGAAATCATGACCATTATGGAATTTAAGGGTATTTACATACTGTAGAAGTCATAAGTATAAGGAACACTGACTGTCAAATCTTAGAATTTGAGAAGAATGTTGTAGTATTTTGAGAAAAAAGGTGTAAATGATACAACAATATAGTCGTAAGAATCTCTAGAAAAAAACTGCAATCATGATATCATCATACCCAACGATATATTACATTATTAAACAGAATATTACAAGAAAACTGAAAATAATCTGTAAAAGCAGAAATTATTATAGTTGATATTTATTGGCTATAATAATGTCAGCATTGAAATAACAAGATAAATTTCCCATTACTGGCAATTTATCAGCATCAATGTTAATTATATATCTGTATATTTTTCACCTCAGTAATCCTAATACTGCATCAGTACTATATCATCCAACTTTAGGCAAGGCATAATTGCTGTTGGCCCTTTTTGGGTGAAACTAACCACTTTAATTTGACTGGTGCTCAATACAAATTTCAAAGTCTTTGCCAGTTTAAACACAAAATTAGTTCAAAAACCGTAGAGCTGTTTTAGGACAGTCAGATACGCAATTATGCTATGTATTTGTCAATCAATGATAGACACTGTTCTGTAGAAAGAAAGACACAGTGGTTCTTTTAATGTGGACAATATTGACATATTCAACTACCTTACTGAATCTCCAGCTAATGCAATTCAGATATCTGTCACTGTTTATATCCTTCAGACACTTTACGTTGCTGTTTTGATATTGCTTAACCAAACTCTATTCTAAAAGCAGCTGTTTTATGATAAGGCCATATTTTTTGACAGTGGTGTCCCACCACTAAGACTCTTTTGTGATTGACTTGGATCCACAGACACAATCAGCACACGTCATTTACTCAGTTACATCATTAACTGAAGAGTTTGACACAAACACATACACACTAACTGGTGGCTTTTACAGAGCTTATTTTCTCCCAGAGGGGGCGTGGTCATGGGATGTGGCCTATGGCTGCTCTCATTCATACACAACTACACCATTGATTCCACAGCAACCTTACAGAACAGTTCCTTTTTAGGTCACCCAAAGCATGATGGGAACTGTAGTGCCAAAACCAATAAATTGAACATACTAAATGGAAAGAACGACAAAGAAACAGCAGTAACAAAATCCATGACAATTAGCTTGCTGATGATTTGTTGATTGATTTGTTGGTAGCCCTGCTAATTCCGAAAATGATCAATAATTGACTCAGCTAGCTAAAACATGTAGTGACAATGCCATCAGGCTTTGAACAACAGCAGGAGGTGTCATGTACCTCCAGCCTGTGGATCAAGGAGCAGGCGTCTCTGAGCAGGTTCTCAGCCAGCTGCAGCCGCATCCTGGGCTCACTCTGCACAGACTGGTCCAAGTTGATCTGCACATCCACTGAGCCATTGCTCTGCACGCACAAACATCTGTCAGCTTTACAGAAAGAGTGAGAATGAAGGAATAAAGAAAAGACTGAAGAAATAATGAGCCTTTACCCCGGAGCTGGTGCTGACCCTGGCATTCCTTCCAGCTTCTCCCACTCCAGCCATCATCTGCTGCACAGACATCTACAAAACAAACTCCAGCTGTCACACAGCATCAAACTGTTCAGAGCTGTCAGAAACACACAGTGACGTTCTTGCTGTATACAGCCAGCTCATCCCCACCTGTATCTGCTGAGGGTCCATGATGTTGACTGGCAGGTTGAAGGTCCCCAGCATCACGTAACTGTTTCCATTGCGGTCATGTGGTGCGCCCTGGGAAGAGGTGGAGGCATGGCTGCTGCCGCTTCCACCCTCTATCCCACCAGTGGAAACACCCGCACCCCCAGAACCAGACATGGTAGCCTGAGGTGGGGCACGCTCCACCAGGTGGATCACCTTCCCATCTACATCTGAAGGAGGCACAAAGAGATGGACATCATTATTAAACACTTACTGCTCCTAAAGTGTATCAATTGGCTGCTTTTTTCCATTTTAGATACTAAATAAACTCTTCTTGGCATATCAGTGTTGCTTTTATTTGAGCTCTGGCAACTGGTAACAGTATTGTGCCAGTATTTTTGATATTTCACATATAATGATGTAAGATTTGCAACAAAAAAGTTTTCTTTTTTTTAATGACTCGTACAAAGGAAAGAATTAACTCAAGATCCCATAAGGCCTGTATTCATAAAGATCCTAAGAACACTCACAGAGACCTCCTGACTTAGCCTAAAAATTCCTAGCGAGGAGTCATAGCTTAGGAGTGATTTCGGAAACACAGAGACAGAAACTTGTTAAGTATGACTCGTGCTTTTAAAGAATGCAATTGGTTGATCCAAAAAAGATTTAAAAAAAAAAAGGTACTCTTTGTGATGCTGGGTATAGAATGGACAGTAACATCAATAGAAGTGAGTCTCAATTAAGACATGTAATTATGAGTACTATTTAAGAACTGTTGGATAAATTGTAAGCCAAACTTGAAAAATGTTTAAAAACACAGACCTACTTACACCACAGAATGTTCACATGCTGGTAGTTGTTATATTTATTTATGTATGCGTATTTACCAAGCTGGTAAATTTGGTAATTAATATATCTGATATTAATGGGGGAAGCCTACTGTGTCCATGAATGCCCTTTTGTGAACCTGCGAGGTGTGGACATCCAGTGGAAATGAAATGAACTGTGTCTCCATATAAAACTGTGAAAGCACTGTAACTATGATCACTCTGCTGATGGATCACTTTCATTTATGGCATTATAGTGTTATTGTATTACATGGGAGATTTATCAGCCTTGTCTGGTTTTATTTTCTTTTGTAAAAACAGTTTGTAACATTGTTTACAAAGTGATATATAAATAAAATTCATTATCATTATTATAATTGTTGTTGTTGTGTAAGCTCATCCCTAATGAGATCGGCTACAAACACTGCCTAATCCGTCGCGGTTTACTAGCTCAGTGTCTTTCAGCACCTCTGTTTTTCTGACACTTTCTCCTTTTAAACTCTTTTTAAAAGTCCTCCTCCCTCCACCTGACAGTTCATCTTAGGAGCTCTTTTGAGGGCTAAGATTCTTTGTGAATAACTGTTATCTTTAAGTTAGTTTTTAAAGGCTAACTCTTAACTTTAAGAGGAAATTCTTAGAAAACATCATAATTCTGAGAATTTTAACACTAGGAGCAACTCTTTGCACCAGGAAGCTTTGTGAATATGACCCCAGGTCAACTTCCAACTCAGGGAGTCTCTCTGAGTCATAAACTAACTTGTTCATCTACACACCCCCCGTCAAAGAACGAGTCGTTCATGAACACACACCTCCGAGCCAAAGACTGAGTGAACCAGGCTTGAGGTTGTGGGAAATCTCTGAATGGGAAGTGAGCAGTAACTACCAGGTCAGACATATACTTGTGTTTAAATGACTGTGGCATCTAAGAGAGTTTGAGTTTATTTAAAGACTAAAAAAGCTTTTGGAACATAGTGAACTCACCACTCAGGTAATCAATTAATAATTGACTCATCAATTAATTTTTTCAGATCTACAATTCGACAATACAATGATAAAACCAATAATCATGATATAGAATTTCAAACTGTTAATGAGTTTCACTATTTGTTAGACCTGGGATTGAAAAGTCAAAATGGCTGCTGTGAAGACAATTACTTCAACTTCAGTTTCACTCCACCAACATCAGAGTTTCTGATACTGCTGAGGTCAAAGGCAAAGGTGAAGAATCTATCAACACATTCATTGTTCATCCCAAATCATGTATCACTCCTGTCTGTGTGTGTATACTGTAGGCTAGCAGGTTTCATTGACTCACTGTATTCAGTCAGCGTCCTGTCATCCTGCAGCACTCTGCCCTGGTAGATGAGCCTTTGCTTGTCCACTGGGATCTCCACTGACGATGCTATGTGCTCTTTGAACTGCTTCACTGTCAGCTGGGAGACAAATCGCGCGCGCGCGCACACACACACACACACACACACACACACACACACACACACACACACACACAGTCATTATCTGTCAGTGAGACAGGAGGGACGAGAGGAGTGTAAGCAGAGCAGTGAGAACATCACCTCTCCTCTGACTGTGTAGCTCCTGCTCTGAGAGTCCAGAGTCTTCACAGTGACTTCGATCATCCCGCTGGACTCCATATTACACACTGTCTGCAATGATCACAAAGTTAGTTAGAACTGGAAATGAAGAGCTCTCCAGCTGAACTGTACTACTGTACATTAGAGGTTCCCTTCAATACAGCTGCATCATAAAGCTTCAGCATTTTATCCACAATTAGCTACACGAAAAAATATGGTGAAATAATCTCAAGAAGAACCTGTTTACAGTCAGCTCCTGAGCCTTGTTGTTATTAGCCAGCTAAGCTAACGCTAACCAACGTTAGCTAAGCCCAGTTACCGGGAGGCTAGCAGTGCTAACAGCTAATCTCCTCTGGGGAGGTCTGTGTCCTCCTTCAGCGGTAAAACAAAGCAGTCAGACGGCCTGCTGCCTGATTCACAGTCCGCCACAGCCCGGAGAACTGTATCCCGCAATAAACTCTGGATTACAGGCTGAACACATTCAGGTTGAGCTAAGGTAGCTAACTATCTTAATTTTCCCAAATAAAACACGGCTCTGGATGCTACGTCAAAGGACCCCAATGACGTCAAAAGGATCGTCTGTTTCATGCCTGAGCCGTTTAGTGTTTTGACAGCTGTCACTTCAAGTGTTCATTTTAAAAAGTGTTGAACATGCTGATAATTATTTTTGCTTTCACCTAAATATGTCATTATACATACAGAAAAATAAACAAATTAAATTAAATATTATATTTATAATATAATATAATATAATATAATAGAATATAATATAATAAAATTGAAGTAAATATTATTATTATTATTATTATTATTATTATTATTATTAGTAGTAGTAGTAGTAGCAGTAGTAGTCTTAATTGTGTTTTTTACTGGTGGAATTTGTTGTTGTAGTGTTACTGAAGGAGGGATGATTATGTTTTCTGTTCTCTTCTATCCTTCAGTCTTGGATGGATGGAAGCCCATTTCTGCCAGTACAAGAAAGAAAAAAATCCCATTGGAAGCCATTATTATGAGATTTAAAAGTAAACGTGATGAGATTAAAAAAGATGAAATCATGAGTTTAAAATAGAATTTCTAAATCATAAGTTTAAAAGTCATTATTATAAGATAAGTAGTCTTAATTCTGACATACAAAAAATCATAATTAAGAGTTAAAAAGGTGAAATAATTAGATAAAAAAGTCATACTCATGAGACAAGTACAAATAAGAAAAAAACAAAATGATAAAACCAAAAGTGGAAATTATGAGATTAAAAAAAAATCATAATTATCAGATAAAAAGTTGAAGTTGAAATTCTAAGATTAAGGGATAATTATGAGATAAAAAGTCATACTTAGGAGAAAAAACTGTAAAAACTTATGAAAAAAGTCAAAATTGTGAAAAAAAAAAAAAAGTCATAATTGTGACAAAAATTTAAATTCTAAAATAAAAACTCATAATTATTAGGTTAAAGGTAAAAATTATTTTAAAAAGTTGAATTTACTAGATGAAACTTTGAAATGCTGATTAAAAAATATGACTGTATATCTCATAATTATGATTTACCATGGCGATAATGTTTCTTTTACTGGCGGTAATGGGCTTCCATACAGTGTCGTGTGTCTGACACACCTCAAGTAATGCCTTTGAAGGAGCGTGTGTGTGTGTGTGTGTGTGTGTGTGTGTGTGTGTGTGTGTGTGTGTGTGTGTGTGTGTGTGTGTGTATTCCAAGCTGAGGACGGTTGTGAAGAAGTCTCCGGACAAGTTGAGGCAGAAGTGAAGGTGTGGCAGCAGCCGTCATGAGGAGGAGTCCACTCTCTGTCTCTGTCTGTGTCGTTCAAGTGTCACAGGAAGGAACTTTAAGGAACTTTTCCTGATGTCTGTCCTCATTCGGCGTCGTGTCAGCAGACGGACGGTATATTAGAGGCAGGAGGAGGAGGGCTGATCCTGAGACAGCGGCGGCAGCAGGAGCGTCACAGGCTGGATTTCTCTCTCTGTTGGGGAACTTAAATCAACGTTTGATGCACATGTTGCTCAGAGGATCTGGAGGAACGGAACGATCTGTCATGAAGAGAGCTTAATGTTGTAACTGCTGGAGAAGAGGTAAACAGACAGGAACACACAGTGGAATGAGCTGATTTTTTTTTACAGTGCAGCGGTGAGCAAAGGTCTGTCAGGGCTGGAGTAATTTAATTCAAATGACTTGACACATTATGAAGTGGCACAGTGGTTCATTCAGGACCACTTCCTTACAACCTGACAGTTCTCCTGTCAGTCCACTGATAACTGTGTCTGGGCTTATTTTCACACAGGGTTTATGGAAAAAATTTGACCTACAATTTCAAACTTTTCAAGTTGCAAAAATCAATTATTCATTGACTATTAAATTAATTGCTAACTATTTTGATAATCGACTAATCAGTCTGAGTCACTTTTAAAATAAAAAAGTCCATATTCTTTGATTTCTTTCTTTGTTAACATGATTTCACCATCTTCTGACATTTTAAAACTAATAACCATTAATCGATTGATTAAGAAAATAACTGTTAGTTGCAGCCCTAGATAAAAACAACTAATCGATTAATCAGCAAAATAATCAATAGATTAATCAATAATGAAAGTAAATAGATGTAGCCCTACACCGTTCATTCTTTGATTTGATGCCACTTGTAACATTTCATCAGTCAGTTTCTTTACTTAGCTTAAAAAATACCTGGTCAGTTGAATGTATTTTAATCATGTGACAAAGTTCAATGTGAAATTATTGGATTAATACAGTTGTATCTTATCATGTTTGTTGAATTTAATGAAATGGTTTCTATCAAAAATATCAGTCACACTGAAGCAATGCAATTTTCCTCAGACTCTAAACTAATAAAATGACATTGATAGCATATGATTTCCTTAAATTTTAACACATTTATATGACATTAACTCAATGTAATTTTATGTCAGATCTAACATTAATATATAACATTTATCGCATGTGCTTTTCCCCAAGTTAAATTTCCCAAAATTACAATGTACATTTCTCAGATATATTTTTCTTTTGTCTGTACTGCACTAACACAATATTGTTCTGATCTTACACAGGCTGTTGTTTGATTAAAGCAGCTTTTTCATCTTGTTGCGTACATTTCCATACCTTCACAAATATGCAGTCAGACTGTGTACACTACATGAGCAAACAAGCCACAAGGTCTTTGTGATGATTACAAATGTCCCATACAAATTTTACACACTTGCGTACAAACTAAAGGATATACTGCAAGAAAAATCTCCACATTAAAGACATCGCCAGAATGAAAGAAAAATGAGAAATTACATAGAGAATAATAAATGAAAAACATTTCGATAAATTATTTAAATAATGCTGATTTATTTCACAATTTCCTTGGTGGAAATGAGCTTTACTGGACAGGTTTCTAAGTTTTGACTTCAGTTGACATGTTGATCTCTTCAGTACCTGCAACAAAATAAAAAGAGTAAAAATACAACAGAATAGTAAATACTAAAACTTTAAGTCTAATAATTTCAGTGTGGGGGACTGCTATGACTGCTGGAACTCGTGGGAAACTACAGTCATTGGTCAAATTTGCAGAAAAAGTTACGGTAACCGGACGAAATTGCAAGGTCATGCAGAATTCATGGGGACTGGTCTGTGAATAAATTAAGAGAGGTTCTAAGCTTTTATTCTGGACCTTGGTTCTCCAGTGAGCTGCCATTCAGTGAGTGTTGAGCACTTCATTGTGTCTGTGACCCATTTCTCTTTTCAGTTTTATTGCCTCTGCTTTATTTAAAGATATAGTTCAGATTGTTTGAAGTGTGGTTGTAGGAGGTCCATACTCAATGTATCACCAACAGTAGATGGAAGTAGACACGCCTCCAGTATGGAGACACAGTTTAAAGGTCCAGTGTACAATATTTATGGGTATTTATTGTCAGAATATGACAGAAATGCAATATAAGATTCAGAAATTTGCTTAGATTGGTGTATTATGACTTGCAAATAACAATTGTTGGGTTTTTGTTGCCTTAAAATGAGCCCTTTAGACCAGTCATTTCCAAAGACTCGGTGGTGACCCACAGGTGGGTCACAGGATATTTTATTTTGGTCTGCAAAAAAATAAAAAACTGTGGAAGAAATTCTGTAAAATTTAAGATTTATATCTGCAGTACGTCTTTTATAAAGTGTTGAAAATGTGTGTATTGTATCAATGATGGGAAGAAAAATCGAGAGCCTGTAAATTCCACTTAAATGCACTGATTTTGTCTCATTAATGAAACAGGCTAAAATGTTCTATTCTGTAAAAACAGAAAAGTTGAGAAAATTCAAAATTTCAAGTTAACTTACCTCAAGAGATTTTTGAGTTTTGAGCCCATCTCAAACTCTTTAGTTTTAAAAATATTTTACCAACTAATAATGTTTGTTGAGATAATTCACTTTTCTTCTTTAGATAAACTTGAATCTTTGAGTTTTAGAACCCCCAAGAAATTGTATTTCAAGAAGTTGTTGTTGCTTTAAATTTTTTTAGGTTTGTTTTCTTGATGAGAGGAAATAAAAAGATTGAGGTGGCCTGTTAACTGAACATAAATGCATTTATACTGTATACAGTTATAAAGTATTTAATGTGTATGCATGCATTAAGATAATATATGGTGATGTAGAAGTGGCGGTAACGATGGTCAGAAATGTTCATTAATGCAAAAATTAATTCTCCCAGGATTTATTGATGAAGCCTGTTGTGAACTGGGTCATAATGGTTTGTTAAAGTTATAAATAAAGTTTGAGAAACACTGGTTTAGACAAATCAAACACTGACTCTAGATACAACCTTTTGCTTTTTGCACAAGTTTTGTGCTTGGAAGTGAGGGATGAGATGAAATGTTTGCAGTCCACAAGCTCCCTGTTACATGTCAGTAAATCCTACACACTGGTCCATTAAGGGTATGTGATATTTAGAATATTTCTGCCACTGTCAACCAGACTTTTCTGATGGGAAACCACCATTGTATAAGCAGAGTAAAGCCATCAGACTCCACTGACAAAATCAGTGATTTTACCTCACAGAACACAGGAGTTGTTGAAGTACTGCTGCTTTGATCGATTAGGTCTTCGTCTTGTTGGTTTGTGTTATTGTGTGGCTTCTGTGAATCTAAACTGACCCTTTAAAACACTGCAGCTAACAGATTGAGGTGGTGGTAGACCAGCAACTCCTGTGTTTTGTTAGGTAAAATTGCTGTTTTTGCTAAAGGAGTCTGGTGACCTTTGGAGAGTGATATCTGTCTTATGTAAGGCCAGTTTCCTGTCACTAAATGCTGTCTGACAGCAAGGTAAAGCTGTGAAAACATTCTACATTGACTATGGGTACCTCACACAACCCCACTTCAAAAATCTGAACTATCTCTTTAATAGGCTGTGTGTAACTGCAGTTCTTCACTGCTCTGACCTCTTCTTAACCCTTTTACTTACTTTCTGTTCTTTTATCTTTGCAGCACTTCCTTTTCCTCCGTTCTCTATCACTTATCATCCAGCCATCATGCGTAGGTTCAGCTCTGAGGGGTCCCTCCTGGACCTGGACTTCCTCCCGTGGAAGAGGGTAGCACTGAAGAACCAAGATTATGAAAAGAACAGGGATTTTGGCACCTACACACCTCACTTACAGGAAGATGAGCTGGACGGCCCAGCCTGTCCCACCATCCTGGAGCCCGGGGCGAGTCCCGGCGAGGTGGAGAAGAGGGGGCTGGCGAAGGAGCACAGCATCAGTGTGGAGAACCTCAGCGAGCTGGGGAAACTGGACAAGAGCCACCTGGGAGTGTGCATCATCAGCGAGGGCTGCAGGGCCTACAGTGACAGCCAGCTGGCCCCGGGCCCCCAGGGCAGCACAGATAGCATGGAGAGGGATGACCTACCTTCCCCATCCCCTTCATCTTCATCCTCTTCCAACCCCTTCAAATCCACGCAGAGGCAGCACCACATACCCAAATTGTCCTCTGCTAAACTGCACCTCAAGAGTCTGTTTGGACAGGTGGGACACCATTTCAGTTCCAGTCTACACTGCAGAGCAGCTGATAGGCTCTTATATAGTAATATAATACTGTAAAAATTGACTTGCAGAGACTTAAAGGGATAGTTTAGATTATTTGAAGTGTTGCTAAAAAAAGCAAACATCAATATCAGCTTAACTTTGCTGAAACTGTCATTATATAAGCCTCTCCAAACTCCTTAAGGAGAAACAGGGTGGTTTTCTCCCTAAGGAGTCTGGTTGGTTTGGAGAGACCGATATTTGTCTTGTAAAACAGCAGTTTCCCCTAAAATAAAGTCTGTCTGACAGCAAGGTAAAATAGTGCTAATATTCTAAATATAGTGTACACTTAAATTGATGAAGATTTTTTTTTAGGTGTCTAACATACATTTTGCTGCTGACCATGTCCACAGCAGGACATTGCTTAGCTTCCTGCACCAGTGCTCCCTCTGCTTCTGCAAACTGGGGGCAAGCCCACCACCATCTACTGTAGGTAATAAACTGACTTTAGAGAAGAACCTCATACTTTAAAACCTGTTTGCATGACGTCAAACCATCCAATGATAACCCGGACTGCAGTCAAAGCAGACATTTTGTTCACAAATTTCCCAATGTACGTGCTTAAATGTTATCATATTTTCAAACAGATCTTCTTAGACATGCAGCAGACGCAGAGCAACATTAGCATTCATTTGGAGTCATGTTTCTGAGCTTCCTGCTGCAGTGAGAGTGAAGGACTCAACCAGCAGTAAAGTTGTGGGTTGGAAAAGCAAAACAAAGAGCTGAAATACACTGTAAAGAGGTTTGTCAAGCTGAGGGCAGCTGCAGAGTTGGTGATGATTCTCTATGGGTTCATCACTACAAGCATCTTACACATACTGATATGATCCATTGTTAGCATGACATTTTGATTAGAGCTATTTTAAATGAACTGTTTAAGCTTGACTCAATAGTTAAGTTGAACATTTTAAGCCAACACAAACATACATGTCAAACATGTCCTACAAGTACTGTGGATAAAATCACACAGACACTGAACCAACAGGTCCATCTCCAACTGACAGTTGGGACTTTATTTAGTAATGATGACAATGTGATGTTTTAAAGCTTTAAAAATCAAAGGGTAACTTCAGTGTTCTTCCCTTGCGTTTTGTGCCTAAGTAACTAATATGGAATACAATACTTGAAACTGGTCCAGTATTGAGTAAATATGTGGCAGCCAGCAGAAGTGAAACTCAGCTGCAATGTAATCCTCCGTCCAGCTGCACACTGTCAGTCTGTCCACTTAAAGTGCTTGTTTTTGTCACTGATAGGCTCAGATTATTAAACTTAGTGTGTGACAACATTATAGAAAGGATCTATGTGCATCATAAGCTGTACCTTAAGGTCTCCCTTTAGCTTACAGGCTGAAATATACCTAACCTCTCCATAACACTAATCCAATTAGTGAAACATTCTGGAATTTTATTTATGTATTATTTTTTCATGTAACAGAGTTAACGGAGGATATGGCTTTTCTGACTGCCTGGTTAGTCTATAGTAGCCTGAACCTCAGACTGACCCTGAGAGCTAAATGCTGCCAGCAGAGGAGCACAGAGCTGACACAGACCACATACATATGTACGTACGCATGCATGCACGCACTGCTATTAAACATGGATATGCTGCTACAGGTGTCTTTCGTGTAATGACAACAAATTTGTATTAGACCTTTTGCTTGTATGAGAACAAAATCATTCACCTATTTAGCTCTATCATTTATCCTGGGCTTTCAACAAGTCACAGACTGTGTCATATGTCTCCATTCATACTCTGTTTTATATTTTGTAGACTATAGGTTACATATTTTTTGGTACTATCACAAAGTCTCGCCTGGACTATTGAATATATTAAGCAGATGATCTTTAGTAGGCATATTAGATTGAGGTAAAATGATTATGGCAACACTTGTTATATTAAAAACTTTACAAGTGATCAATTGATGTGTGCACTGTGGCAAAAGATAGCTTACAACTTACGATGTACCTTAGCAGCTCTTCTTTAAGGGCATCTGCTAAGGGATAGTAGGAAAAGAAAGTCTTTTCATAACATTGTTAGACACTGTCAGTGACAAAAACACTTTTAGTGGACACACTTGGAGGGTGTGTAGCTGCCTGAAGGGATTATGTTGCAGTTTCACTTCCACTTCCCTCGATACTGGACTGATTTCAAATACTAGAGTTACCCTTTAAGCTAGACTCAACAGTTGAACATTTTAAGCCAATGCAAACATAATGTCCTACAAGTGCTATGGATGAAATTATGTAGCTACTGAGCCACCATGTCAACAGTCCATCTCCACCATGACTCCATCTACTGATGATGACAGAGTTTTAAAGCTTTGGAAGAAGCCATTAAGTAGTTTTAGTTGGCAACATGCAATATCCAAATCACACAACCAGAACTAAATCACATTTTTTTGAAAAAGAAAAAATGTGAGAAAATGGCATTATAATGAGGTACTGCAGTGCTGCAGAGATGACCTGACCTAAAAATCTTATTCTCCAGATGAAAGAAAACATGTTTATTTGGTTCAGACCTCAATAAATATCACAACATCACAATTTTAATAGTTTTTTTCTGCAAACATGAAAATTGTGATGCAAAATTGATCATTTCCACTAATCATAATGCATATTGTGGTACACATATCACGTACACTGAACACTACATACAGGGATCAGAAATTAATTAACAGTTAATAGTATAATAAAGTGACTGTACATATAATTTATTATAAAAGTGTGTTAAGTTATTCTTTATATACTTGAAAATAACAAATAAGCATTAGTAATTTATTGACAAGATGACAAACATACATACATACAATAGATGTTCTCACCTGTCATTGTTGTAGCTGACTTCAGAGGTTTAAACACAGTTCTGTGTCAAAGTGAGACCTGGAGAGATTGATGATGGTTTCAGAGAGTGAAAGAGGAGGAAGATCTGCAGTGATCTTTGTGCTTTCTGTTTCAGAGTCCACATTCCTCTAACTCCAACCTGTCCAACACAGAACAAAAAGACAGGTAAGAATCTATTTGACTTCTTCTTCTTGTTTATTGACAGATTATAGATGATCTCACACAAATCTTCTCCACATTCACAAGATTTCTGTCACTGTCCTTACACAAACACTGGATGTCTTAAAATAAAATCGTGTTGATCCTGAAGGCAAGTTTTTTAATCTTCCCCTCCTGATGAGCTGTAATGATAACAGTATCTTTTAATCTGCTCTCATTTGGCTGACCTCCTCCTGTCCTTGTGTGATCTGGTCCACAGTGCTAAAGAGAGGAGGTCTCGCCTGCACTTCATGCGTCAGTGGAGTCAGGTGGGCCACAGTAAGAGGAGGAAGATCGCTCGAGAAGAACTGGAGAAATGGGCGGAGTCTCTGCATGACCTGCTGGCCAGCCAGAGTAAGTGTTGCTATGTTCTGAGATTGAGATTCACTTTAAATGTTTAATTAAAGTGTTGTTTTGAGGAAGTGAACAAATCCACACTTTTTTAGGGGAAGTTGATAAACTGGATCATTTTCCATTAAATCATTGAACTAAGCAGAGAAGTATAGAGAAATACAGAGGTCTGTCAGCTCGTAACACTCGTTGGTTCAGAGGAAGAAATTGCTGATCATTCATATTTCCATGTCAACAATAAATAGCATTGATCGAGGCTACAGCAATTGTGCTGCACACTTGCTGCATGTGGTGTAAAATGGCAATAACTGTGATTTTACTGTGAACTCATATCTGTACCTGTTTATTTTGATTAGCTGGAAGTAGTTCATTTTCTAGTTTCTCGTCTGTTTTCTAGTTAGCGACCTAAGCATCTGCATTAGTATAGACAGGTGGAGGACACTGACCCTGGCTATGATTTAGAGTTAGAGGCTGTTTCAAAATACTTTGGTGGACAGAGAGACAGAGAGAAACTGTGTGGATACATTAGACCCTCTGAAAGAGGAAATGTCATGGGGCAGATTGCAATTTGTCCAGGGAGATGTTGAGTGAGCTAACTTTAGTGAAACAACTTAAACAGCTGAAATAATTGAAAACAACCTACCTGAAATCTTAAGTACGGCACTAATTTACCTCCAGGCTGCTGTTTCTGTTCAAATTCTACAGTTGGTAAAACCATACAGCTCCACGTCTTTAGCAACAGCTACCAGTAATTTGTCCTGCTCCTCCTGATTGTTATTTCCAAACATCTTTTAACTCTGTTGTCACCACCAGAAGAAGTCCTGTTTGGGCAGCAGGACTGCTTACCATCACACTGCATTTAGCCCCAGTTTAAGAGAGCAGTTAGCCCCAGACTAAGGGAGCTGTTAGCCTATGCACTGGCACAATCCTGGAACATTCCAAAGTGGGCTAACTCGCACTTTAGCCCAGGGCTAGCTGGCCCTGCTCCAGAGCAGGGTTAGCCCCAAGTTTACAGGGCTATCCCCTGAAAACAGACTTAACTAAAAGGGCTAAAACCTGCCCGTGTGAAACATGAATCACAGCTTGATTAGAAGAAGATAATCAGCCAGGTTAACGTAAAACACCTGTGTGTGTACAGAGGGTTTAACCCAGAGCTAGAAGAAAGGCAGTGTGAATCATACAGCCCTGGGCTTAGCTTAACCCTGAGTTAACAATGTGTGTGAAAAGAGGCTCCGTTATTCCAAGTTAGCTTTAGCCCAGGGCTACAGATATGGAGTGTGAAAAGCCTTTAATAGATAATAGCAATACTGTAGTACTGTAGTACTGGTGTGAGAACAGGAACATCAATAAGCACATAAAGTATAGAATAAAGTATAAAGAGTATAAGGAGGAAAAAAGAGAAAAAATGAGAGGAAAGAGAAAGAAAGAAGAAAGAAAGCTGGTTCACCAACCACAGCAGGAGAAAACATGTAGAGTGAGGAGGGTGAAGTTGTAAATACAGAGCAGTCTTAGCTGAATTTACAGGACAACTGATGTATTATGATATATATCATAACTGTGACATAAAATCCCATATACTGTGATAGAGGATTTTGGTCATATCACCCACTCCTAGTTTGATTATTTTAACTGGACCATGCACTGTTGGTGCTGTAGAGGGATGTTTGGATGATTGGCTCCTCTTATTGTTTGTGTTAGGTGTTGTACAGGTGAACACATGAGCCTGCAGAGTGACGTGATTCACAGTCCATAGGTGGAAACAGTTGGTGTAAATACTGACATAAAAGGCAGCAATAAAACAGCAAAAAAAGACTAATGTAGATGATTCAGACTTTAAGCCAAACAATAAGGCTTTGCAAACACCTTGTACATATGGAGACAGGACACCTTCAACATATGGACATAACAGACTGTAAGGATACAATAAAACTTCTACATGTACCTTTAGCTGATGTTAGATGACAACTCCTCTTTTACCCTTTTCTGACTTGAACTCTCACCCTGACATTTAACTGACTAAAGCCACTTCTGCCTTGGAGAAATGTTTGTGCAACTAAAAGTCAGATGTGTCTCAAGTTCCCCTGCTTTTATGTGAACTTGTGTGTTGCTGCAGCGATGTTGACATCCGAGCCCACGTCACTGGTTACTGTGTGCTGTGCAATAAAGCCAAAAGAGCAGCACTTCCCCTGACCCAACTGCTGCTATGAATAGAACAGATAGTAAACACTATAAATCACTGCTACAGAGAGTCTGCCTAAAAGTCTCTGCAGCTCGAGGGTGTTTGAGCAGTCTGACATTAACAAGGATTATATTGTTGCAACGTTGCATGATGAGGAAACCTGTGTGTTTGCATAGGTAGATTCCTCAATCACTTCTCTGTTTCCTGGTGGTGTTGCTTCTCTTGGTGTTCTCCAGCATCCTCCACTATCTGATGACTTACTCACGTTGTTACCCGTATCAACAAAAGCAGGCCAGGCCCTGAACCCTCTGATATCACACATGGCACTGCAGGATTTTTTGCATGCCACAGAATGTTTCCACTCACCTGTCTGCTGTAGAGATCACAGAGTTTCTGCAGGTTGTCTCTCATTTACTACAAATGTCAGACATATCTTTATTTCTGATCATGTCTGAGAGCAGGCTGGGATGATCCTTTAGATGTGCTTTTCATTCCAACAGTCTCATTTCACAACAGTATGAAGCAATTGTCAGTAGACAGTTCGCAGTTCACGCCCAAATCAAAAATACATATTTTTCCTCTCACCTGGAGTGTTCTTTTTACCTTGGGAGGCAGCTGAATTTGCAAGATCACAAGATCATGCAAGAATCCACCTTGCTAGGCTTCACGTTATCTGTTTGTGTCAGCACACACAATTAGCATCCTAGGAGGGACTACTGGCGACCAGGGGCATGGTTTTAGGTGTGACAACAGCAAGAAGCGTCCATGGAAATGGCTTGTCTCGAACAAACAATGGTGGCTCCTGGAGGAAAGAATGACACCGAAGGCTCATCTTCATGGAAGAGATGTTTTCCGCTCTTCTCCGAACCAGCTTCAGCAAGTTTGTTCTGATTGATTGATGTTAGCACGTTAAACATAACAGGCAGATGCTTCATCTAATCACCTGCCAAGTTTTTTTAAGTGCCTGTCCTTTTCCAAACAGTTTCTGAGGACAACTTCCCAAATGGTTCTGTGTAGATTGTAAACAATGAGAAAGCTGCCTATGCAGTTTGGCAATAGAAGTACAGTAGACCACAACAGCTTGTCAATGTGTGCTGCAAGCACGAGCAGTTCTGATTGCGTCCTCAATCCAGTCAACACGTGTAATAGGTTGCAGCCATCAACGCCACAGATTGTTCTAAAACGGTCGTGATTCTGAACAGCTTAAGTCGACAAGTGGAATGTGAATTGTGACGTATTGTATACACAACAGCCAGACATTTTGGTGATTTTGGTGCTGGTAAAACACTGAATTCAACACTTGCAGCTTAATAACTCGTCTGGGGGGGACTGCTACTTCTGTTGTAGAAATGCATGCGCAGCTTGTTGATGATGTCGGCTGTCTGTGAAGTTACCAGGCAGGAAGGCTCTACCAAGAGATGTGATCAAGTTGCATTAGGGGGAATGTGTTTTTGGAGCTTGGCCCAGGCTACAAACTCAAAGTCATAATATGTCAGTCTCTGCTGTTTTGATTCTGATCATCACTTTTATAAAAATCTGTCTCTTGCTAGTTCCCTAAATCACTGGAGTTCTCTTAAAGTAATCCATCACAGTCATCATGTCTGCTGTTCAAGTTCAGCTGTTCAGGCTGTCCAAATGTTATTATCTTTTCATCATGATGAACAATTTGAAACAACTACACAACAATAACATACCTCCAGCTAGTTTCACCACTGATGTCAGATAAACAGCTAGATGGGACCTCAGGACAGCTGAGACCGAAGATGTCCTTGAAGGTTAAGTGCTCTGTGTCCTGTGATTGAATTGTGTCTGTCGCAGTCTAACATCAGTGGATTGTAATGGAAGAAGTGGAAAAGGCTTTTTCTAAGTGGATGAATCTGAAGCCATTTTCAGTGACATACAGTCCTCACTGAAGAAGGAGAAAAGAAAAGCCATTAGCAGAACCAGATCCCACAAGTAGTGCTGTAATGTGAGCTCGGCCTCCTCTAGCTGATGTTATGAGCTCTGAACTGGAGATGTGTTGTCTATTCACAGGCCATGCACTATGATTTAGTAGTGGCTAAAATGCAGCTCACAATGATGCATCTAATTACAGAGACAGAGCAGGAGTGATATTTTATCACCCCACATTCTCATGAAATTTTAATACAGTCTGAATGGGCCTGTTGACCACAATAAAAACACACATCATCATTTGAAACACTCAAGCCTCTACCAGTTGATTTTCAGACTGTGTTAGTGAGTGGAGGCAAACAGCTGCCTGGAAGGTAGAAAAACAAATTCAGGGCCCTATCTTACACTGATCTAAAGTGCAAGTGGAAAGTGCGATGCGCAATGGATTTACCCTGATTAATTCACAGATGAGTTTTAGGCTGAGCATGCAATAAACCAGTCAGGAATTAGAAGCAGGTGCGCCAGGAGCACAAGCGGTGTTAGCATGATGGTGGATTTAACAGGAGGAACCAAAGAGAAAAGATTTCCAAGAGACGAGACAGATCTCCTGGTTCAAGAAGTGAAAGTGCCAGAGCACGAAATTTATGGAGATGGCAGGACGTCTTTGAACCAGCTTCATGTGTAAATAGTTTATTTTCCATTAACACTTGCAAAAAGTAATACAATACATGAACTGTAAATATCATGCAGATATGTAACTGATTATGTTTTACACTAAAGCACCTTCAAATTATGTGATATTTCATAAGTAAGTATAAAAGTGGTCCATTTTCAGCACATTAGCCACCCTGAAAACCAATATGACCTTGTTTTTTGAGTGTTGTCTTACTTTTGGACAAGTTAACTAGTCTAAATTTAAATTTCTGTTTAACTGACAAAGAAATTAGCTGCTAGGACCATCTCCTGAACCCCTAACTGCTGGAGCACCGACTATGTGGCTGACTCATTATGACATTTTTTCTCTAATATGTTTGTCTGTAGGTTTCTATATATGTGTGTGTCATGAAAATACAAGTGTACTCATGGAAAACTGAATTTCCCCATGCAAGATTAAAGCTGTTGGAGCTACAGAAACACGGTTGAATAGTGGTGTTGCAGAGAAGAGCAGACGTTAGTTTGCTAGTTAGTTTAATGAATGAGTAATGTTCAAATTGCCTACAGCAGCTTTAATAAACTGCTAAAGTTTCATATAGGTCAATATCAATAATTATTGATCATATAGGTTGTGATTGACAACATGTTGTGTACTCCAAAGTGTAGAAGCAGTTAAAGTGATAAAATAAGTTGGATTATATGTTGTATTATTGGTAGCCAATATGGACAAAATCAAATATAAAATTTTTGACCAAATATTACAACAATATTGTAGGGATGACTATTCATCACTTTCATAGAATATTAACACAGTGAGATTTTTGATCAATAATCATCAGTAATGTGGATTAAGTGACTCAGTGTGTAAAGGTTAGTAATAGAACAGCTAGAACAGACTGGTGAGTTCACTTAACTGTCATATCATGATATAATGATATCCAAAATTGATCATAATATCTAGTCTCATATCACAATATGATATAATATCAAATTATTGCCCAGGCCTAGTTACAAGCACAAGTTATTGTACCATTGTTTGTTAGGAAAAAAAATCACCGTGACACAAAAATATGTAAAATAATAATTATAATAATAATAACATTTTGTAGAAAAATGTATTTTTCAAAGTTAGGTTTTGAAATGTTTTAATATTAATACAAAAACTCAGGTATTGTTGTGGCACCAATATTGAAATCTTTGTAAAGTCTGTGTTAAGGAAAAAGGGGGTTTTCTATGTGTTAGAAAATAGTTGCCAAAAACGTGAAGAGACTGAGAACTATGTAGTACTGAACTGTGGAGTTAGACTGTTAAACTGTTGTTCATGATTTCTGCATTCAGGATTTTTTGGGTGAACCTGAAGCATGGCTCTGTAATGTGCTGGAGCCACGGTCCCCCAACACTATATAACAGACCAACACAGTCAGTTACAAACAGACCTTCAGTGACTCTCTCAGTCCAAATCAGTCCAGCAGTTCACTTCAGCTCACTTCAGTTCCAACAACCTGACACAGAAAAAAAAAAAAAAACATCCTGTCACCGTCCTCCGGCTCTGGTGGCTTGAACATGTCTGGACATAAAGCTGATAGACAAAGCGTCCATGTTTCAGGTCATTTTCAGGTCATAGTGGTGTTTGACACTGAGACAGCTGAGTGGACACGCCCCCACTGTTTCACAGCAGAGACAGCTGCTCTTTTTTCATGATTTTGACACCTAATTTTGTAAATTTTACTTTTTTTTTCTAATCATTCAAATTTGTCTGGGTGGTTAATACCGCATATTTCCATGATGTGACAAACTCAGAACACACATTTATTGTCACTTTACAAAATCTTTAAACAATACCCAGCCACATGGGTGCTAAGAATGTACCTCATAAATCTATACACTTCTCAGTGGACTTTCAAAGAAATTCGTACATTCACTGTCAACAAGTCCTATGATCATGTTTCTAACAGTGCATGATCTGCTGTAAGTCAGTCCAGTATCAGTGAATATGGAATAAACTGAACTCTGTTGACAAGAAGACATCTTCTGTCAGATTATTTCTTTTATTTTGCCGTGTTATCGTATTTGAAGCTGAGTCACAGGGAGCTGATTGGTGCTCAGGCTTCAGTGCCTACATATGTTTTACAGTGACTGTACTGTTCACAGAGTGTGAGGCCTGAGCTCAGCACTCTGTGTGACTTGTCCTCCTTATCAGTGCTGTGTTAATTTGGCGTGCCGTCCTGTGCGGCTGACATGTGTGAACTGTGACATGTTGTGTGTGTGGTGTCAGCAGTTTGAGGCCTCTCTCTGAACAAAGCAGTCTGTCATGTTTGATAGCTCACTCTGAAAACAGGCTCAGAGGCGATGGGTGTGTGTCGACATTTTATAATGAGCCTGAGAAACTTTGCTGCTGGTAATACTTGTGGTTTGTCAGGGACTAGGCCTGAGGGACTGTGTGGGTGTGTGTCCTCTTGTAACTGTGACGCTGCATGGTGAGGTAAGCCCCACTTATCTTCCTCCTCCTCTCAGCTGGTGTTTCAGTGTTTGGGGCGTTCTTGCGCTCTGAGTTCAGCGAGGAGAACCTGCAGTTCTATCTGGCCTGTGAGCAGTACCAACACTCGTCCAACAACTTCAGCCTGCAGAGGAGAGCCAAGGACATCTGCGCCACCTACATCCAACCAGGTGCCCCCCGCGAGGTACACGCCTGCTTTAATATCCAATCTGACTGCATGCACTCACAGCTAATCTATGCAACCTTTTCTCATGAACCAGGAAGTGTAACTCAAGTCCTGTCACGTCTTACACCTGCTTTATCATTCCAATTATGTGTCTCCCTCCAAACAATGCACTCTGTGTATTTTGGATTCTCTTTGTGTTTTCAGAAGCTTGTGTGGGCGGTTTAACGTCACAACATTACATCAGTTCATGTAGAGCATTTTTCCACTAATAGAGCAAGAGTTCATCGAGGCTAAAAATATCTTAGGCAAATGCTTAAATGACAAGATTTAATCTTTAACCAGAAAAACCTCCTTAAATGGAAAATCTCTTTACCATCTAAGGAGGTGTCTTGGCCAAGATAGGCAGAGAAACTGAGTTATCAATGAAACTAAAGATGAAAAGATTTGTCTGTTCTGGTTTAAAGGTCCAGTGTGTGTAATTGAATGTGATTTATTGAAAGAATGTTGTTGGCAGTATGTCTTCATTAGTGTGTAATCACCTGAAAATAAAAAAGTTTTTTTTTTTTTTTCATTCCCTTAGAATGAGCCCTTGACAGAAACATTCTTCACAACCTTACATTTTGTCCAAACTCCACAACTTTTAAGCAAATTGGACCAATCATCCTTATAGCAAAATAGCAGTCCCCCGTACAAACATGATACATGTACGTCTCGGTTAACAAACTCAATGTTGTCTGAATACGTCCCAGGTGCACTTCTTCAGTTGGAGGTTTTGTAATCGTGAGCCTTTTTGGAGAAGTTACTGAAAACTTTTAATGAATTATACAAAAAACTGCAACTTTTTTTTGCAATTTTCACTTGCTTAATGCAAAGGAACACAAAATTTGTGAGGGAACACAAATTTATTGTGGGGAACACAAAAAGTTATTGTGAGAGAACACCAAATGAAGGAACCCAAAATTTACTGTAAGAAAGAAAATTTAAAGCTTTTTGTGTTTTGTTGCAGGTGAACCTGGACAGTAAGACAAGGGATCTAACCATCCAGCTGCTGCAGGCTCCGTCTCACACCTCTATGTCCCACGCACAGAAACGCATCTACTCGCTCCTGGACACAGACTGTTATCCCCGCTTCCTCCAGTCCAACATCTACCTCTCCTTACTCCGAGAGGCCGACTAGAAGCCTCACGTTGATGCCACAGCTGGACTCAGGAGGAGGAACAGCAGCTTCCAGGACTTCCTAAACATTGTGAAAGCTGAATATGTCTTCAAAAGAGAGAGCTGCTGTGTAGGAAGTTTGTGTAAATCTGAAATATCTGGAGCAAATGTTGTTGGTCACTGGACACTGTGTATAGGAATGTAAGTTAAATTATTGGTTCAAAATCCTAGGAAATACTCTTATCTGCTTTATTTGAGAGAGTGACATATCCAGATTACTATGAGTATCGCATGTCTTAAAGGGACAGTTCACCCCAGAATCAAAAATACATATTTTTCCTTCAATGTAGTGCTATTTATCCATTTAGATAGGTTTGGTGTGATTTGCCAACACAGAGATTTCTGCCTTCTCTTGAATAAAACAGGACTAAATGTCACTCAGCTAGTGGTGCTCAAAGCCAAACAACATTAGAAAAATGCAACAGCAATGTCTCTTTTCAGAAATCATGACCCAGTTACTCAAGATAATCCAATCTTTGTTGTGAGCAGTTTCATTTAGGATCTAATTTCTTTGTAGTAGAAAGAAAGTAGTTCTGGTTGTTTCTACTGCAGGAAAAAAGTAGTTCTGGTAGATTCTACTGTAGAAAGAAAATAGTTCCTATGTGAAACTGCTCACAACAAGGTTTGTGGATTATCTTGAGTAACCGTGTCAGTTGGTGCTTGTGTACCACAAGCCAAGTCCACTTAGTCCCATTATGTTGGAGAGAGGGCAGACATTTCTACAGTCGATATCTCCAAAAATCTGCAACTCACACCAAAACGATGGATAAACAGCACTACAGGCCAGAAGAAAATATGTATTTTTGATTTTAGGGTGAACTGTCCCTGTAAATCTTTATGCTACACTAACCACACAGGAGTCTGATACCTTTTTGAAAAAGCAAATAAGATAATTTCCCAAAATGTTAAACTGTTCCTTTACGTGTGTCCTGGAAGGCGTGGGGCTGCAGCTGGAGCTCCAGTCGGCTCTGAGAATTTGGAAAAACTCACGAGGCAGTTTTCTCTCCCTCAATAAAAACATGAACCGTGAAACTATGCAGCTCTTGTTTTTAATCATTAAACATCCTCCCTGTGAGCAGCTAACGTCCCTATGGTCCACTAACTCGGCCCGAGTTTCCTCTGCCGACAGAAAGGAAAAACAAGTTGAGCAAGAATGAGCTCTTTGCTGAAAAGGTCAGGGTACTGTGTAATTTACTTGTGTGGCAAAGGCGGGAAACCTGAGCTAATTGACTCTGTCAGGTAAAATGAACACACAGCTCCAGCTCTAAATACTCCCTGTTCAAACATGATAAAGTACGCTCAGTAATTTCAGTAATTTGTTTGTAATGAGTATGTTGAGTAGCACTTCCGTGATGTTGGTCCTGTACAATTTGAAACACCCACCTATGATTGGAATGATACTGAAGTGTTTTAGAGTTTGAACGAGAAAGAAATAAAATCCTGTTTTGTATCTGACATGTGTGCTGATTGGTCACTTTTCCTGCAGAGATCAGCATCAACAGCTGCAGTTATTGTGTGTGTGTGTGTGTGTGTGTGTGTGTGTGTGTGTGGAGGGTGGTGACCCCTGCTCATGCAGAGGTTGCTGGGATACTAAGCCAGATGGAGAGAACGTGCCAAATGTGTCGTGGACCAAAGCAAAGAGTAACACTGGTTATTGACTTAACCCAGTCCACTGTAACAGTTCATTCATTTAAACTGACTGTTTTTATCTCTTTTACTGTATGTGGACAGGTCACCCTGCTGTGCTCCATCATTTCTTTGATTCAGTGTTGTGTCAGACAGAAATGTATTCTGCTCTGTCCTCACTGATGAATTTGAAACTATTAATCCTGTAGTTTCTTTGGTCCAGGAATTAATATGAATACACACATGACTTCATGCAGAAAAATGCATGAATCCATTCACGTAATACTTCATCAACAATCAGGAATGAACAGTATCTCATGCATGACTTAATGTGACAGCAGTATGTTTATGAATGCAAACACTGAGGTATTTCACTCATCATGATCTCTGAGTTATTAATGACATCCACGTCTTCTTCAGAGGTCAGTCTGTAGTTAAATGGACAGGACAACAACCTGACCAGTCACAGGAGTGCACCCCCAAACCCCAGGGGTGGAAGTAACTAATTACAAATACTCAAATTACTGCAATCAAGCAACTTTTTATGGGTACTTTTATGAGTAGACTTTTAAGTCTGTACTTAAATATGCATTACAAGATGTAATCTACTTTTAAAATCATGATTGAGTACTGAGTACAATTTGAATTAATATCCAATTTTTTCAGCTGCAATTTAGCTAAAAGGTGATCTGATTGCAAACCAGGACACACAAAAAACAAAATTCTGCAGCAGCACAGGTTTGAGGTAAGGATGCCGGAGATTAATGATTAATGATTAATGATTAATTGTGTCTAAGAATTTAATCTATTAAAAATGTATCAGTCAATATTTAAGCAACAATCTAGAAATTTGTTGACTAAAGAAATTTAAACTTAAAATGACAAAAAAGAAAAAAGCAGAACAATTTGAAAATGAGAAAAAATGTTTTTATCTTAAAAATGTTAATAATTGATTAAACGTCTGCTATTCAAGTGTTAACCAACAACTAAAAAGTAAGTGATACTAGTAGTTTTTGTCAAGAATACTTTGAAGTGTTTTTCTAACATCAGTACTTTTACTTGTAATTGAGTAATCTTATATTAATGTAACTTGTACTTGACTGTACTAGTACTTGACTACAGATTTTCAGTGCTCTTTCCTCTACCTAACCATAACTGTATTGAGTTCCAAGTCTTGTAATTATGATTAATTAAGCGTGACTTCTTCATGACTTCATCACATCTGTGGTATGTTTTTTCAGAATACATAATGCCAAAATATACAGAAGGGCTGATTGTATTTAAAGGACCACAAACATGATGAAGTCATAAAGAAGTTGTGTTTAAGGGGACAGTTCACCCCCAAAAAAATCAAAAATACATATTTTTCTTCTGGCCTGTAGTGCTGTTTATTTATCCTCAGTGTTTTGGTGTGAGTTGCAGAGTTTTGGAGATATCGACTGTAGAGATGTCTGCCTTCTCTCCAATATAATGGAACTAAATGACACTAGTCTTGTGGAGCTCAAAGTGCTGAATTAATACATTTGAAAAACTCAACAGCAATGTCTCTTTCCAAAAGTCATGACCGGGTTACTGAAGATAATCCAAAAACCTTGTTGTGAGACCTGTTGTCTAACCTCTGAAGACTTCTGACACTTCTCCAGGTCCAGGTTATGGCTGCAGCAGGACAAGCAAAGGTCTGTGGGAGGTTGAGTCTACGTGAAAGTTCAGTCAGCATTTTAACTCATCCATCAACCTTAACCTTTAATACTTACTCTTTTCTAGAGCTTTTAACCTGTCTTCATCATGGTATTTATTAAGATTGCAAATTGCAAACTTTATTTCCACAGTAATATGCATAATGCATATTCTGACCACATTATATAGTGTTTGAAATATATAGGCTTAAAGGCCCACAGATACTTGAATATCAGATAACATGTGGAGCATGCTTATAAAAATAATCTTCGTTATATTTCAGCTCTTTACTTGATAGTAGATTGAATACATTTTATTTGATTTAACAAATTATCCCCCAGCTGTCTGGGGCAGGGCTTTCTGTGTGGAGTTTGCATGTTCTCCCCGTGTATGTGTAGGTTCTCTCTGGGTTCTCCAGCTTCCTCCCACAGTCCAAAGACATGCATGCTAGGTTAATTGGTGACTCTGAATTGCCTGTAGGTGTGAATGTGAGTGTGAGTGTTTGTCTGTCTCTATGTGTCAGTCCTGTGATGAACTGGTGACTTGTCCAGGGTGAACCCCGCCTCTCACCCAATGTCAGCTGGGATAGACTCCAGCAACCTGCAACCCTTCAGGAATAAGCGGTTACAGAAAATGGATGGATGGATGGATTTACCAAATTCTTAATGACTGATTAATCGATTAGTGATCAATTATTATTCATAGTCTTCATCAGTGGATGGACGTTTCTCTCAGTTGTCATCACGTAACCAGAGTATGGATCTTATTTTTGCTGATGAAGACTGAGATACAGATGGGAGCTCTAAGCTAAAGAAGTGGAGCCTGAGTTAGGATTATTCATTCATTCATTCATTCATTTTCTGTAACCGCTTAGTCTGTAAGGGTCGCGGGCTGCTGGAGCCTATCCCAGCTGACACTGGGCGAGAGGCGGGGTTCACCCTGGACAAGTCATCAGTTCATCACAGGGCTGACACATAGACAGACAACCACTCACATTCACATTCACACCTACGGGCAATTTAGAATCACCAATCAACCTAGCGTGCACATCTTTGGACTGCGGGAGGAAGCCGGAGAACCCGGAGAGAACCCACGGGGAGAACATACAAACTCCGCACAGAAAGGCCCTGCCCGAGCAAGCCGGGGATCGAACTCAGGACCTTTTTGCTGTGAGGCGGCAGTGCTAACCACTGCACCACCGTGCCGCCCTGAGTTAGGATTATTGTCACAAAATTGTATATATTCAACAAATGGGTGATCAGAGAGATGCTAAAGCCTGGAAGAGGATTAACATGTTCATACACCACTGTGTGAGGATGTTTATCTGTCTGCTAAGTAGTACTGCCAAAAGATCCAACAGCTGATCTGATGAATAAACACAAAACTTTGCTGAATGATTCTTCACTGCTTCTGTAGTTTATTACTATCAGAAACACAGTATAAAGCATCAGAGTTTGCACAGTAAACATGGCTCAGAATTTGAGCTTAAATGGTCTTCCCACCTTGTTTGTAAATGTTTGTAGTCTGTTTTCACTGGATTAAAAACAACCAATGGGAATGTGTATCAAAATATACTGGTTATACTTGAGTGTACTGTGGAAGGCAATGAGTATCTTCCTTGAAGAAAATGTCTGCTTCTAGTGGTCGCCACTTGGTCACCACCAGGGCCCCGATTCTTCCCATATGCAGACCATGTGGTTGCACAGAGCCCACAGACACTGTGATGTAGTGATGATCTGTGTAAAACCAGAGATCAGTGAGAAAGCTTTACTTAGTCACATGTCATGTCAGGAACACTCTTGCAAGAATGCTAGCAGCTAGCTGGGAGTTTTTTTTTTTGTTTTTTTTTTACATAATTAGTTTGTATAAAAAACTAATTGTTTCAAAAAGTAGGGCCCCCAAAAAACTAGACATGGCCCTGGTCACCACTTTGTACATTCCAGTAACTGTGCCACTCCAATAGCTGGTAGACTCCATCTCAGTGACGTCCTGGGTAAACAGAGCCTCCATCCTGTGAGCATTAATGTTGTCGATCACAGAATATTGATTTATATATTGATTTGAAGCACAATATGTAAGAATTGTCTTAACTCCTTTGGTTCGGTTTGGCAGACAACACAGAACACAGTGCAGTGCAGACACTTGATAAGCAGCAGTTCTTCATGCTTTGAAAGTCAAGTTTAAGGGTCAGTTTACTCGGCATACAAAGACAAAATATTTTCTCATTTAACCAAGTGGTGTGTTGCCATGGAGACGGTTTGAGTTTTATGTGTGAAGGTTGTGGATATCTTCCTCAGAAACAGCCCCATTACTTTGGAAGCGAATGGAAATTCCTGTCACAGTCAACAGTTTTCATTGGCACTGCTGTTGTTGGAGGGTTGTGTCTCTGTCACATGTTCCTAACTGATGTAAACACTAATGGTGATGAGTCAAACTACTTACAGACCCCGTGGCATTTGTTTACAAGCTCAGCTTCTCTTGGAAATGGCCAAACATTCACACTGTGGCTAAAGGTCTCAGTGTGCTTCAAACGAATTAAGTCACATCATGTGTGAAAGGTGGAGTGAACAGCCTGCTGTCAGAGCTTTCTTCTGGCTGCATCACACTGCCTCCCTGACCTTTCTCCAGCAACTGTGTCTTTTGTGTGTCTTTGTAGTCTCAACACTATGAATCAGACAAATGGTAACAACAGCACGTCTCCAAGACATTTATGTTGCTTTCATCCAAATTGATGGACATAGTAAAGAATGAAGTTAAAACCCTGTGAGAGCAGAGGAAGAATAGAGGAGAGTTCAGTTCTTTTGTTGAGACCATGATGAACCCTCATCGCTTAAGTATTTTGGTTCAGTTTCTGTCTATTTGTTCATCTAAAGTGAAACCAACCAAGGTCAGGTTGTCAAATGAGAAGAGGAGAGGACTGGCCCAACAAGGGACACTGCGGGGACTGGGTGGAGCGCAGCTAAAAGCATTCAGCATAGTTACTACATAAGGCTCAGTGGTATTTAAATAAATAGACCTAAAAACAACATTTTACTACCTGTGCAATGACAAATGTACATAAACACTGAAAGAGACTACTGCCTTATTCCACTGTCAAAAATACACAGATATGGCTGGTTCACACGTCACACTTGAGCAGCTTGTGTGCATGTTGTTACCTGTTGGTTTTCATTTTGGTGCCCATATTAACAGGTTAATGCGTCCACACAGCCTGTGTGTGTAGCTCTGCTCATGTGCGTCAGACACAGCTGCAGCAACGCTTCATCTACAGACCTGGCTTGCCTTTTTTTTCCGCGTGACGCGTGCAGTTCCTGCAAAAATACACATTAAAAATTATGCGCTGACAGTCATATCGACATTATATCAGCAACAGGACACCTCTCATCTGTTTCATTCTCTGCATCTGTGCAATATGTCACACACATTAAGAAAATCGGGTGCGGGGCAGTAATTTCTTTTTCCCTTTTCTCTTTGTTCTTCTCCCTTTATCCATTCATCCCTCCCTGCCTCTCTAACAAGGAGGAAATCACTGATTACATTCTGAAAACAGCTCTATTCTTCTCTTCAGACTCTTTTGCAAACTCCGGTGACAGTGCCTTCACACACTGCTCCAGTGTGTAGTGTGAACCAGCCATTTGACAATCTGTCATTGACACATTTTCAGTTTCAGATTCTGGGTCACATTGGGATGAATGTAGCAACTATTGTGCAGTATTTTTTCCCAAATGCTACAACAAAGTACTCAAAAAGCACAAAAAAAGTTCAGGCACTCTCCATTATAATTACTAAAAATGCCTTTATTATCACAAAATGATCATTTTGAAAATTAGAACAATTCAATCCAAAGAGCAACTCAAACCAACTCAATCTGAGTCCAGGAAGCACTCTTTTTTGATTGATACATCTTATAAAAAATGGATGCAAATCAGCTGTTGGAAGATGGTTTCAGACACTGGTTAGATAATCTAACAAGCACTCTGAAGCATATGGAGACCTTTAGAGCACCGACCACCGCAACTGGGTGCTGAAAGCTAATGCTTCTTTGGTTATCAAAGCCTACTTCAGTTTTATTGCTGATACAGACTCAGACCAACGTTTTCAAATGGGTTGGAGTGCTGACTGATGAACAGCTCCATATTTGACTCCTAGGACCAGTATGCTCAACCACTTCAGATGAACTGATGCACACTTAAATGACTCATCTTGGAAGACATTACTGTAGCCCTTTTAAAGCAGAAATACAGGCAGTGTCTTTTTCCAGAATGGAGTTTGAGCTATGAAGTGAAGTCTGAAAGGTCGAGCACTTGGCCAAGATATCACCACATCACTGCTACTGAACACCTCCAAAAGTCGCACTGAATTTCTGCTTCTGTCCTGAAGCACTGAATGGTCTTAGAATGCAACACCAGGTGTCTACATGTCGGTAATGATGACAGGAACATCCTCTGATCACCAGGGCCGGGTGCTCCTGTATTGCTGCTTCTGCTTCACCCACTGGGCAGTGTAACAGTTCTCTCCCACAGTCCATGACCAGCCTCGTCTGCTCTTGTCACTCTCCTTCTCCAACACCTGTCTCTGGCTGACCAATGTGCCTCCTGCTTGACACTGTGGACTGTCCGACACTCTGGTCTCCTCTTCAGCACCAAAGCTTTCAGCAGCTGTATCCAGGTGTGGATCTATGCCGCTTAGGGGGGTCTGGCAGCAGAGGTCATTCTTCTTGGATGCAGGCAGAGGTGGAAGTGAGACAGGCTGAGACCTGGGTGAAGGGGCGTGACAGTACAGACTCAGTGAAATGAAGAGGAAGGATGAAGGTAGACAGAAAATGTTGGCTAAACACTGAGATCAAAATGAACAACATAATAACCCTCTGTGCAGACATATGTGACTGGAACACACTGCACTCTGACCCAACAAGTCCTCAGATCTAAACCTCAAAACCAGCCATTTCTCTGTGCCTTCTAGAACTCTGTTTCCCAAACCTTTTTTCTTCTGTGGATCAACTTTTTTAAATATGGTAAACCATTTTAGGCCAATTGAGGCCCTAACAGTAAATCTCAGGAAGAGTTGATTTGTGCATAAATAAACATTCCTGACTAGTTTTTACTGCCATTTCTACAACATCTTGTGTTATCTTAAGGGGTTTTAATGTAATTACACACATTTTAAATATGTCATAACTGAGAAATAAATTTATTTAGGCGAAGTTAACAGGCCATCTTATTATTTTTAATCTATATTTCCCCTCATCAGGAAAAAATATGGGTCATTTTAGCCTGCTTCATAAATGAGACAAAATAAGTGCATTTTGGCAGAACTATCAGGCTCTTATTTTTTCCTCTCATCAGTAAAACAATATACATGTTTTAAATATTAAATTTGTTGAATTTCTTCCATAGGCTTTTATTTATTTGGCGGCACAAATAAAATCTTCTGTGACCCACCTGTTGGTCCTGACCCAGTCTTTGGGAATCACTATTCTAGCCACATAAATCCATTAGGGGTGTCAATATTAAATTCAATGTCAATACTTAACTAAAAATTGATCAAAATTAACTTTCAATTTCAATAACTGAACGCAACACTTCAAAGACGACACAGCATAGCTTACCAGCCGTTATACCACATGATACCATAAAAACCAGTGACTTCCAAAGTGTGGGCTGCAAGTGGGCCTCGAGAGGTCATGAAAAATAAATAAAATGTTTTTAAGTTTCTTTTTTTTTTTAAGTTTTAACTTACCATTAAATATTTATCAATTAATTAAAAAAAAACTTATTTCATGAACTGTCATATTAACACCAGAACGTATCTTATATTTCGTTATTGGTACGATTAATCATGGGTGTTGATGTTGAGTTGTGATCAGAGTTTGGATGGCCTCAGAAGATTTTCAGATTTCAAGTTGGGCCTTGGGATATTTAAGTTTTGGAATGGCTGATATGGACCATAAAAGTGTAATAAAAGAAGAATTTGAAAATGTAAATGACAGCTGTCAGGGCATAAAGATCTGCTGAACTTTACAAATCAAGACTTCATAGTCTTACAATGGCAGAGCCGTCAGCGCTAAAGAAAAAGTTTCAATTGAAAAATCAAGTTGTGATCAAAAGTCAAATCAAATTGGGGATTCGTGGCAACCCTAATATACACATGAAAATGATTTATTTGTTTTTTGTCTGATCTGACTGCACTATGGCTAAAATATACAGGATTTACCCCTCCCACCGAAAAATGTATAGACTGATAAAATAATCATCGGCCACAACCCATCAGAACTGTGTGACCCCACCCTTTACTAAAACCGTCTTATTTTCTCACTGTTTTGCTGTGGACAGGATGCTTTACCTTGGAAAGGATCGCTACAGAGAAAGACCTTTTGTTAAAGAGTAGGATCCTTTTAGTTTAACCAGAAACAGCTGTTATGTCGCTCTGGTCAAAGCCACCAGGTTCCACGTACAGAAACAGTCATTTTGTCATCCTAAAACAAAATCTATTCCAACTAGTAGTGACAGCTACTATAGTGACTATGTAAAATTCACCAAGTATTCTGGCTGTTTCTCTGCAGCTTCTCTGATGTCAGACTCCTGTCATGATATTTTTATTCTTTCCCCAGTTTGAATGGATTGTGTTTTATGATGATAAACTTACTGTTCAACAAAATCTTACTCTTTAACAAACAGGTCTCTCTCTGTAGGGATGCTTTCCATAATGTTGTCTGTGGCTGTGCCTGCATCTGCAGAGACCGCGCCCTCTGCCACAACTTTCTTATTTTCTCATGATTTTGATGTGGTCGGGACGCTCTACCAACCCAAAACATCTGGTGAGTGCTACGGTTGAGAAAATGTAGTGCCAAAATAAAGTACTGTGTGACACCAAAATAAAGCAATGACAAAAAATTTAAAGAGCATACACCGAAACAATACAGATTTTTTTAGGCGTGCCTTATTGATGTGGGTAAAATATGTTTTTCGTTTTATGTTTTTTTTGTTGCAATGTCTCTATCTGTAGGGTCGGCTGTTATTGAGCTGATCTAATGTAGCCTGATCTCTGATCTGGTCACATTACTTCTCTGCCTTGTCAGGGAAACGTGAACCTGGATGTATAAAACATTTTGTTAAAAATGAAAAATTAAAATTCAGTCATTATCTAGTCACCCTCACGCTGACTGAAGGTCAGGTTTGGTTTTTTTAGTCCACAAAACACTGCTGGAGTTTCACAGGAAAACAGTGTTGTAGAATCTCCCAAACAATGGAAGTGAATGATGACCAGTTTTCAAATGTAGACAACAACTGGGGGAAAAAAAAAAAAAATGCCTGCATACTGCTCGTCTGGTGTAATCCAAGTCTCCTCAAGCCTCAACATGCCAAGTTGATTAAAACATGTTATTTACACCATGTTTTCATCCTGAATCTTCACTGTAGATCCTCAGCTTGGAGCCACGTTCACATGCACACATACACTGTGTGAACTGTGTGTGTGTGTGGTGTGACAGTGTGCAAATGGAGTGTCAGGACTTTAGGAGACATGGATTATGCCAGATGAACAGTATTGAGGCATTTCAAGTTTTGTTTTTGTGTTTTTTCCAGTTGTTTTTTCTGGTTGAAAACTGGTCACCATTCACTTCCATTGTTTGGGAGATTCTCCATCACTGTTTTGTCGACTAAAAAATTAAACCTCACCTTCAATAAGCATGTGGGTGACTAGATAATGACTGAATTTTCATTCTTGGGTGAACTATCCCTTTAATTCAGAAATGATCGTGTGGCTGATTCTTTCATGCTTGTTCTGAACATTAACAGTTTTTCTTTTGCCTTCTTAAACTCCCTCTCCACAGGAACGTAGAGAGACAATTGGCTTGTTTGTTCTGGTTATGCAGAGCCTCATGCCTTACCTCCTCTGTGAGCCTCAACAACCTACGGTTCACCACAACATGCTGGACATTTACATACATCTGCCTTTAAGTGCTAGACAAAATGACCAATGGTGTCTTTTTTCTGGTTAAAATTGTGTTATAGTCACAAATGTCTGCACACAGGCTGAGTCTCTACACCTCCTCATTCTCTTGTATCATACTTGTTAACCTCCTTAACAATGACAAGTTCAATGTCCAGTTGTCTAGTGCAGTCGTGTAAATACCTGCTTTGTGGTGTGTGAATACTGGCCAACCTGTGTGTGTCTGTGTATCCCAGTGCATGTGACTGATCCCCCACTGCTCTCAGACCTGAGGAGGCACAAGGTACTAAGACATGAGGAAGGAGAGCAGTGCTGACTGCATCTGACTCTAGTCATTCACTCAGGGTGGCTTTCATTTACATTCAGATTCACATTCATGTTTACATTTTTAACATCTTTAAATTTGAACTTTCCCAGGACAAAAGGTTGTTCACTTTGGGTATATTTCTCCACTCAAAACCCAGGTTAGTATTAAGTCATATCTGTTCACAACAACTTCATGACTACACTGGTTACCACTTTTTCTATACATAGTACTACAGTGCTCTGAGGACAGACTAATATCATGGGAAGTCTTGGAGATAAGGAGGAAAAGATGATAGTTTTGCAGTCCTAGAAAAATATAAACCTGTACTCTATATATCTATAGAGTAGATCTGTGTTTAGCAACCAGGATAAGAGGCTCACACTGGATTGGCAATCCTGTGGGTCTAGTAAACTGTTTCTGGAAGTGAACAGCAGTTAAGTATAATTTATTTGACATTTGTTTAATATGCTGTAACAGGTTCACATTCAGAAGTGCTTTCATAATCTGACAGATTTATTCTCTTTTCAGCCTCTAGTGCAAACAACACTGAACTTTCAGATGACACTGTAAGAGAGGCTAATAACTCATTTTAGAGTGAACTGTTGCTTTAAATGCATTAACGCTGATGGCTGCAGTTGAGACTGTTACATAATGACTCTAACAAATAAATGCATGATACAAATTCAACATAATGATAAATAATGAATGAATGGTTGGACTAAGGTTGGTTTAGAAGGTCAGCAGATTGATGATATTTTTGAGTTTGAGTATGGAACTTCCTTCTTGACCTTGGGGTTATTTTAACTCAAGATACGCTCACGCTTACGCTTATCCTCTTTTTGACAGTCATCTGTTCTGGGCTGTTTCTGTTCTCCGTGCACACTCACAATGCAGCTTGTTTTAGCCTGGCTTGAGTTAGCGTTGACTACACCAGGATAAATCATCTTAGCAGGACAGTTTGATCCTTGAGTGAAAGTTGAAGTTAATTCAAGCCAGGCTTTTTCCCTTAAACTCAGACTTATTTATCAGCACAGTCCCCTGATGAGGACTATGGGATGAGGCTGAAAGCTCAGAGAGAGAGTGGTCCTGGAGTGGGAGTAACTAAGGGTAATTTTTCAACCAGGACTCTATTTTCCTACGTTTTGTATCTAAGTGACTGATTTGGGCAACAGTTTCTGAAATTGGTCCAGTGTTGAGGAAGAGCGCTGCAGCTGGCAGAAGCAAAACTGAGCTGCAGGATAATCCCTGTGGGTGTCTGTGAACAGCCAATGTGTTTCCACTGAAGTGTTTGTTTTTGTGTCTGACACAACATTATGGAAAGGATCCCTACAGAGACAGACCTTTTGTTAAAGAGTAAGATCCTCTTAGTTTAACCAGAAACAGCTGCTATGTCGCTCTGGTGAAAGCCAACAGGCTCAATTTCCAGAAAGTAATTTTATCATCCTAAAACACACTTTATTCAAACTCTACAGTGACTATGGAAAATTCACCAAAAATTCTGGCTGTCAAAGCTGCTTCTCGCCACTGCTTCTTTGATGTCTGAGCTCCCTCTCCCTCCTGTCACGATATTTTTATTCTCTCTTCAGTTTGAATGAAGTGTGTTTTACGATGATAAACTTACTGTTTCTGTAAATGCCTGGTTAGT
This sequence comes from Lutjanus erythropterus, assembly GCF_056507025.1. Classification (NCBI taxonomy): domain Eukaryota; kingdom Metazoa; phylum Chordata; class Actinopteri; order Lutjaniformes; family Lutjanidae; genus Lutjanus; species Lutjanus erythropterus. Next base: position 2,070,815 of record NC_139332.1, on the reverse strand, counting down.
TTAACAACTGTTTCTGGTTAAACAAAATGGATCTTACACTTAAACAAAAAGCTCCATCTCTGTTGTGATCTTTGCCATAATACTGTCAGACACTTAGTATAACAATCTGAGCCTGTCAGTGACAAAAACAAGTACTCGTGGACTGACTTTGATGGTGCACAGTTGCCAATAAAACTGACTTTGCAGCTCAGTTTAGCTTCTCTTGGCTGCAGCGCCCTCCCTCAATACTAGACCCATTTCAAAAATTGTCAGACACAAAAACATAAGCAGAAAAATACTGAAGCTACACTTTAATGGAGTGCAACAACTTTGTCATAAAGTACTGGGATGCATTTATGAGACAAAATAACTCAAGGACGACTTAAGGGCTTTGTTTGAGCTTTCTTCAGCATCTCCCTGTTCTTACTGGGTGTCATTGCTTGTGAAACACTGGCTACATAACAAATGGTGGTATATGATGCCTGAGTCAGTTCCTTTCACTGATGAAGAGCGTGAGATGTGGTTGAAAGGTCTAAAAATATAAGCAGCTAGATCTTGAGTTAAAATAACCCCAAGGTAAAGTTATCCTTTGAGATTATTCTCTCATCTAGAGTACATCCCAACAAGCAATGACAAAGTGCCATCCATTATGGTCCATGAAGAAGTGATTGAAAAACTTCACTTAAAAAACTTCACTTCACTGAAAAATCTTCACTGAATCCTGAACACTGTTCATCATCTGTAGAAACTTTATTAAAAATGTTTTTGTCCTTAGACATACAGGTATGATTTGGTCTTTTGATCATCTGAAGAAGATCAGAGAACTGACAGTTAATTAATTGCATGCAGGTGATCAACAAGGTGTAGGATTCTTTGGTTTATTCATACAAATATATAAAATCTTTCATCTAATTTTATACCAAATAATTACAATGATTCAGAGGCTCTTTTTAATCTCTGCCCACTGAATAAACATTTTGACTACATAATATTACAATCCCAATTCTGCAAAAGTTTGGATGTTGTGTAAAATGTAAAAAAAACAGGATGCAATGATTTGCAAAACCTTTTCAAACTACATTCAGTTGAATGCAGTACAAAGACAAAATATTTAATGTTCAAATTGATTAACTTGATTGTTTTTTGTAAAGGTACACTCTGATTTTGATACCTGAAACATGTTCCAAAATAGTTGAGGCAGGAGCATGTTTACAACTTTGTTACATCTCATTTTCTTTTAACAACAGTTGTTAAAAGAAAAGGTGGACCTGGACTCATTTACTTCAAAGCCACGCTGTTGGAACATGTTCACAATGTATCTTGGCTGAACTAAGCAGGGATGTCTCTGAAAAAACATCGTCTGGATGGCAGCACATGTCGCTCCAAAACCTGTATGTACCTTTCAGCATTAATGGGCCTTCACAGATGTGACAGTTAAATCATTGCATAATCAGCATCCAAACTTTTTGGAATTGGTGTTGTTCAACATGATGACCAGTGTAACACAGTAAATAAGCTTTCTTACCAAATTGATTGATATGGTCAGTAAGTCTTCACATGAGTCTAACAAGGTTATTAACTGCCATTAAATGTCCCCACTAAACCTTACCTGGCAAGTGTCTGTCCAGCAGTCCAACATCTTTGCTGTCCATGTGCCGACTGTACAGGCTGCATCTGGCAACTAGTCCCTGTTGGCTACCAGAGAAATGGTAACAGCCAGCAAGGAGGATGAGAAGAAAACCGAAAAGGCACAGAAAAGGAAAGCAACAGAGACAGGAGCACAAGAGGAGATGGATGTGCAAGTCAAAGGACAGTTAGGAAAGACAACAGTGAAAGAAAAAAAGGGGGAATAAAGGAAAAAAGGACATAATTAAACTGAGTAAAAACAAAATATAACAGAAAAGAAGATAAAAATGTATACATGGTGTATCAATCAACTCAAATGCATACAAAATAAAAAGCCACAAAATGGAAATAAAGACTCTGGAATAGAAGTTGCAGCATTATCTTAAATCAAACAGTTTGTTGGATAAACACTATTTCATGTGTGACAGTTGTATGACAAAAGGCAATGTCACATGTTCAGTTTGGTGGCAGATAGTTTAATGGGTTCTACAAAAAGGCAAGCAGATAAGACAAAGCCATCATGTTCCCTCTGCTGGGTAGATAGATAACAACTACATTTGAAAAAGGCTTCAGGGAGTCCATCGTTCTCTCAGATCTCTCAAATAATCATTCTAACAACAGTAGACTCCCCTTCTCCAAAGTCAGAAACAGGCTATCTATCAGGCTAAAACACCACAGCCGTTCCTTTAAAAGGGAAGAGGCAGTGGTTCCAGTCAGAGGCTGGTCAATGGAAGCCCAGCTGAGATCTATTAAGGGAACTGTTGAAGTATTATCAGACCATGATGACAGTGAAAAGAAGAGACATGTTACACAGAATTAAAATAAAGAAGATAAACAGGGTGAAATGGGTGAACAGAAAAATGAAGGGGAGGGGAGAGTGAGAGAAAGAGACAGTGTTAGAAAGCCATGGTCGAGCAGAACAAGAAGTAGGAGAAAGTTAGGACTGCCTCTTTGTGCTGGACACAATACGTGATTAATGAGAGGAATGCAACATCGCTCTGCCAAGCTGAGCAGACCTGGCACTCACATCGGCCTGGCTTTTATACACAACACTTCCCACTCTGTTACCTCGTCACCTCACTCATCACTGCTATTAAAATACTACACATAACATTTCAACATCAGTAAATAACAAGACATTCACGCAAGTATATTACAATGCAAGCACTAGGTGCAGATCAGTAAGTCAGCACACTGACTTGGGGAAACCAGGAATAAGGCTTAAAGGGATAGTTCACCCAAAAATGAGAATTCAGTCATTATCCATTCACCCTCACACTGATTGAGGGTCAGGTTTACTTAGTTAGACCACAAAACACTGCTGGAGTTTCACAGGAAAACAGTGTTGCAGAATCTCCCAAACAATGGAAGTGAATGGTGACCAGTTTTCAAACATAAAAAAAGAAACAGAATAGAAACATAAAATGCCTCCATACTGCTCGTCTGGTGTAATCCAAGTCTCCTAAAGGCCCAACATGCCAAGTTAACTAAACACAAAATGTTATTTACACCATGATTTTATCCTGAATCTTCACTGTAGATCCTTAGCTTGAAGCCACATTCATGTGCACATGCACACTGTCTGAACTGGGTGTGTGTGTGTGACTTTAGGGGACTCAGATTATGCCAGACAAGCAGTATAGAGGCATTTTTTGTTGACTAATGGGATTCTGCAAAACTGTTTTCTTGTTAAACTCTACCAGTGCTTTGTGGACTAAACACGACAAGTAAACACGACCATCAATCAGCATAAGGGTGCGTAGTTAATGTCTGGATTTTCATTTTTGGGTGAACTATCCCTTTAAATGGGTGGTTTACTTGTTTTACTGACATATACAATATAAAGATGGACGATATGGAAGCTCCCCAAAAGTGAAGCCAAAACATCTGGATGGCCACCTGCTTGGCTGGCTGCACCCCCACCCCCTTCATGTTAGCAGAGGGAACATGGGCCAAAATAAAAAACAAAATCAAAAGTACACATCAAAAAAATGATTCCCAACAATGTTTTCTGTCATTTTATAGTTCTAATGACACTGAAAAATGACATTTTTCTGATCAGTTTGGTTTTATTTAGTTAATTAAGGTTATAAAAAAGTGGGTTCACATCATGCTGAAGCTGAGCTCTGCTCATTATTAAGTCAGCTGGGTGTATGGGCGGGACCTCCGTACTGTGGCTCCAGCCATGACTGTACTGCACAGACTTCAAATGACATCGCCAACTACAGATAGCAACTATTCTATCTGGGATATTCTGGCTTCAGTTTTGTACAGTGGAGGAAGCGGAGATGCGTCAGCCATCTTCACAGAAAGCCTAAGTCACACCCCTTCCAGTGTGCCCCCCTGGGACATTAATTCAGAAAAAATATCAACAGTAATCTATGGTAAGAGAAATTATTTTTTGGATTTAGTTTGAACTGTGTTGTTTGTCAATTTAAAATGCAGTTTTACAAGTCAAAAAAGTCTCTATTTGTGGTCGATTTGTTATCGTTTAGTTTAGCTTTACGTGAAACTGCTCAGTGAACTACATCTCTTATCTCACACTACACTAACACCAACACCAACCTCACTGACCCTTGTAACGCTGTCTTACCTGAAGTGTTTTATCAGTGACTCCTCGTGTTTTTACCAACCACGAAGAGAAAGAACAATACCTTCATCCTGGTATGAAAACACAAAGGCATCATAACTTCAGCAGCTAATGTTGGGAGAAAATCATGACATCACTTAGACAACCTCTGGGTGTGTAGTCTTTCTAACTGTGGATCTTCACAAGTCTAATACTTCAACACTTCTGCAACTGTCTTGACTTGAAAAATGATCTTTTAAAAATGACAAACAATTCAAATGGGATCAAAAAGTCATTTGCCTCTTAGCATAGACTACAAATCATTTTTTTAATGTCCCATGGTGGTCCACTGGACAGGGCATAACTTAGGCTCTCTATTTTCAGTGTATGTTTTAGACACCTGGTCTCAGGCAGGCTCTGATCTAGCTTTGTATCAAAGGACTGTGAAGTCATATCTGCACCAAAATGTCTCTCAATCAGTCGTTTTGTGTTTAAGTGTTTCCTACTTTAGAACCTGGTCTCTGCATGTTTTAAACAATGTAGACAGTGACCTCTAACTATCCACAGTGTTATATATCAGTGTATTAAATATCTACAAACTACAATTACATGATATTATTTGCAAAACATGATTGTGACATAATGTGAGGGCTGTCCACACCACGAACAGTAACTATGACAATAATGATGATGTGAACCATTTGAGCATCCACTCTGATGAACAATATTAATATTATTCTGATGATATTGATGACCTGTTACTGCTGTATGTTGTGCAGGGAAACAAAATGAAAACCAGAAATATGTGGGTTTCTGACATTCTAAAAAGATGAGAGGAATAAGCAGAATCTAACACCTGTAAGGTGTTATCATCTTTTGAAGACAAATTTTATTCATACTTTTGGTATAGTCAGGATCAATTCAGTACATCAAGACCCAAATGAATTGAGACCTCATCAGTGCAAAAGACCATTCCACTTTATGTCTCAGGTTAAATTACGTTTTTATATTACATTAGATAAATATGTTGTAGAGCACAATATTTTCTGGATGTTGATTTGATTGCAGTTATAGTTGAGGTTTGGACTCCATCACCCACTTGAATTTTTAATTCAACATGCTTACAGGTATTGTTATAGTTACTGTAGACAGCCCTTTAGAACTTACTTCAAGAATTATATATCAAGTGGAATTTACTGTAATAAGAGTAACTGAATACAGCTGAAAGACACAGATACCAGTTAGTTACCAGCTAAGTGACATCAACATCAGATTATTTCATTTGAATCAATGAAACCACCAGAATGAATCAGCATGTAAATTTGAGATATGATCTGAATCTCTGACAGAACAATCACTGAGAAGGCTGGGAGGCTCTATTGATAATGATACTGCATTTAAAAAGTAAATACACACTAGTTATGAAGTCTCTTGAACATCTGACCACACCTAATGCAGCACAATGTTGGTATTATAATACCACACTACATTACTGCTGCACAGGGTCTGGAAAAAGCTTGTTGTCACGACTCGTTGCCGGGGCATGCCAGATTATTAGACTGGGTGAAATCTGGATTGCTCTGTGGTCCAAAATAGAAAAAGCTGCTGAGCAACTAAAGCTTTAGGACGTTAGCCCTTTATCCTGAGTCTGCAGCAAGTGATAACTTCTTCACCTATGAGGGGAAAAGCAGCAGAGAAAACAGGGTGACAAGATCAAAATAACGCCTGAGGCAGGCTCTGAGAAACTCTGGATAATTCACAGACCTCACTGTGAACAGGTTTCTTTGAAATGACTTTCTTCCAAAGATATAGTCTCTATAAAAACTTCAGACCAGTGCACAGTGCCATCTGTGGATTATCCAGAGACAGGGACATACTTACTGGAAAGAGATATTGATGATGAGTCTTTGAATTTAACTTTTTAATGCTGTGAGCACCACAAACTAAATTATTCATCCATAAAATGATGGAAAGTACAACGCTCCCACCCTAATCAACTAATGCTGATTACACCCACAGAAAATGTGTTTGAAGCACCCATGCTTTTATCCACAGTAGCACTGTGGCTCAAGAAATATTAATGTCAGTAAGTTGGTGACCACTTTGGTCCAGACTGAAATACTTCAAAAACTACTGGGATGGATTGTGATGAATTTTGTACAGAAATTTATGGACCCCACAAAATAAATCCTACTGAATTTATTAAGCCCCTAACTTTCCACCTGGGGCCAAAACCAGAAAACCAAAACCAAACTTTTCAGTGAAATATCTCCATATGTTTCTTCTAACTTTGTCATCTTCAACACCATCAGGTCATATTTTCAATCTGTCCAATACTTGGGTTGAGGATTTTCACCAGGGTCAGGTGTACTTATGTTCAGTGTGTATTGGTAAAGGTTAGATTGCTAATTCACTGAACTAAGATTTAGCTCAATGTACTACTGTGACTACATGTAGACTAACAGAACTGCTAGTGTGACCTTGTGAAGCTGGTTTAAATGCTTCCAAAACAACTTGATGTAGTCTACTCTTGTAGATTTCTCAGTGGCTGACACACTCGATTACAGTTTGTTTCAATTGTTTTGGCTCAATTTTCAAAACAGTCTTAAAATTCTCTAAAGTCTAAGTGTAACTGTAACAAGTGTTTCCTGGGACATCACAATCCTTTTGCATGTTTGCAAAAGTCTCACCCAAAAAAATTCATTCATGTTTCAAAACCTGGTTGTTGTTTCATTAAATTGGCCAACGCAACCAAAATGAAAAGTTGATCTGTCATCGTGTGAGCTGCACTGCTCAAAATGTTTAGACATTTTTTCAATATTGACAGTCAATCCTGCAAATGTCTGCAAAAATCTGTTATGTTTCTTCTTTTTTTTGACACACTGACTGTCTACTGTATTCTACAAGAATATAGGTTTTGGTTTTCAGATTCAAATTTCAATGTATAGTAAAAGGTAAAAGGAAATACACATTTCAGCCCACCTTCAGACTCATTTATATAGTGAATTTATTTGTGCAGTAATATGTTACATGCAGGTGGTAAATACAGGTGGATAAACAGTGTTTTTCCCCATGATTAACACTGCTGATCAGAAAATAGATGAGAAAATCTCAGCCTCATTTCAAAGAGGTGATGAACTGAGTTTATTTTGGTTTAGCCCCAACTACACCCCTGATTACATTTACTATGAACAGAAAATTCACATTTCATCTTTCATGTAAAGACATATATAGATAATATGCCACAAAATGACCTCCATGTGATTCCTAGTTCATTGCTGTCACCTGGCAGCTCATTTACCATCACAAACATTACATATCATAGATATGTTTGGAAAATACATGTATGTCTGACAGATTGTGATAACTGAATGGATCATTTTGCATGTGTCAGGTCAAACAATAAAGGATGTTTAGAAGTTGTGAAGAGTTTGACTTTTTCACTGAGAATCATCTCAGTTGTGATCAGTGAGCCATGTGCAGGTGGTTACTATGCAAGTCAAAGACAATTGTTCTGACTCTTTTGGACACGTGCTAAGATGTGTACAGTTTGTTTGGATGAATGAGAAATTCCACTCTGTTATGAGCAACAAACTTCTTTTGAGAATTTAACCTTGTGTTTTGAAAAACAAAATTCTCAATTGAGAACTGAGCCAAAGCCAATGAGAAAAACTGTAACAGTAACGTAGTCGCTGCACCAGCGGGTCCATCAACATTATCAAAAACTCCTGTCCCCCCTCCAGTGGACCATTCACCCCACTGTCAACTGGGAAAAGGTTCAGCAGCATCCAGGCCAGAAGCACAAGAATGTCCCACAGGCTGATACCGAACTCTTTACTCCCCCTGCCGAGCACTGCAGACTCACAAGGGTTTAACAATGCTACAGTGGTAGAATGTAACCAAGTACATTTACTCTTCCTTGGCCATTTGCCAGGGAAGTAAATGTACATTTTGTTCTCCCAGTGCGATGTCCATTTTGTAGATGAAGAGGATAATAAATTCTACCTGGAACCTTACATACTAAAATGTAAGGTCTGGAATCCACTCTTTAAGACATCCTGTATTTATATGAGAATTGTTCTAAAAGATGACCCATCCAGATACAGATCACAGTTACTTTAATACGTGTAACTTTGGCCAGCAGGGCTGGATGTGTGTCAGTTCTTACCTGGTGCGCCTTGCCCTGCAGCGATCGATGAGAGGGGACTGTGGGCTCTGATCCCTGTTGCCCCCAGGGGCAGAAGCTGGAGCGGCTCTGGGGGGCGCCCTGCTCGGAGACGATCCCACGCTGAGGGAGTGGGAGTACTGGGAGTATACCGACCGCTGGGGGGAGTGAGGAGGAGCAAACGGCCAGGGAAGAGCCCTCTGCTCCTGACGTACCGCTGAACAGGAAAATCATTCCATATAGTGACTTCATTTATATGCAAACAAGTAGTTATTGTATTTAGTTTCAACATTAATGAGGGGTTGGGTTTGAATCACATAAAAGTCTGAGTGCTGAATGCTAATCTAAATGTTTTCCTTCACGTCTAAGAGAATTTTATTTTTAGACTGACTGCTGATTAAGTAGATCTAGGCTGACCCCTGTAAAATCTTGTAGGATGTGCTTTTTTCCCCCAAGTCTTTTCTCTATTGCATTATAGGAACAAATGCCAAGAGTTTGTTTACCTTCTCTCTCCATTAAAGAGTAGGGTTTGATCTCTCCGTCCGGCTTTTTTGGGGGAACCTTTCTCAACTGGGCCGCTGTGGAGGAGAACACACTTAGAACAGGGCCAGAAACACAACATAATGGGATCCTCGTCCCTCCCCCTGCAATATATTCTGACATACTGCCCTCTACAAGCTACATTTGAACAGTATTTCCTCTGACAGTACTATAAAATGATATAATGGTGAAGGCTGAAATACTGGTTGTGAAAGCTTAAAAGACCAGTGTGCAGGATTTAGTGGCATCTAGCAGTGAGCTTGTAGAGTCCACGAAATTTGCAAAAAAAAGTTAAAGGCCAAATCTAGAGCCAGTATTTGGTTTGTCTGTTGTGGGCTACTGTAGAAACATGGCAGTGCAACATGACATCCTCTGTGGAAAGGGAGCTGCTCCCTTTGTGGATATAAAGGGCTCATTCTAAGGTAACAAAATCACAAAGTTTTATTTTCAGGAGATTATACGCTAATGAAAACATACTATTCCTGTCATATTTCTGCCAGATCCCTCTTAATCTTACAAACTGGACCTTTAAAGTGAGGATCAACCCTAAAACAGAATTCACATAATGGTCCTGAGTTCTTCAATAGAACAAAATTTCTCCCAGAACTTGAAACTGGACTACATGTCATCAGCAGAGACAGCGCCTGACTTTATTTCTCAAAGATTAAACAAATGGCAATCTTTTATTCAGCCATAGTTAACAGCTGCACCAGTTCATTATTATTTATATATAAACTAACCAGCCACTTCATTAGGTAAACCTGTTCAGCTGCTCGATAATGCAAATATCTAATCAACCAATCACATGGCAGCAACTCAATGCATTTAGCCATGTAAATGTGGTCAAGATGACGTGCTGAAGTTCAACCCAAGCATCAGAATAGAGCAGAAAGGTGATTTAAGTGACTTTGAATGTGACATGGTTGTTGGTACTTCACAAACTGTTGATCTACTGGGATTTTCACACACAACCATCTCTAGGGTTTACAGAGAACGGTCTAAAAAAGAGAAAATATCCAGTGAGCTGCAGTTCTCTGTTTGAAAATGCCTTGTTGATGCCAGAGGTCAGAGAATGGCCAGACCAGTTTGAAATGATAGAAAGGCAACAGTAACTCAAGTAACCACTCATTACAACCAAGGTATGTAGAAGTATCTGTGAACAGACAACATATCAAACCTTGAAGCAGATGGGCTACAGCAGCAGAGGACCACACCGGGTGCCACTCCTGTCAGCTAAGAACTGGAAACTGAGGCTACAATTCACACAGGCTCACCAAAGTTGGACAATAGAAGATTGGAAAAATGCTGTCTGGTCTGATGAGTCTCAATTTCTGCTGCGACATTCAGATGGTAGGGTCAGACTTTGGAGTAAACAACATGAAAGCAGGGATCCATCCTGCCTTGTATCAACAGTTCAGGCTGCTGGTGGTGGTGTAATGGTGTGGGGGATATTTTCTTGGCACACTTTGGGGCCCTTAGTACCAACTGAGCATCATTTTAACTCCACAGCCTACCTGAGTATTGTTGCTGACAATGTTCATCTCTTTATGACCACAGTGTACCCATCTTCTGATGACTACTTCCAGCAGGATAACACGCCATGTCACAAAGCTCAAATCATCTCAAACTGGTTTCTTGAACATGACAGTGAGTTCACTGTACTCCAGTGGCCTCCACAGTCGTCAGATCTCAATCCAACAGAGCACCTTTGGGATGTGATGGAACAGGAGATTCACATCATGGATGTGCAGCCGACAAATGTGCAGCAACTGTGTGATGCTGTCATGTCAATTTGGACCAAACTCTCTGAGCAATGTTTCCAGCACCTTGCCATGAAGAACTAAGGCAGTTCTGAAGGCAAAAGGGTGCCCAACTCATAATGAAGTGGGCAGTGAGTGTATGCGTGCGTGCGTCTATGTGTGTGTATCTAAATTCTAAATTCTGTTTTGAAGTAGATTTTTAGTTTACAGATGCTATTTAATTCATCTTTATCAAAGTCACTGAGGTGCCTTTAAAACCAATAAATGGAACTCTGGTTAAAATGACTGGTAGCCTCAATGTGACCCCAGTCCAACTGTTTTACCAAAGTCTCTTAAATTTACAACATATATAAGGCATTCACTTGTTTCCTTAAACTGTGTCCCATGCTCTTATCTTTGTTGAAGTTCAACATGTTAGCTTTTCCACCACTGCATTTCTAAAAGCTTTGATCAGGTGATCTATCCAGCTTACAATGGCTACAGAACATGTCTGTGAGCAACAAGCAGCACAAGACACACTAAACAGGTACAACACACATGCCATTAACCTAAAATGGCACAAAAGGGGCAATAAAAAGGGCAATAAAAAGCTATTAAGAGTTATTAAGATGGAATAATAACACATTACTGGTATAATCCACAATTTTACAAGCACAACATCAATCATCATAAATGTTTAATTTTGATTAATGAAAAGATACACCTTAATCAAGCACATAAATCTAAAATATGTGCGTCAATACTGGAAGATCATATTTTTGCACACTAACAAGAACCAGGTAGCTACAGACAGTGTTTACATACAGTATCTTAAAGTACAGTCTTGCATTAGCCAATATAGCTAGAATTTAATTAGCTACATGAGCAAACAACTGAGAGACAAAATGGAACCAGAAGTTCACAGTGAGTGACAGTTGCAATAACACAAAATATTAAAACTACAACCCAATAACAAAACAGTTACTCCCATGCGTCTTGATAAGGACGGGAATTCAAAAGAAACATTCTAATATTGTTTCTTCAACTATTATTTAATGAACACCGTTTCCCACAAGCCTTTAACTGGACCACAGTGAATCCAGAGATGGCAGGACACAATCACAGAACTCTGTGTGACACCATGAGATTAAAGCTAAAACTGTGGGCATATAATACAAATTTACAAATTACTGTGCGCACTGCTGTGCAAATAAACCTTCACAGTAGCTGTACATTAATCATTGGTCAACTTGTACTAAAATCTTAACTTAAAATCAAGGGCTTAAAATTTTAACAGCATCTTTTTGGAGAAGTCAATCATTTATTTTTAATATTGGTGGTAAAGTAAATGATGCTCAAGCTTTTACTTTTTTCAGCAACACCTCACAGAGAGATTGAGCTGAGTTACAGAAGCTGGTGGAATAGCAGCCAAGGTGGTGTCAGGACTTTGTCTCTCTTTAGCTAACTGTTCTATTCCAGCAACTATGAACTATAAAACTGGTGGTGCTTCTGTCCCTGCTGGCACGTGTTGTACCATTGGCCTTGTTTTGTAGGCTGCGAGCTGCAAATAGACCCTTCTGCACTTTTTGCTGACAGAATGGTGTGTGGTTTTAAAGCAATGGTGATAAAGCAATCCAAACTTTTAGCAAAATGCAGTGTAGAAGCTGTTACAGAGGGACAGTCCACCCTGAAATCAAACATACACATTTTCCCTCCTACCTGTAGTGCTATTATCCATCTAGATAGTTTTCTTGTGAGTAACAGAGATATTGGCTGTAGAGATGTCTGCCCTCTGTCAAATTAGGGCTGCAACTAATGATTATTTTAACTGATGATTAATCTGTATTTCTCAATTATTTGTCTATTAGTTGTTTGGTCTATAAAATTGGTGGTGCGTGGTGACAAATGTCGATCAGGGTTTCTAGCAGTCCAAGATGACATCCTATTTTGATCAGCTGCCTGATAGTGAAATTTTACAGTAGTGATGTCCTGGTCATGTTTACTGTGTATGAGAGTTTTGCCACCTGTTAGCCACCCAGCCCCCCATTCACAGATATACTCATGCATGGATGGGGGTGTTATGTACTCCTGCAGTGGTCCAGTGGCCCTGGCCTTATTAACAACTATTTTCTCTTCTCTTTCCTTTTTTCTCTTCTCTCTTTTTAAAATTGTTTACAAATTTACTTTTTTTAAACTCTTTTTTCATCTCTTTTTATTTGTACATTTATTCATTTTAATTGAGAACACTTCTATTTTTTCTCCTTTTCTTTTGTCTCTTTGCTACAATTTACTTTGAGTCCACTGTCAAGTTCCATTGTCAGTTTCATTGTCATTTTCGTTTATATACCTTTACAGCTATCTTTGGTTAGCTGTACTACCAACCAGGTTACCCTTTGCTGAGGGTGTCTGTGGGCTGGGGGGTGGTCAGGGGGATTAAGGTCCTGGGCTGGGAAGGAAAACTGTAAAAAACTGAAAATGCCTTGTGTGCTATTTCTCTGTACTGTACAATGTTCTGCTATATTCTCTTTAATAAAGTGGTGTTTAAACAAACTAAAGCTGATTAATCGATTAGCATAATAATTGATAATCAACTTGATAACTGATTAATTGCTCTATCTCAAATATAATGGAACTAGATGTAGGAGCTATGTCCTTTCTTCTGAATTACACTCATTAACCATATCACCATCCAGAAGAAAGCATGCATCTACTCATGGATGAGAGGTTACAGCTCAGCTAAGGACTCATTCATGTTCACAGCCTACACTGTCACAAGCATGAGCCTCTTATCCATGCACAGATGTATGCTTCCTTTTGTGCAGTAATATGGTTGGTACATGTAGTTCAGTAGAAAGAAAACAGTTCCTACATGAAAGTGCTCACAAGGTCTGTGGATTATCTTGAATAACCAGGCCATCGTATCTGGAAAGAGCCATCACTGTTGAGTTTTTCTAATGGTTTTTCTTGCCGTTTTGAGCACCACAAGCCGAGAGCCATCTAGTTCCATTATAATGGAGAAAAGCCAGACATCAGGTAACTGCAGATATCTTGAAAACTCTGCAACTCACACCACAACTATCTGGATAGATAAATAGTACGACATGTAAACTACATTTGCTGTATTTCTGATTCTGGGTGAACTGACAGACAATTAGAGACATTAGAGGAGTCAGGAAGCAGACAGGTATTATCCTGCCTGTCAGGTGGTGTGCGGGGGTTTGAGGTGGTCTAGGGGTTGTGGATCTCTGGATACTGTAATACTTTGACACCTGGAATGGTAGGTTCAATATATGACATGACACATAATACACGACATATTGTTTCTGTGAAGGTGGACACTGTAAATACAGGTGATGGGAAAGAGGAACTGAAACTTGCTGAGGAAGAAAATAAGTGAAACCTTGAATATCATGCATATAACATGGACCTACTCATGAGACAAGGGAAGGGGGTCAAGATGCTGGGGACGTATGGGAAAAGAAAAGAGATCAAAAAGTCCTTACAAAAAGCCGTACATCCCCTGATCCGTCAGAGGAGCGGAGGGCGAGCCTGGGAGAGTTTGGTGAAACAAAGAATTTGGAACTGAAATAAAAGCAGATCAGCACTCTGGGGTCGAGTGCCCTTTTTTCACACTTACATCTCTAATGAGGGAGAGTTTTTCTTTCCACACAGATATGTGCAACAAAAAAGATGAATTTGTTGTAATGTCAAAAGCAAAAGTTCACTGTAAAGCTGTAGCATGCAAAATATGTTACATAATTGAACGTGATGTATTCACTTAAGTATGTGGCTGTGCTGTCATTGTGCAGCTTCTTTTTCCAAAACAAAGGGAAGCAGATTCAGGGTTGATATAGAAATACAAAGAATGCCACCCAAGCACTGGTTCAGCATGTTTGAAGCCGACCACATGCTCACGCCTCAAAGCTCACATTACCACAGAGAAGAAAAAGAATTGCACAACCCTTGTCAGTAGTGGGATCAGAGTATAGAAAGAATTACCTGATCTGTTGATGAAGAAGCCGTCAAACACCACAAAGTTATTTACCTGGGCATAATGAAAAGACAAAAAAAATAAAATTGTTTTAGATTGGTTTTTACAGTAATATACCCTCAGTTTATTATCAGTTTGTGTCTGTGTGTTCAGCCACATCCCCCCTTCGTTTTAGTGATGTTAGGATGTTTTAGGAAGTATATAATTCAAACAAACAGGAAAGCCATTAGCCCCTTCAGAGACACACTTGTTACATGCCAGGGCCCTTATCTGATCGTTCCTTTTTAGAGACTTCAAAATCCAGTCTTGATCATTGGGAGCTGTATATGTACCCAAAAATAATCTAAGCTCAAAGGTCTGCATTCTAGCTTTTGGATTTTTTTTGACTCAAGAGTATTCAGTCATAGCTAACTCAATGTGGACCACCAGAAGGCCTTCACTGAGACTGAGCAGATACTGCTTGTTCTTGTTAGAGATGTCTCAATCAAGTATTTTTGGCCCAGATTCCTTTAATATTGGGTAGCAGCCAATACAGACTCCAATACATAATGTAAGTGCTGATTAGGGATGAACCATTTTGAAAAAATACCTAATTGTGATTATTTTGATTGATATTGGAATCACAATATGTTTTGCAATGCTAATATTTACATAATTATTCTTATTTTGATTTAAAAACAGGTAAAATGTGTATGGTGTGATTTTTTTTTTTTACAGGAATCTGTAACAAAAAAAAAGATGTTTTTTTCAAGTCTGTAGAATCTGATGTGCAGGACAGGACATCTCAGCCTCATTTTTACACACACACTTTGCCTTTAACAAATATTGCAGCTCCTGCGATTTGAAAATTGCAGAAAGCCATATTGCAATTTCGATAAAAGTTCGATTAATTGTGCAGCCCTAGTGTTGATTAAAAATGCTTCTAACACATTGAAGTAACAGCTGTGGCAACTAACTCAGGGAGAATGTGACGCCTCAAACTGTTTCATCACAAATCAGCTGATGTTTTAACTGGAGAAGACGTCTCACTAACAACACCATCTAACATCACATCTTTTGTTGCCAGGTTCAAAGCACTGCTTCAAGGCAAACAAAACATTTCCTCCAATATGTGATATTTTCATGCTGTTGTTGAAAGTTTGTAGTTTTCGTTAAAAAATGGATAATGAGATACATCAGACCGGCACATATGGGTACTTTGCCAAAAACGGCAAGCCATATCTCTTTTTGGGGGATAGAAAACCAAAGATCCTACAGACAGACAGACGTGTTAGGATTAGAGATGATCATGATTATTTGATGATTGATTAATTGGTCGTGAAGAATTTGGTTGATCAAATAAAATTTAATCAATCTACAATCAAATAAGGATCTGAAATATAACAGATTATTTTTACATTGTGTCTACATGTACCAGCAAGTTAAATTTTAGACTTTTTAATGCCAGCGTTTAATTAAATTCAAGGCCATTTTGTAGTAAAACTAAACTTTGAATGTGAAAATATAGACATCTTCTGAGTAAATACATAGTCATTTCAAAATTGTACGCAAACCAAAATGACAATAGTTGGTCGAGTCAAAGGAAATCCTTCCAAACACATTTATTAACAAAACCTGAAAAAACCTCTCACGTGACATGAGGCACTGAAATTCAACTATTACAGCTGTAGTGAATTTTAGACCATCAGAGCATTTAATCAATAAATATTTCATTCAATTTTATTTGCATAGTGTATAATCATAACAAAGATATCTCGTCTAGAACATACTCTTTATAAACCAGCTTGTTCCCATCAAGACCAAGTACTGTGGTGACTGTAGCCAGAAAAAATTTAAGGCCTTCCCAAACAGAATTTAAGACTATTTAATATTCTGTAAGACTTTTTATTAGTTAATGTGAATTTAAGAAATTTTAAGACTTTTTAAGGACCTGTGGCCACCCTGTTTTATAATCCTATATATAGGATATCCAATATTTAAGTACATGTGTTTAATTTGTCAGCCTTTATGTCTTTATATGTTTCACAGGCTATCCAATGCTGTCAGAGAATAAGCACTATGTTGCTGTGGAAATAAAGCTTTGATTGAGGAGGTAAAACACATTTGGTATTGTTTATTTTCAGTTTTTTAACAACTTAAGCACTGAATTGATTGTTAATGTTACTGATGATCAATTAAACAAAGTGTGTGCAAATTGCAACCCTAGTTTGTATGCATTCAGGTCATGTTACGTTAAACAAATCTGTCTGTCTAATAATTATTTTGTGGCTTTGCTTGAACCCAAGTGTTTTGATACCTTAATGAACTGATCAGTCAGCCATCATGCTGCTTCAGTATTCCCCCTCAAAGTGGATAAATGAGCCAAAAGTGACTAACTAGTGATTCTATTAAATTACCAGGTATCTTTAGGCAGTCTGTACATTCTGTAAAAACAGACTAACTGTTAAAGACAAGTGTTGAAGCTATTAGTTACAGTCGACAGTCTGATGCTGCTGTATTGTAACATTAATGACTGAACTCCAGCATCAGCAGTAACTGTCACTGGCATCATTTAGCTAATAACCACACTCATAGTAAATATTCATGTATCTTCTTTGTAATATGGTTATTAATACAGTTTCTAGTTCCTTATTTGGCATCACTTTAAATGACAACTTAACTATATATTGTAATCAACAATGAATTTACAGGTTCAGATATTCTTATTGCTCTTATTCTGGGATCCCTTTCCTTTCCAGGAAGGTTGGCAAACCAAAGATCCAGAGGGGTGTATTACGAAGCGAGATTAATGGGTTAGCGAGCAATGTTGAGTCTAAAGCCAGGGTTTTCAGTGTCATGAAGGTGGCTCTCTTTTAACCTGGCTAGATCACCATGGTAACTTATACTAAACTCATAACCTGGTCAGGAGCAGGTTATGTTCAGAGTTTCAGATTAAACTGTCTGTAAAAAGCGCCATTTGATGATACAGAGTCATTTTTCCCATTTGCTCCAGATCATATCAACACTTTAAATTGACATGGTATATAATCCACACACTAAAATAATGATGAAACAACTACTACTACTACTACAACAAATACTTTTTACTGTTATCTGTTTTGCCTTGGTGATATTGCAGTTCAGATCACTGATTAGAAAATTCATCATCATTTATCACAGGCACTCTTAAATCAGTTACACTTATTTTACGTTGGTTTGGTCAAAAACTTCAGTGATGTCCACGTCTCTGTCATCATAGGACAGTGTCAGACAGACTTCATCATGTTTAAATCTGCTGTATGGAGTTTTATTTTTTAATGTGCAGTTTTCATGTTAGAATAAACGGCAGCATTAAGACCGCATTTAGTCGATCAGTAATTTTCTGACAACATTCTTCCTCTCCTGCTGTATTTGCAGCAACAGTGTTGCTTTTTGCTGTAATGTATTCAGCTTGATAATTTTTACTTAAGTAAGTGGCTCGCGATCGCTTCATTTCATGTGGGAGAAGAGTCAAATGACGCAACAAACGCCCCTTTTATGTGAGCGCGCACAGAGTCTGAAGACAAAAGTCTAAGATAACAAAGCAGTTTGATAACCACCGTCGTGATACCCGTTATCTCTGACTGGGGTTTTAGGTTTTGTCGAGCCAGCTCATGCAAAGAAAGCCTGGCTGTGTTGAGCTCCCTTCGTAGTACAGCCCTCTGGTGGATTTGTATGTTTACTTGTTTTACAACCTGCCACACAGCAGCTTTTTAGCATTTCCTGTTTCTCCCATTATCTGAACGTGTGATCTTCCCCCCACAAGGGGGAGCAGTCTTGGCGACTGGGTCTTAATGACATATTGCCACTCTGATGTATAATGAGCTGTTGATTGTATGGAAATGATGTAATGCTAACAACACTGAGGTGCATTGTACTGGCATTGACTTCCCCTTTTTATCATTGTACTTGAATACGAATGCATTTAGGGCTGGGCAATATCTCAAAAAAGAAAACTTTTGCCATACAATATAATCTCTAGTCTCATATCATGATATTGATTATAGTATTGTTTTCTTTTCAGATTTTAAAGGTTGCACTACAGTAAAGTGATGTCATTTTTTATTCTAGCTGTTCTCTTATTTGCCTTTATCCACTTAGTCATTATATTCACATTACAGATGATTATTGATCAAAAATCTCACAGTGTTAACGGTTTGTGAAAACATCAGTAGTCATCCCTACAATACTGTTGGAATATCAATAAATATTTATGAGGTATTTGCTCAAAAACTATTGTGATATTAAACACCAAATAATCAAACAGAATCCTTAAAAATAGCCAGAATCAAAGAGAAAGAGGAAGAAGGCTAAGAGTCTAAATATAACCAGAATAAGTGGAACAATCACACTGAAAGTCACATGAAAGAAAATGTCTGATAAAAGCAGGTGTTATTTTCTTTGCCTCCCCTGAGAAAAACTAATATTTCCTAGAAATTTCATTTGTAGAACTAGAAGTCCGACAGTTTAGTTTCAGTACAGTGGACAGAAGGGAACTATCCGTTGACATAGATAAGGGTGATAGTGAAGTACAGACTGTACCTGAGGAACACTCTGTGTCAGGCAGTAATGCTTTGCCAGGAAAGACAGGAATTTGGGTGAAGGTCTGTCGTAAGCCATCAGAACTGGCTCTAAATTCTTGTGCTGCAGTAGAAAAATGAGAAAACATTCAGTCAGTGATAAACAGCACAAAGCAATGAACTGTGGGCAGCAGCTGTACTGCAGAACTTTCAAGGATTAGATGAACTCAAGAGACTCAGACTGAATTACTTTCACACCTGCACACAGCTGGCAAATCAGTGTGTCATATCGGATCATTAAAATAAACAGTTATGGTGAGTTTTAAACCAAAAATATTTTTCAGTATTTTGTCATATCATCAAGAATTGTGTTATCCCGGAAAAACCTGAAATATCATGATATTATTTTGGGATCATATCTCCCACCCCTATTTTGAAGTGCTACAAAAAATGTATCACCCAATTCCACCACCAGAGGGAGTTTTGGATGACATTAGATGACCCAGCAACCACTTCATTTGAAGCATACTGAGACCTTTAATCTACAACAGTAATTCCTAAATAGTTCAGACACTGTGCAAAACACGTGTAAAAACAGAATGCAATCATTCACAAATGAACTATGCTTACAGTACAAATAATGGTTTTATGAAGTGAAACATGTTTTGCAAATCAGTGAACCTCACCCCATCCTTGCTTGTGATTAACTGAGCCTTTTGAGGATGTCAGCTGTTGCCAATTAACCCATTTATCTGTGGAATGTTCCAAACTGGTCTTTTTCCACAACTTTCCCAGTTTTTTGTTACGACTGTCCTCGCCTGTTTTAAAGGTGTTGTTGGCATCAACAAAGTTGATAATGTAAAACATTACATATACAGTATTGTCTTGTACCGTCTTCATTTGAGTTTATGACAAACAGGATAAACAAATGATCACATTCTGTATCACAGTAATGTTTTACACAGTGTCTCAACTTTTCAGATATCAGAGTTATAGATGAAAGGCTTCAGAATGCTTCAAATCAAGTGCTTGCTGGACCATCTAATGGCATCCAAAAAGTCCCTCTGGTGGTGGAATCTGGTGAGGGTACTTCTTTGTATCTTTTCTCTGGGTTAATTTGGGGTGAGCTCAACAACTATTTTGTTTTAAAATGCAACAAGAGACACATCGCCTCTGGAGCATCATCTTTATCATTCATGTTGTGTGTCTGTGTTCTGTGTTTACTGCATATACAGCTTGTTGGTACCAGTTTAAGGATAAATAGTAAACATACAGGGAAAAAGTGCTTGATCGTTTTTATGGAACAAGCTTGACTGACTTTGTGCCAGGTGTGTGCGCATGTGGTTATAAACAGGAGGCTGACTAGTGAGGTAATTGGTTGCTTTCAGATTGGGTCAGACAGGCTCTCTATAAATGGAACCAAGCTGACATCCTGCCATACCAGCATAAGGAAATTTGCCTCATTTTTGAGATTAGATGATAAATACTGCATAATTTTTATTTGCTGATGACTGCTCCGTACCTTAACAATTCAATCTAATGATCACAAGTAAAAGATTTTGCTATTGTGTTCTTCATTCAACTTCTGTCACTCCATGTGTGCCATGTCTTTGAGGAGACTGTCTGATGGTTTGTGCCATTAGGGCAGAAACATACTTGCTTTTAACTACGCGTTCGCATACGCACCCCTAAGCATCCCTACACTTGGTTGCCTTGCGTATCCTGCGTCCATTTGGAGCAATGGTTGTATGCGTCCTTAGAAATTAACGCTACGCAAACGCAAGAAGAGTTAGCATCCTGGAAAAGACTTTCTGCCAGAAATCCTTTTGCCAGAAAGTCCTTCTAACACAGGGTTAATGGTCTATTTTTAACTTAAAACAATATCTTTTTCCTAAACCTAACCAAGTAGTTTTGTTGTTGAAACCTGTGTTGACACCACAATCTCCTGGGTATTAGTCTGTGTGAAATTAATCCACCACAAGCTGCTACTAATGTGGACTTTGTCGCTCTTGATATTGTTACGTACCTACAGCCTTTCTGCCAGAAAGTAGAAAGTCCCAAAGGCTAATTTCTCCCATGTGCCATTATCCCCATTTGTCTTTTGCCTCCATAACACAAGGGTTTTCACCCTGTCCTTGAGTGTGGTCATTTGGAACAGCTAGAACACTTTTGCCTTTAGATGTGTCATGGTACTGATAAATCATGATTTATCAGACATGAGGATGAGATAATTGAAATTGATGGCCATTATAACAACCTACAGAAATGTTACAATATCCAGGTGACTCAACAGATTAGATAGAGCTGGACATAAAAAGCAGTCAGTACTGGCATCAAAACTCCAGTATTGGTCGGCATATAATTAAGGATATCATCAAAAGAAAACTTTCACATGTATATTTACAGTGGGTATAATACTTCTGGAACCAACCACCATTTATGACTCTATCAGGCAATCTGTGTTTCATCACAACATTTGTCTTGGCAATGAATCAAGCCCACTCACTACTCCTGTTTTAAGCTGTAAAGGTAACTGGGAGGTGTAACAACACACACCCAGTCTGGTCTAGAGAAATTTTCCCCAGTGAGAGGAATGCTTCACCTGCAGCATGAAATCAAACAACTCCAGCCCATAGCCATGTCGCTGCAAGTTCTCTGCTATGTAGAAATCCAAAACACACAGTGGCTCTGCCTCTATGTGCACACCCTGCAGGTCCTGAAAAGGAAATATACAACAAGCATAAACAGACATCAAATCAATGAAATTACAGCTGATCTGAAAAGACAGGAATAAGGAAAAATAATAACAGGTAACTCACAAGTAGAAACAGCTTCTTGTAGCCGACTTTGAGAAATCCCACGATCACACCACGTCCTCTGTGTGTAGGGGAAAGGGGGGGGGGGGTCAGTTTGGTTGGGTTGGGTTGGAGAGGGGTGCAGAGAGAAGTGCAGTGTATAAGGCTCTCAACCTAGTTTCCTATTTTGTGATTTGAGGCGAGCTGCTGTCATGAGCATTAAGCACAGTGTCTCATATATCTCAACAGTACAGTACATGCTTTGTGACCACAGTATGACTCAGTATGACTGGTGGTGAGCTGAGCAGGTCGGCAGACAAACAGTGGAAAATGTGTGTGTATTATGAGTGAAAGCTGAGGGAAGGGAGTGAGATGTACCCGTTGCTCTCTCCGTCCTTCAGCAGGTAGAGCTGATGCCTCTGAGACTGCAACTTGGAAGCACTTGTTATAGGAGCTGTGAGCTGTTGGGCCTGTGGAAAGCAAGAAAAACACTGTTCAACATGTAGAAACACTAAATATCACAAAGGTACAGGTGCCATTTCTAACTTTAAGTACTAGTCCTGATGAGTTTTGGGGCAGAAACAATATTTCTAATAATATCTTACTTGGGGGATATCAAAGTCAAAGTTAAGCATTAAATTTAATTCTTGACTCTAGGATAGTAGTCTGGTAGGAGCCTGGTTGGTATCCAGGGACTGATTAAGACTACAATAAGCAGTTGAAAACTTCACAAAAATCTAGCAAGTGGACCTTCAGTTAAGAATATCTGTCAAACTATAGACCTATTTTTCTACTAAACCATTTTTCCATTATCCAAAGATTTGTCAAATGTTATCTAAACACAAGCAGACATACAAGAACTTTGTGCTAGCTTTTTCTCATTCAGACTGAGGAGACATTTGCATTAATTTTCCTTACAGCTTTATTCAGGCATGACAGGACATTTAGTGAAACAACTGCACAACATTTGACTGGTTTCCTTGTAGCCCAGATGCAGTTTGTAAAGCAGTTTGCGGGATAGTCATTAATTCATCTATGCAGATGACATGAATGAAAAATCCAGGAAAAGACTGGTCAGGTTATTACTGTGGTTTTTTTTTAACCTCTTCTGCTCCAGTCACACTGCAAGGGGATATTAATAGTCTAATGTGAGAAGAATCACCTCGACTTGAAATATGTTCTCTCACTCCCTGTCATAGCTCACTGATTTTAGATCCTCTGTGCATAAGAAATATGATATGATTGAGATAATAAATTGTTCAGATCAGGTATTTTTGGCTAAGCTGTAAGTCCTTTTATATTGGTTGTGTGCCAACAAAGAGTCTGATTTGATACTTACATAACATTGATTAAATATGTATTTGACACATTACAACAGCGACACTAAATCTGCCACAATTTATTTTTTACAAGCTACTTGATCCAAATAATGAAGTTCAATGTGAATCCATCGACTGGCTGGTGAATAGATCACTTTGTTGGAAATACAGAAACACTCAGTCCACTCTGATCTGAATGGTGTTACAGAGCAGAGCTTCTTGCCTCACAAATGGTCTTTGGATGCACACAAACCATCAACAGACAAGTTTTAACCTTTATTATGACAGCTAATATAACCTGTGGTCGCTGCACTTTTTAGCACTGGCTAAAAATGAGAGGCTGCTATCAGAGGTACATTGCTGATTATCACACTATTATGTTCTGTGATACTGCATCAGTTCTCAAAAACAGTTTTATGATTTTATGATATGTGAAAAGATTTGTGGCAGAAGTTAATTCTGTGTTGTATTTAAACCCTGATTGTTAGATAGTAGTGTTGTCATCTATCTTCACTGTTCTGATTGCAGACAAAAGAAAACTTTTTAAATTCAGAATTTACACATATGGTGGTGTGTTCTTTATACTGTGACACTTCTCCTAAAATTCATTAAAAAAAAATGTAATATATAACTCGCTTACAATCTCACAATATATTGATTGTAACTAGGGTTGCAAATTGTAAACTCTTTTCTTAATCAATCATTGGGATAATTAATGATCACTTAATCGATTAATCATACTTACATACTTAAGTTTTATTTCCACGGCAATATGTTAGATGTTCTCTGACAGCGTTACATACACAGGTGCTAACTAGAACCATACAGCATTTTTCACCTTGTCCCCTTAGGAGAACCATTTTTGGTTCCTGTTAGAACTTTTTATAGTTAAGTTCACTTGGGACCCTTTCAGAGACTTTTGCCTAGAGCAAAATAGAAATGGTTATACCGAGAACCATCTGCAGTGAGAGGTTCTACAACAAACCCTTTTTATGATGCAATGGTTCCAATTAGAACTCTCTCTGAAGGTTCTATCCAGACCCATTCTACGTTTCTAAGGGTGCTATCTAGAATCCAACCAGGGAGTTCTACTGAGAACCTTTTAATATTCCAAGGGATTTATCTAGAACCAATCCAGGAGTTCTAACAAGAACCTTTTTTTATGCTATGAGTTTTCTCTATGACACACCCAGGGAGGTTCTACCAAGAACCTTTTTATATTCCAAAGGTTTTATCTAGAACACATTCAGGAAGTTCTACTGAGAACCTTCTTATATTTTGAAGGTTTTATCTAGAACACAGTCATGAAGTTATACCAAGAACCTTTTTATATTCCAAGGGTTTTATCCAGAATCACCCCAGGGAATTCTATTGAGAATTGTTTTACATTATGGTATGGTAAGAACCCTTGACAATCCCTTTCTTTAAACAAGGGTTCCTCTGAAGCAATGTGTTCTGAGTAGAACCACAGCCCTTTAGGAAGAACCCTTTTGGAACCCTTCTTTCTAAGAGTATAGCCTATGAAACATATACAGTGGTATATATTTCAGATGCCAACTTAATAGTAGATCGATTAAACTTTACATGATCGATCAAATTCTTCACTGATTTATTGTTATCATCCCTAATCGTAACTCCCGTATTTGTGACTTATCATATCACCGGATTGTTGCCAATACACCTGTCATTGGTAAAAGACAATGAAATGTTAGCATCAAAATCTATGCAAATTTAAAAAGGAAGAGGTTTCTGTTAAAGTGTCTAGTGTCTATACATAACCTCATCACACATGCTTACACAAATACAAGTATACTCCCACAGAGACTCACCTTTGCTGAGGCTCTCCCAAGTTCATCAATAACTGTGGCTATGTGGGCTTGGAGATCTGGCCTGCAAACAGACACAACAGAGTAGAATATGGTTGGATGACTGGTGGCTGACGAGGCCACACAGAGAGGAGAAGGACCGGCATGCAGCCTGTGGATGCTCCACCTCTTTCCTTCTCACAGTACAACATGCAGGACTGTAGATGGCCCATGGGCGTGGATGTATCCGTCTGTGTCTGTGTGATAACTGTTTTCAATAGAGGATTGAGCCTTTGAGTATTTGTCTGTTTCTCTGCTTAATGCCCTCATTGTGTAAAAAACACACCCTGAAGTCACTGTCTCAATATTGTCCTGTTATCTTTTTTTTACAAAGACAAAACAAATGTGATGCACAATGCAAACATTTCATCAAAACAACATGTGAGCACCAGTTAACATGTCCGCTTAAATGGACAAATTTTCGAATGGAGTTTGCCGTACCCTAGAGAAGGTACTGTAATGTTGTGTTGGTAGGTAACGTTTCAATGTAGCTAACAGTATAACAAATAACAAAGAGAAAATGAAAATGTTTTCAAACTTACCTTCCTGCTGATTTACGACCTGCAACAAGGGTCTGGTCCAAGATGGAGACCCTCTCAGAGAACAGTTGGTTAATATCAAAAGGAAATTCCATAATATCTCTCAGACAGATTAGACTAGCTGGACAGTTCCAATACCACACGCTGATACAGACAATCTCACAGGCAGAGCTCAAGCAGGTGCTTAGCTAACTGTTAGCGGGCTAGCTAAACGGGGCTCTTCTCACCCACCAAGCTGACTCGTTAACACAGGAACAACAGTTTAGCTAGCTTCTAGCAGCCCGGATACAACATTACACCGACAGAATGTGACTGACACTAAATAATACTCTGTGTGAGCTGCATGAACAGGCACCTTGTATTTACATTGTCACTGCAGCTCCATTGTGTCGCTGGTTGTGAGTCACTCCCCGGCAACATGAACCGTAATGCATGTAAAAGACGGCGTCAAATAAACACTGAGCTCAACACTGAACATTGTATATCTTTCATTTCAAGATAAATGAGTATTTCTGAAAATGTATCTGAGTAAGACAAAAACCTGAACAAGTCTTGGACAATAATTACTTCGTTAGCCAACTTTTACTCCTTCCTTTAATTTTACGTTTTTAAGGAGCATTTTGTCTTACCTTTACGGTAAAATGGATGAAGGACGCTTGATTTACAGCTTTGCGCACCAAACAAGCAGAAGTGGGCCAACTACTACTACCACTACCCCCTCACCACTAATGCTAACACTAATACTAATAATTAATAATAATTTGTCACTGGTGGTAAGAATTTTATGGCACAGAATTACACCAAAATGTACAGTCAAATATCATTACCATATTTAAAAAGGTGGCATCAACACAGTGAAAACATTATTACATGACACATTAATTTTATATAAAATGTACTAGTGTTTATTTACATTATATGTGTCTAAAGTTCCATGTCTATGTGAATCTCTGTACACTCTTATCCTCTGTTTAGGCGTTTTGATCAGCTTGGTGGTGTTCAGGAATCAGAATACATTTGAAATTTTACATATGTTCAATAAGCTGTGTTATATTTAGTTACATCCTCTTGTATTTTGGTGTTTCCTATTGATCCTGTTGCTGATGCCTCCTACCTGATTGACACACACCTGTGTTGACTAGGGAGTCTATTTAGGCCGGCCCTTTTGTTCATCTCTCTCTCTCTCTCTCTCTCTCTCTCTCTCTCTCTCTCTCTCTCTCTCTGTCTCTCCATCCAGCTGCAGCAGCACCTTTGTGGTGCTAGGTATCTGTTTTTCCTTTCAGTTCATCCACCTGTTACAATAAATGCTAATGCAATAAACTCCTCTCCTGTTGTTGTGTCCATTATTATGTAAAGCTCCCACAGGTAGAAAGGGAACCGAGTTAGATGTAGACTAGGAGAATAGATGTGAAGACTGGTATGTGGTTGCCCATGATGACCTCGGTGAGGCCTGGTTTGTGTGTGAACAGTTGTAGTTGTGGATTTTCAGGCTTTAGTGTTGAGCATTCAAAATAAAGCTGTTTCAATTGATTTACCCTTGTGTCGTTTGTGTGTGGCAACTGGTTTAACAGGCATTGTGGATTGTACTCAGTTTGATAGTGTGAGTTGTTTATTGTGTACCTCTGCTTTTGCAATCTGCATATTGTGTGGTACTTTAAAGGGTATTTTTTGCTGAGTGGACTTTGTGTGACAGTTTTTTTTTTTTGAATGTTTGTGCTTTGTTGGCTGTAATTTTTGTGCCTTGTGGTTTGGTGGCAGTCAAAGCCATTTCATGGTTAGCAGGCCAGAGAGTTTAACCTCAGTGTCTGTGTTACTATCTGTTGCTCACAGAGTAGTAATATTTTCCATTTTTGTGAGCTGGACAGGTTTGTTAAAGACCTTGACGCTCAACAACTAATACGTTGTACAAAGAAAGATATTCGCTTTGTAGCGGAACACTGTCATATTGGTGTTCAAGGCAATTTGAGAGAAGACGAATTGTATACAAAAATCATTGATGGTCTGATTGATCAGGACATTCTTTGTGAAAAACATGTGTTGCCCGATCAGCAGACATTTGCTCCCTCTGAGGGAGACCAGGAGGAGGGTGAGTTGCAGCAGAGTGAGAATGAAGCTACTGAAGACATAACTTTAAGGGTGGAGGAGCTAGAGTTAAAGCTGCAGTTGAGGAAGTTAGAACTAGAGATTGAAGCAAAAGAAAGGCAGCAGCTCAGGCAGCATGAGCTGGAACATGAAAAACTTAAACTTTCACATGGACAAAAGCTCAAGGAGATAGAAATATAAGCTCAAGCAGGAGGTAAAACTACTGATAATTCTGTTGCCTCTCACAGCTCACAGTTGATGTGGATAAAAATGTAAATTTGGTTCCTCCTTTCAATGAGAAAGATGTTGAAAAATATTTTTCACATTTTAAACAAAGAGCAACCACTTTGGAGTGGCCAAAACACAACTGGATATTGCTGTTGCTGTCTGCTCTTGTTGGTAAAGCTCAGAAAGTGTAGTCTTCATAATTCTGGATAAAAGTACAGACTATGACACTATTACAGCTGCATGGCTTACAGCCTCCAGAACCAATTCATCATAATGTAGCTACGCTTACAATGAAAAGCAAACCTAGGATTTGCCAGGGAAAAAGAAATTTTGTTTGACTGTTGGTGCACCTTACAAAAAGTGGGGCTGGAAGAGCAGTTGCGGCAATTGATTCTTCTGGAAGAGCTAAAACATTGTCACCCAGAGATGATTTCCACTTATTTAAGTGAACAGAGAGCAAAAACTGTACTGGCTGAGTACTTTTAGCCCTTAAAGCTACATTTTGCGGCAAGTTCCACACTTAGGTTAAGACTCATACATTTGCACGGCAAGGTTTTTCCAGTAAGGTTTCTGGTGGTAGTTCCACTCCCTGTGCTTCCTCTAACGAAGTCTCCAGCTCTAAAAATGGAGGCTCAAATGGGATTTTTTTTCTATTGCACAAAGTCAGGCCATATTGTAACTGACTGCCCAGCTGTAAGAAAGAAGCAGAAACCCAAATCTGTGGCTTTAATTGAGTTTGTGCTTCACTCATTCCCTGCTGTTGACTCTAAGCAACAGCAATTCTGTTCAGATGATGTGAAATCCTCAGGCTTTGAACCATTTATCATCAATGGCTTTGTGGCACTGTCTGAATCTGATCCTGCCATACCGATTTTGCAGGATACTGGTGGATCCAAGTCCATACTCCTGTAAGGAGTGTTACCATTGTCTGAAGAGACTTTCCTTGGTGATGATGCACTGATCTGCCTGTGTGAAATGTCCTATCTGAGGGCACCACTGCATACTGTGTATTTAAGGTGTGGTTTGGTCACAGGGTTTGTGTTGGTGGGTTTGTGTCCCTGCATTCCTGTTGAGGGGGTCAGTCTCATTCTGGACAACAGCCTTACACACAGAAAGGTGTCCACCAGCTTTGACAGAAAATCCTGTGCCTGCTGAATAGCCTGACCTTGGTGACAGAACACCACAAAGACCTGTTTACCCTGCTTGTGTTGTGACACGTGCCTAGTCTTGAAAAGCTGACTTTGTCAAACCTCTCTGAAACATTTATGGGTGATCCTCCAGATAGATCTGAGTCAGAGCTGATTCTGAAATTGAAGGTGGCAAGGATAACTTATCCACTGTCTCCACAGTTGTTGATTTGACATTGTGTAACCCTGGTGTTTTGGCTTAAACTCCACTACAGCTAAATAGAGTAGAAGTAGAGATGTTACAGAGAGCTGATCCATCTTTAGCCAAGTGTTTTGCAGCTGTTAAGCCAAAGGAGGAGCTGCTGTCTGTCCCTGTCGGTTTTTATGTGGAAGGTAATGTGCTTATGTGTAAGTGGACTGCTTCTCCTGATGGGTGTGACTGGAGTGCCACTTTTGCCAAGTTGTTGTTCCTGTTTACTGCTTGCAGATACTGAACGTAGCTCATGATAATGCCATGTCTGGTCATTTAGGGATTACAAAGACCTACGCTCAGATATTGAAACACTTCTTTTGGCCTAGTTTAAGGGCTGCTGTTGCAGAGTATTGTTGCACCTGCCATGTGCGTCAGTTAGCAGGCAAACCTAACCAGGAGATTCCTCCAGCGCCCCGATAATAGGAGAGCCATTTGAGAGGCTTATTTTAGATTGTGTAGGACTCTTACCAAAGTTACCTTTGACCATCATGTGTGCCATCACTCACTACCCCTGCGCTCTCTTAAGGCTAAGGCAGTAGTCCGGGAGCTTGTGAAATTTTGTACTACTTTTGGCTTGCTGAAAGTTATTCAAACAGATAAGGGGAGTAACTTCATATCCAAGGTATTCAGCCAGGTGCTAGAGGTTATGGCTGTGAAGCATCAAGTTTGCCTCATTCTGAGAGTCAAGGAGTTCTCAAGAGATTCCACCAGACCCTCAAGTATATGTTTAGGCAAGTACTGCCTTGAATGTAGTCTGGAGTGGGATAAAGGCACACCCTTTTTGTTGTTTGCAGTCCGTGAAACTGTGCAGGAGTCATCAGGGTTTAGCCTGGCCGAGGTGTTTAGCCACACTGTCAGAGGACCCTTGAAACTATTGTCAGGACAGCTAATAGCAGATTCCCCACCTAATGCATGCAACATAGCTACACAGGCCATGGAAAACTCTCACCCTAAAATGAAACAGCACTTTGATAAAAATGCAGTGCAGCATAGGAAGCAAAGGGAGGATGTTCTTCAGTGAATACATGCTCATCTTGCTTTGTTTTCAGATGTACCCACTCACACAAATGTACTACAGCATGACACTGATGTAGGTGATGGTGCTCCTGTCAAGCAGCATCCCTATCGTTTGAATTCTATCAAGTGTGAGTTGATGAAAAAGGAGTTTGAATACATGTTGGCCAATGATCTTGCAGTTCCCAGTATCTGTTCTCGGAGTTTGCCATGTTTATTGGTTCCAAAAGTTGATTAGACTCTTAGGTTCTGTACAGACTACCGAAAAGTTAAGTTAGTAACTAAGCCTGACACTGGCAAGTTCCCTTGACACAGAGAGCCTTTGATATCTCTGCCTTTGTGTAATGCCGCTGCCACTTTTCAACTACTCATGTGGACAGTGTTTTCTGGTGTAGATAACTGTGAGGCCCACCTAGATGATGTTGTTGTGTATTAACCTAACTGGA